>NC_071536.1:2096939-2396939 GCF_026979565.1 Vidua chalybeata
TCAGGATGCACAATGATTGAATTGCCAGGCTTCCAACGCTGGACGCTGATGTCATTCACCATTCCTTCAAGGGCTGAAAGAGAGAGGATCAGAGCCATAGTCAGATCCCGACTCAGCGGGGAGCCGAGGAGAGCCCCCTGCCAGGGCCATCCCAGCCAGTTCTTGCCATGGTCAGGAGGGAGTAGGGACCCAACAGGATCAGCCGAAGCTGCGGGCCACGAATCCCCATGTGTCCCTGAATCTCTGTGTGCTCTGCCCAGGCCAGCCCTGCTCCGCACAGGGAGCAGAGCCTTCTGCAGCCGGGGCAGGGATGGCAGCTGCCCCCGCCAGCCCCCGCTGTCAGCCCGCTGCCCTCACTCACCATTGCAGATCAGCTGGAGCTCTCCCTGCTGCCCCCTCAAGCTCCGCCCGGCCATCCCTGTGAACACAGAGCCTGTCACGGCCCAGCGGCACAGCTCCCTGCCAGCGGCGCTGCCAGCCCTGTGGCCACACGGCCTCGTGGCCGCGGCAGGGCTCAGCCCGGGCCCTGCCGCACGCTGCCGCCCAAGGGCACGGCTGCCGGAGGGCGGCAGCAGCGCCCAGGCCAGGCAGGGCTCCACGGCGCCGGCCCGGATGGCGCTGCCGGGGCAGCAGGCGGGGCTGGGGCCGAGCTGCGGCGGGGCGGGGAGGGAGCCCGGGCTCCTGGCTCACCCATGAACCTGACGGCCGCCTCTCGCAGGGGCTCCTGTGGGCTCTGCAGGTAGGGCAGGGCCCGGCGCAGGTGCTCGGCCGCTCGGCTCCTGTCCTCTGCCAGCTGGAGAGAGCGGCAGCAGGGAAGGGTTGGCGCGGGCTCAGTCCCTGGCCCGGGCGCTCCCTGCGCCCAGCCCCGGCCTCCCCTGCCCGCACAGCCCTGAGGCCCGGCCAGCAGCCGCTGGCGCCGGGCTCTGGAGGGGGCAGAGGGCCGGCTTGCTGCCCGGGGAGCCGCGGTGCCTCCCCGCAGCCCCCGGGGCCGGGCTCCATCGGCACCCGGCTGGGACCCAGGGGAGCCTGGAGAAGAGCCCGCAGGCCTCTGGCTGCAGCAGCGGGCAGGGGCACAGCTGCCAGCCAACACACTGAGCACCGCGCCCAGGGGGCTGCTCCAGGCTGAGCCTGGGGCTTCCAGGCGTCCTTTACCAGGCAGTTGGCGAAAATCCAGAGTTTCTCCTTCTTCACCAGTTTCTCAAGATCTCTCTGTTTCAGGAACTCGGCCACACAAATCAGCATTTCCCGAGAAGCCTGGAGAGCAGCAGAGACCGGAGATGGCCCCACAGCCCAGGGCCCAGGACCCGCGTCCCTGTGCCAAGGCCTGGAGGAGGCTGCAGCCCGCCAGGCGCCAGGGCAGGAGGCAGCCAGCCCCCTCCCAAGGGGACAGCAACAGCCCACGAGTCCTCACTCTCTGCCACACGCTGATTCTCATCGTGGCAGTGGAAGAAGAGTGGCAGCAGGCTGTGGCACACTTGTGCTTCAGAGGCTTTTCTCCTTTTCCAATGAAAGAGTCAGCAGTGTTTCGGAAGAGCAGCATGGAGAGCAGCTGTACCTGGCTATTGTCCTGTATTAAGAGACGAAAAGAAGACCTCAGCATGGCTGCGAGGGGCTCAGCTGGGTGCATGCCTCAAATCACAGGGCACCAAGTGTCCAGGCAGTACCCAGGGACGTGGCTGGGGCACAGAGCCTTACGAGGTCAAAGAGTAGCACGACTGCCTGAGCCAGCTGCAGGGCAAAGGAGCTGGGTATTGGCGTTCCTTGTCCAAGATTATAAAGCTGAGACCATGACTGTGTATCTTAACATCTCTCCATCTGCATCCCGCAGGAGCTCCACAAGACTTTCAGTCAGGCTCCACATTTTTTCCGTCTGTGTAGAACACAAGTTTGAAGGCCACCTTCTGCCACAGGATCTAGAGGCCAAAGCACTCGGGCAGCTGAAGCGGGAGGCAGGAGAGCTGGGAGGAGCTGCCCCAGCACCCCAAGCACAGCCAAGCCCAAGCAACTGCGTTCCCCAGCCGCACGCTGCCTGCAGCTTCAGCACTGCCCCCTTCTCACCATCGAGGGATCGTCAGTGAGCTTGAGAAGGCCCTTGAGTGCCAGGTGACGCCTCTCCCTGCACTCACTCTGCAGGTGCCTTGAGAAGATTTGCAGGACTCTGTCCACATGGCGTTCACATCAAGTCCAGGTGCTCGAGGACCTGAAAGGCACAGGGCAGTGACAGGGGGACCCGGCCGGCAGGAGCCCAGAACGCACAGGGCGTGGGCACATCGCAAGCCACAAGCTGTGGCTATACGAGAGGGCAAGAGCTGGGAGGCAGCTCAGCGAGGCAGCGCTGGCCAACAGGCTCACCTCCACAAGGAAGGCCAGGGAGGCAGATCCCAGCATAGCTCCTGTGTGCTGAGCAGCCAGAGCAGATAGCGAAAGATCCGGAAACACGAGCGTAAGGAGATGCAGGACATCTCCCTGTCAGAAGTTAAAGTCCATAAGACTGTGAGCCAGTGGAACAAACTACTCCCAGGTTGACTACAGAGTTTCTGGTCTTTCCCCAGCATCCTGCAGGGGACCTGGGCCATTAGGAGGTGGCTCTTTGGGGCACCCTCCTCTCCCAGCCTTTTCCAGTCTGCTTGGCAGTCCCTCGGTGACGAGGCCCTCTGGCCACGACCACGGGGACTGTGTGGGGCACCCCAGGCGCAGAGCACAAATGTCAGAGGCAGCGGGGAGAAGGGGGTCTCACCTGGCCAGCAGACCCACGGCATAGTGGTGGGTGTCGGCACAGAGCAGCGTGTCCAGCCACACCTGCGTTCCATTGCCATCACCACATCCTTGTACTGCTTTTGGTACAGCAGGGACTTCAGGGTCCACACTGCAATGTGTGCAGAGCAAAGCCCAGGTCACACTTGCAGTGCTGGCTCTTGCCCTGGCAATATGGCAGGGACAGGAGTCACCTGTTGGGGCTGGTGGCAAGGCCGTGTTGCTCCCGGCATCTCTTCCAGAAGGTAAGGACCTTCTTTGGCATCTGTTCAGTGCTGAAGAACACTTGGAAGAGCAGATGCACAAATAGTGGGGGAAATGCAGCTTCACGTTGTGTGGGACACAGGGCTCCTGGAGGATCTTCCACATCACCACAGTTGCCTGCAAAGAACAAAGCCCCCCAGACAGCGCTCAGGCCGAGGTGTCCGTGTGACAGGGCCCGAGCGTGGCAGGGAGAGGCCCAGAGAGACACAGGGGGAGCAGCGGGACCGGCGGCCCTGCAGCTGCCCCTAGGCCAGGTTTCAGGGAAGCGCCTGAGGCAGGGAGATGCAGTGGGGGAAGGAGGAAAGAGAGCTGCTGGAGAGGCAGCCTTGGGGCCAGCAAAGGCCACTGGCAGAAACTCACAGCCAGGGCAAAGACACCCGTTTTGTCCCCATCGGAGGTGCACGTGCTGTACTCTGGCCAGCTCCCCAGCACATCCAGGAGAATCAGCTGCACCACCTTCGCAGTCCTGGGTGAGCACATGATGGTCTTCCACATGGCCATGGCAGCTCTGTGGGGTTAGAGCTCTGTCTCAGGGGGTCTCAGGCACAGCACCCTGGCCTGGGCATGGCCCCTGAGGGGCAGCGAGGGAGCATGGCAGCAGGCCTGGGGGGCTGACATGCCAGGGCTGGGAAAGGGAGCAGCCAGAGGGCCCTGGACCTCTCTGTTGGTCAGACACCTGGGACAGGCTGTACAGGGCGATGGGCTGGGGGAGCCCTGAGCCCCCTGGGCAGGTGGCCCCATACCTGTCACAGGATGGGGCCACACGCAGGAGTGTCATTACTGCGTCATTTGGCTGCGCTTTGGTGAGATGCAGAAGGGTTTTGTCCAGCCTGTGCTCAGCAGAATCATTGGCCGTGAGCCACAGGTGGATGAATCTCACCATGGCAGGCACCTGGAGAAGGCACAGGGCAATTTGGAAAGCTGCCAGAAGGAGCAACATTCCCAGTGTCCCCAGAGAAGTGCTTCCCTTCCCACCACACTGCGATGGCCTCAAAGGCTCACAGAGACCAACACTAGTGGCTTGGGAAGCCATGTGACTCATGAGGGAATTGAAGCCTGGCCACAGGCTGCTTACTTGCTCTGCTCTGAAAACACCCCTCTCCACAAGCAAATCCAGCAGGGCAGCACTGGTCTCATCTTTGAGGACCTCTGAGTATTCTCTGAGCCCAGTGCCCATGGCGCTGGTTTCTTCCTGCCGAATGCTCCTGATGAATTTGCAAACGAGCTGTAGGAGATTGGCAAGAAGCCAGGGATGTTGCATGGAGTGCTCCACACACGGTGCTGGGCTGAGCAGTGACAGCAGGCCCAGCCCAGGTGGGGATGGCTGCAGGTACCTGCGCTGCTCTGCGGAAGCGGCCACGGGTGGATTCCTGCTCTTGTTTGTGGTCCAGGGCTGCATCTGGCAAGGAGTGAGCACAGCCAGAGCTGAGGGGCTGCGGGAGAGGCCGGAGAACACAGCCCAGCCCTGCTCTCCCCAGGCAGGGACAGCCCCGGGATGCCCCAGGGGATGGAGCAAGGCCCTTCTTCCTTCATCACCATGGGCACGTCCCCAGGGGATGGGATGGGATGGGATGGGATGGGTGGGATGGGATGGGATGGGATGGGATGGGGCAAAGGTGGCCACAGGCACCAGCCCTGGGGCCCAGCTCTGCCACTCACCCTCCTGCGGTGGATGGAACGGCACCACCTTTTCAGTCTCCTGTGCTGGTGCAGCTCCAGGGCCTTCTTCCTCCTCCTCCACCCAGGCCAGCTTGGGCACTCTTGGGGGTCTCTTCTCCATGTCAGTGACTGGATTTTTGGGAACTTGCAGGAGAGATCCCTCAGAAAATCTCCACATCAACAAGTCCTGCAGTCGTGTCTGGAAGGCACCTTCCAGAGAGAAGCCTCAGGAAGGCTACAGGACAGCAAGCCCTGCCCTCTGGTCTCAAGGGCTCCTGCCACAAGGACAGGAGACTCCTGTCAGGGATTGTGGTCTGGCCTCGAGGGCACTGGCGGCAGGGCTGGGAGATGCCTCAGAAAAGCTCCAGGGCACCAAGTCCCACACTCTGCCCTCAAGGGCACCTGCAGAACAGAAGCCTCGGGAAGGCCACGGGTCACCAAGTGCTGTGCTGTGGCCTCGAGGTCAGCTGCAGGAACAACGCCTCAGAAAAGCTGCGGGTCGGACACGAACAAGTGAGCTGTGAGGGGACTCCTCACGGCACTGCTCTGTCCCGTCCTGTCCCGTCGCCTGCTCTGAGCACTCTGGCGTGCTCTTGGCACCACCAGCTGCTGTGTCACCACGTGTCACAAAGGGCCCTTGGACACCCGTTTCCCATGCAATGCCACGGTGACTGTGCAGACCATGTCACAAAGGGCCCTTGGAAACACTGTCACCTGCCCTGGGGCCGCCCCCAGCCCACCCAAAGTGGCCCAGGTTGGAAGGAATCCCCGACCCCATGTGTCTGAGACAGCCCAACAGGATTTTGGGATGTACCCCTGGGGACAGCAGCTCAGGGATGCCCTGGGAGGCTTCATTTGTGTAGAACACTTGCCCAGAGTTCCCTGCTTCCCCATGCAGATGAACACATATCTGTCATCTGTCAGTTCATGCTTGTCATCTCCCCAAGTTCTAGAAAGTTCCTTGTTCTCGATAACCCCATTGCTTCCCTCCACAAACCACTCCTTCCCTTCTCCCTCATTGCTTCGGATTATGTCACCCCATCCCTGCTCATCCCTGAAGCCTTTTTCCCATTGGACAGTCTGTACCCTAAGCACTGCCATCCCTCCCCAGTTCTATACCCTGGCCCATCCTTCCCCAGTTGCTCTTTCCATAGAAAAAAGCAGCAACACAAAAGCACCAACAGCTATTGATTTTCACAGGACAGAGACACAGTCATGTCTCCCTGGACTTTTCTGCGCATTTTTAAAGCATTCTGGAACAGAAAAACAGCCAAGTTCAAAGTTTAATGCAGCACTGTTTGTGTGTCTAGCTCAAGCCAGCAGCTAATAACTGGTGCATTGGGAAATGCAGAGGAAAGGGATAACTCTTAGAGGAGAAGGAGGTGGTGTTCTGTGTCTCTCAGTGTGTTGTGAACACACTAAAGGAGCAGCCAGGGGAAGTGCTCGCAGACTTGCTGTTCTCGTGCGCGTTCCGGTGCTGTTTCTGTGGGATCCAGAGCCGCCGGGACAGCAGCACCTCCACAGCCCTGCTCGAGGAGACACGGCCGCCCTCCCCACGGTGTCAGGGGGCCCTCGGTCACGGCGCTGTGGCCTGGGCAGCCACGAGGGCCCGGGCTGGCCGCCAGCCCAGCCCCGGCCTCCCCTGCCCGCACAGCCCTGAGGCCCGGCCAGCAGCCGCTGGCGCCGGGCTCTGGAGGGGGCAGAGGGCCGGCTGCTGCCCGGGGAGCCGCGGTGCCGCCCCGCAGCCCCGCCGGGCCGGGGCTCCATCGGCACCCGGCTGGGGCCCACGGGAGCCTGGAGAAGAGCCCGCGCGGCCTCTGGCTGCAGCAGCGTGTGCGGCACAGGCTGGTGCCCCTGGGTGCAGCACTGGACACGGACTGACTCCAGAATTCAGGCCTTACAGAACATGGTTTCACTGCTACATTCACACAACAACAGATCACTAGAGCTTCGGGAACCACACAGCAGGTTTTTGTTGCCACGTGGCAGGGTGGTAGAAATGCTGCAGCCTTCTTTGAAGCGTCTCCTTCAGAAGCTGCTCTGAGTGAGGCCACAAGAACAGCCATTTCAAATCCACTCACACACATAGCTCAGCGGAGGAAAGACAGGAAGGGTCTGTTTATGATGTATTCCAGCGAAGGTTTATTACATCCACCATGCCAAAGGGATCAGGGACAAAGACCTGGCCCTGTGCTCTGCACAAGGTTAAGTAGGGGTCAGAGGCCAGTGGTCTGATGGCATTGGCCTACAGGGAAGACAGGGCTGGCCACCAGAGATACCACAACCAATGAGGAAACAGGGAAAGGAAAAACCACAAGAATTTGGGACATATGGGGAAAGGAACTGAGGTGGATCATGGTGTTGCAAGGCTCCATGGCAGAAGTCTTCTCTTTAAGCCTAGGTGGAGACTCTAGGCTATATTCTTACAAGGCAAGGTCCTTGGGATTTCCCTGAAGGGTTTAAAGGATTCCACAGGTTTTATATAGGAAGGGAGTGAACAAATAGCACAATTTTCACATCCAAGGCAGACAAATTCTATGGGAAAAATAACTTCCAGAAAGGAATCTTATCTCAAGAATTTATGGTGCAAGCTAACTGCCGTGTGAATCAGTGAAAGCCCTTTACTTTTCAGCAGGAAATGTTTCCACATGTAAACAAATACCACTGCTATTGTTAGTGCTGGAGCCCCCAGGATGGTGTCATGCACAGCATACAGTACAGCTGGGTCATGAGATGCAGGGAGAAAAGAGCAGCAACCTCTCTGAACATATCATAAGGATACAAAGCCTGCAGAGAGTATTCAAAGAGGGGAGTGAAGATGATGAGGGGACAGGAGGGGAAGCTGTATGAGGAACGGCTAAAGTCAATTGGCTTGGTCAGCTTGGAGAAGAGGAGGAGAGAGAGGGAGCAGGTCTCAGCATGGCTGGCAGCTTCCTCCCAGAGGACATCTCCAATCTCTGCTCTCTGTGACAGGGACAGCACCTGAGGGAGCGGCTGGAGCTGTGTCAGGGCAGGGTCAGGTGGGATTTTAGGAAAAGGTTCTTCTCCCAGATGGTGCTGGGGCACTGAGCAGACTCCCCCAGGGAATGGGCACAGCCCCAGGCTGACAGAGCCCAAGGAACATTTGAACAATGCTCTCAGGGATGCACAGGCTGGGATTGTTGGGGTGTCTGTGCAGGGCCAGGGCTTGGACTCCATCATCCTGGCAGGTCCTTTCCTCTGGTGAGTCTATGATTCCATGATTCCTGGACACTGGAAAGGAAGGTTGATACAATGCTTTGCCATGTAAATAAATGCTATTTGTAGTGCTTTCAGTTGGCTGTGCTCTCAGTTATACCAAACAAAATGTGACAGAATTCAGCTGCTATTTTAGACAGAAAGCACAAAGCGCCACCTCACCGTATCAAGCACTGCTCTATTTAAAGGTTCCAACAATCTCTTCTCCATTTCCAGCTGCAAACATCAGCAAACACACATTGGAAAAGTCAAATGAATTCAAACATTCCCAGAATACAAATTTTCATCAATGAAACCAAGCAAGGATTGCCCACAAAGCCTATAGAAACATTTCCTAGATGAATTAATGTCTCTCCCATGCAGGGCTGTAATAGCTGAACTTCTGCACTGCTGAAAGGCTCCAGGTAGAGGGGGAACAAGTCCACAATGTTCCTGTACAGTCTGAAATAGGGATGAAGGGCTGGACCAAAGGCTTTCCTTGGGGGGATGATGCTGAAATCCATTGCTTTCTGGCATGCCAGCATTCCAGACCCCAGCAGGTCTGACAGACAGCCCGTGCAAGGAACAAGCAAGATCCAGCTACTGCAGGACAGAACAGGAAGGGAGATGGATTCATTCAGATGCGCAATTAGTGCTTGAAGGAAACCCATGCACGGGTCCCTTTGAGTGAAGTGTAAAAGCAAAGGGATTTTGGCAACAGCAGCAGAACTCTTGGAAATAGGAGTGTTTTGCAACAGCAGCTTACAAGGACTAATTGCTGCCAGTGGACATAAGGGCAGATGAGAAGAGTTTGGGGAATGCAGGAATCATGTCAGGAGATAAGCAATCATCTCCCGTTTCACCACAACCTTGCAACAAGCAGAAAGGGCTGTTTGATCAACAAAAATAAAAATAGCAAGAAAATCCTGCTGACTTCTGCCGAGACATTGATACTCTGATGCCTCCGTTACCATCTGCTTGGGGGTTACTGCCAGCTCCGAGCAATTTTTCTTCATGAACTGGTACCTGTGTGAGCAACAGAAAGAATTGGAGAGTAGAGCTCCCAGCCCACCTCAAGGCTTTGCTTTCATCCTCTCAACATCAGCTCACGTGACTGGATGCCTTGTCCAGGGGAGGGTGGACATAGCAGAGGGTAGAACTGGATGAGCTTTAAAGTCCCTTCCAACCCAAACCATTCTGGGATTCTAGGATTCTTCTGAAGGCACTATCATCTATCATGAGAGGTGCCTTTCCACAAGCTCCATCATGAACTGCTGTCCCTTGTCCCAGGCTGCCCCACTGTATCTAATTACAACCTGTTTGCCAGCCACACTGCAGCTCCCTTTGATCTGTGCTGGCACTGTTTGAGCAGCACTGGACTAAATGGCCTCCAGAGTTCCACTATTCTACAGCCTTGTTTTTAGGCAACTTGGGAGTCCAGCACATCCTAGAACCAGCCCAGGAACTGGTGATCTCTGTAGATTTTATTAGGTGGTTGCAAGTCATTCATGACTACATGGAACTTAGGTCAAGTGAATATTCAGTTCTCCCAGGAAAACAGTGAGCTGAGTGGGGAATGTTTGGCACAGGTTTAAGTTCTCTTGGACAAAACCACTCTGTGGAAGAAGGAGCCAGGCCGTAATGTCCAGGCTGATCAAGTTGTTCCAGATTATCCCATTCAACAGTTACACTTCTTAACCTGCTGTCTCTAAAGATGGCAGCGTTCTCTGCATCCATCAGTATTCTGTCTGACTTTCACATCCCTCTGTGGGATCCAAGCCAATTCTTTCTTGAAACTGGAGGCAAAAGGACACAAGGCTGATGACCAGACACTCAGCTGCACCTGAGACTTTGGGTCAACTCCTCACACTGCAGCTTATTGTACAAGAAGGCTACAGCGGTCCAGCCTAATGCCCCACTTTGATAGTGGAAAAATAAACCTTACTCCTGCCCTCACTTGTGTCTTTTCTATTTGGGTTGCCTGCTCTTCAGAGTTAGAAGGTACCAAGGGTAAAGGATCCAGCACAGCAGCTCCTCATTTTCTAGAGGCCCTCCAACACAAAGACAACTAAAATAACCTTGGGTTAGTCACAGTTATTCAGAGGCAAGCGAGCAAAACAAAGTGTTTTAAACAGTGCCGAAACCTGATAGAAAGCCCAGATGGAAACCTGTATTTTTCAGAAAGAAAAACACAAATGAGGAAGACAATTCGGGTCTCCTTTCTTCCCCAGTATCAGACAATATGAATACAACCATCAGCAATTAATACTAGCTCTTCTTTCAAAGACACACCAATTTAACACCACAAATGCTGGTAACTTTTTCAAGGCAGAGAATGGATTTAAAGAGGGCTTACCCTGCTCCAGTAGCTGCTCTTGAATTTCAGCTGCACTCATTTAATTTTACTGGAAATCTCTTTCAGAAGGCCTTTCAAATCAGAGAGCTTAAAAAAAAAAGAGGTTATTTTTGTAAAGTCCATCTAGCTGAAGGAAAGCAATGCTAATGAGTAATGAAGGTAACAAGTAATTGCCTCTTCAAGTATTACACCAAATGCAAGAGTGCCCGAGAGGACACTCCCAATGACAGTGTTCATCAGGGCGATTAATACAGCGAGCCCCGATGCCTCTGTATTTCAGTGAGTTAACCAGCAGTTAGCAGAACAGAGGAGCAAGAGATGGGTATTTCTTTTCAGGAGAGAATTAAGGTTAGCAGATCTCCTTTCAGTTTCAAGAGAAGCATCACTAGCCACAGACTCATTCACCACTTCCCTTTCAGTCTGGGAAGCAACCTATTATTTTGCAATCTAAATTATTTGACAGCAACCAAAAACCAAAAATACTCTGAAGTATATGTGGGTCTTTTCACCTGTGAGTTTCTCAAAAAGTCTGTGCTTCATACCAAAGCCACTCCCCGCTTCAGAGGCCAAAAAGATAGTCAAGCCTCAGAAAATACCCATTGTGAACACACATACCCATTTCAACATCACAGTCATAAAAAGATTATTTGTATGGCAATTCTCATCATGTGCTCTCTGGTAGATTGGTAGCTTTATATTGCTTAATTACCCCATGCCAACAGCACCAGAAGCTAAACTTGACAGACACCTTTGGGATGGGGACATGAAAAGTATGTGACACCCCTTCTTCCCACTGGTGTTTCATGGACCTGTTAAGACAGCTGAATGTTGCAGTTTAAGATGGAAATTACTTCTATTTTATTCCATCCCACAAGGAATACTGAGAAACACTCCTCCAGTGCTAAGCAAGTGTCTTTGTTTCATTTTCCTGCGCAATATGAAGCTCTTGTGGCTTGGAAGGGACCTTACAGCTCATTGTGTTCCACCCCTGCTGTGGGCAGGTACACAGGCTGCTCCAACCCCATCCAGCCTGGCTTTGGACACTTCCAGGGATCCAGGGGCAGTCACAGCTTCTCTGGGCACCCTGTGCCAGGGCCTCCCCACTCTCACAGCCAAGAATTTCATCCCGTTATCCCATCTAATCCTGCTCTAAGTTCAAAACCATTCCCTCTTCTCCTAATCACTACACACCCTACACACTCCTATGTATGGAATCAAAAGAGCACGGCAAAAAAGGCCACTTAAAATGGGGTCCTGGTGACAGTGACAAAGACTGCACACGACTCTGGGAGGCTCATTTTCCTTGCCATGGCACACCCCCTGCTTTACCAGAGAGAATCACATTCCCCAGAGCAATCTGGGTCAGAAGTACCTTTGCATCCAGTTGTCTAAATCGATGCACCATCCTAGAAGCAGAAGGAGAACACGGAGCAATGGGATCAGTCTGGATACCCAGGAAAACTTGGCTAATTACCACACCCCAACTCCCCCCAGTGCTCCATCCTCCCAGGGAGGCAGGGCTGCACGTGACTGGCATCGTTTTTAGTACAAGTAAATGAACTAACATGCAAATTACTATTAGTAGAATGCTATTCCATTTTCCTTCTCAAGACACTTTTGCTTCCAGTACCAAGGAGATGTTTTTGGTATTTCTTTGACTTCTTATCCAACGCTGCTTGTCTCTGGGTAGTCTTAACCTAAACACTTATTTGTGGACAGCAATGTTCATGCCCACAGATATGGAAGGGTCTGGTTTTTCTTGTCCATTCCTATCAGCTCTCTCTGATTAAGGGAAATACTCAAGCTGCCACAAGTTAGCAAAGTTAAGCAATCATACAGAGCAGATTTTGTTCTCTAGCAGTGTTCTGTTTTCTTGCTTTCTTTCTGTTTTTTTTTTTTTTTTTTCTCTCATACTATTACTCTGAAAACAGTGAAACAGATCCCAAAGATAATGTTTCCGTGAGCTGGCAATCAAAGAAACATCCAAGTCTAAGTCTCCAAAGTTTCAAATACCATGATTCTAAAGACCATCTTCTCCTCCTCAGAGGTCTTCCCTACTCATGCTGCTAACTACACATCTCCATCTGGATTACTGCTGTGGGAATGTCTGAGATTCCAGGTCTAATGGTAAACATTCTCTGCTAAATGTAAAATCATAGAATTATTTGGGTTGGAACCAATTCCACCACTAATTCATGTCCTCAAGTGCCACATCCACACAGCTTTTAAATCCCCACCCTGAGATGGGGGTGCCACCACTGCCTTGGGCAGTCTGTTCCAGGGCTGGACAACCCTTTCCATAAAGAACTTTTTCCTAATATCCAACCTAAACTAATGCTACAGCAAGAGTCAGCTGTGGCACTGCTTCCCATGATGAGATCTCAGAACACCATGGGAAGACATTTTCTTCTCTTCAGCAGACAAAAAAGCACCAATTCACTTTGGAAATAAAAAGCACATTAATGCTGAGTTTATTTACTTACTCATTAGTTTGTAAACACTTAGAGCTGCTGAAAACTTGCCTTCACTAGAAATGTTCAAGAGAAAATTAAGAGAATGAAGACAAAGATAGGCAGGCTTAGTCTTTTTTGGCTGGACTTTTCTTGTATAGCCATAGACGGAAGCAATTCCTCCTGCAACACAGACTGCATTTTAGGGGGATGTAATGGCTTGAGCCAAGGGAGCGACCAGCTGCAGTGACTGCCAGGGCTGGAGTGTGAGTGACCTGCTGCAGTGATGCCAAGGGAGTGGCAGGAGTGGAGAGGAAGATGAGGAGGGTGTGGTGGTGCCCTCAGTCTTCAGGGAAGAAGAAGATCTCTGTTCTCGAGACCCTTGGCCCCAGGGGAGGAGAAAATGGGGGGCACTGTTGTCCCAAAAAGAGAAACTGTTGTTCTTTGCTCCTTGGCAGAGCATCCTTCAAAGGAACCCTGTGAGCAGTCTCGATCCATCATGCACGGTGCTGAGAGCACTGTACATGGAAGGAGGATGTCACGATGGCAGATTTTCTCCAGGTGGTGCCGTGTGTGACGCGGAAACACAAGAGGTGGCAATTGTGTTTCCTGGGGGAGTCTATGGTACAAAAGAGACTCCTCTCTCCCTTGATGGACTGAGAATTGATTATCTGAGGGCTGGTAACTTGATCGGGAATCCAAGGTTTTGTCTCACTGTGTTTTGGTGGGAATTGGGTGGGGGGCGGAGGAATGTTTTGGAAGGTTTTCATTCTGAATTCTGTGGGTGTCCTTTATTAGAGTTGTAGGTTAATAAAGTTTTTTTTTTTTATTTCTAAGCTCGAGCCCGCTCTGCTCTGTTTCCAGTCGCATCTCACAGCATTCATTTGGAAAAAATATCTTTGCATGGATGCACTGGCATTGCACCAGTGTCCAACCATGACAAAGGGTCAGCAAATATTAAGCAGAAGCCTAAGGAACAAGATGCACTTTAGCCATTTGAAGCTAAGAGAAACGGAAGGTTCCTTGTTAAGAGCAGAGGAACAGAACATGTTGATACCATTGGAGCAGCCAACAAAAGGACTGTGCATGCTTCAGAAAGAAAGGTGATAAGTGCAGACAGAATGAGACTGTCGGCCTTCATGGCAGTGAGCCCTGTGGAAGACTCGGAGCCTTCCTCAGTGGCACCACCAGAGTACACTGAATTTGCCATCACGTATGCTAATGATATGAATGACCTCGGAGAAGTAATTTGTATAACCAGTCCTAACCAAGGAATGTAATAAATATGCACAAAATGTAACCATATCTTGCGCTGTGCAATGTGCTGGGTGCTGGGTGTGTGTGTTAGGAGGAGCGTTGGGAAATCCTAGCTCTACAGAGACGGGGCAACTGAGAGGCTTTTTCAAAGATTTTATTCCATTACCAGCCTTGTAGAAGGGTGAGACATAAGAGATGTAAAGCTTAACACCATTCTATAAGAAGCCACCCTATTTCCTGCTTGCAATACCTTAGAAATGTTCTTCAGCCTATTAGCTTTTGCCACACAATGCTGCTAACACTCCGAACAACAATCACCTATTATTTTACCCCATGTGGTCTTGCTACAATGCATCTTTCACAGTTCTAGTTCTCAAAATAGCTGGTCTTTTTGCAAGGCCACCTTCTGAAACTTGTTTCTAGTTCAATCTCTCTCTCAACAATGTCATCTCGATTCCATGGCCTTCCTAAGTCCGCACACCTTATCTCAGAGTTTGCATACAGATGTACAAGACTGTGTGAGCTTTCAGCCAGCATCTGAGAATCCTTTACAAATCCATTTCTCACAGACGAGCAATCCCCCACGCAGTCAGCGCCGAATAAAGCCAATACCCACCTCTCTGAGTCAGTCTCTGTGGTGGCTCTTGGCTCAGTGTTGGAGCCAATCAGTTCTTTTATCAAAATGTTAAAACCAAGTGGTATCTATGAACAAAAACACAGCATCTGGTTCTGGCAAAAAAAAAAAAAAACCAACCAAAAAAAAAACCCAAAAACCCACATTGCTTTTCCTTCCTTCAACCTGTGTATTTCTGGACAAGTTTGTTTTCATGATTGCTGGATTAGGTACCACACTCTTACATCCACTGCAATTATTGACACAAACCCAATCCCAGTTAGTGCCAGTATCACAACTGCAGGATGTAGCTTAGGTTGGAAAAGCCTGTGGCACTTGGGGACCATCCAAGCAAGTTTTCCTGCCCGTGATTCTCTCCATCCCTCTTCATTTCTTCTAGGACATGACGTGCCTTTTCTGTATTGTGATGGACACTGATCAGTGCCTTCTGACTTGTCTTCTTCTGCTGTTGCAGCAATTTGTGCAGGCCAGGATGTTCCAACAGTTTTTGGACCATGGCAATGTTCCTTTCAGCTGGTGTTGGAGAAAAGTTGACGTGTAGGCTCTGTAACACAGCTTCTGGTAGGTAATAGTTGAAATCACATCCTGTTAGTAAAGTTACAAGTACCTACTTTTGAGTGCTTGGCAAGCTGGACGTTTTATCTGCTGTTAAGGTGTCACAGGGGCTTCTGAAATCCAGACATCCCTGCCTTATCCATATCAGGATGGATTCAGGATCATTGCTGGAGTATTTTTCAATGTGACAGACCCTTTGTTCTGGGCTTTCAGAGGGTTACTTGCACCTTGTCTTGGGGGGTGGCTCATGATGATGGGGATATCTCGTGATCATTTGTGCCAGGAAACGTCCCTGTTTCCTAGCCTGGGCCTTCCACGGCTTGGGGGATATCAGGAGAGGTGTCAGCTCCACCTGGGATCCCACAGAGGGTGGGGCTGGCTCTGCCTCTTCCCTTCCAGTGGGGGAATGGGAGGAGCGGCCCTGGGGATGTTGGGCTGTGCATCTTTATCTAGCCGGGGGTATTGATACGCTCTAACTTGGCACTAGAATTGGATCTGCCTGTGAATCCTGATTTTAAAGGGTTAAGGTTTTAGCTGATGGTTAGAACCAATTCATATTGAAGTTAGATACACCAGCGATAGGTTAATGATGATTAGATGCTTAAGCTAAAGCTAATTGTTCTATTACAAGCTCGTTTGTAGAAGGAAGTGGAGAAAGTGAACAGGAACATATTGAAACCAGTAGAACAATGCCCAGCACCTGGACCCTATGTCAGTCCATCACGAAGCAGGGTGTCGTGGTTTGACACGGAAGTGAATTTTTTTCTAGGAAGTTGGGTCAAACCAATCAGTGGTCAGGTTTGGATATTGGCACCTGGAGTGACCACTGAAAGTATGGACACGCCTCAGAGAACACAGGGGGTTAAAAGCAAGAACTCCCAGGGGAACGGTCTCTTTGCTTCCGGTCGTCAGAGAGTGCAGACTCTCCCCAGCCCAGCCATGGGCTGGGAGGGGGAGGGGAAGCCATGCGGCCTTGTCCAGGTAGGCCGAGGGGCTGAAGGTCTGGAACCGAGCCAGCTCCTGCGGATGGAAGGATGGAGAGAATCGGAGATGCCTTTGTCCCCCGCTCCCAGAGGGAAAGAGACAGAGAGCCTGACGGCACCTGGAAATTTGCCAGCAGAGGAGAAAGAGAAAGGGGGGGGGGATGATGCCCAGCATAGGAGACGGGATGCTAGACAGAGATTTCAGCCGTCCAGGGAGTCTGAACTTTTAACCCTTTCCAGGAAATGAGGGCTTTGTAAAATATTACTCTTCCTCTATTTGTAGTGGAAGAGAGACAGTCTGGGACCTGAGATGTTAGAAGAAGAAATATTTAAGTGGGAGGAGATGATGAAGTAGCTTTTGGCTTGACTTTTCTTGTTAGCCATAGACTGAACCAAAATCTCCTGCAATAGAGACTACATTTTAGGGGGATGCAGTAGTAACCCAAGGAGACCTGCTTCAGCAACCACCACCGAAAGAATGGCAAGAACAGAGGAAAGCTGAGGAGGGAATGGTGATGCCCTCTGTCTTCAGGAAGAAGATGATCTCTGTTCTTAGACCCTCAGCCCCAAGGAAAAATGGGGGGAACTGTAGTCTCAGGATGAGAAGCTGGACTGTTATATCTTTGAGTCCATAGCAAAGCATCCTTAAAAGAGCCCTATGAGCAGTCTGTCCATGCATAGTGGTGAGAACACTGTGACACAGAAAAGAGAGTGTCACACTGGCAGATTTTCTCCGTGCGGCTGCCATGTGTGACAGGGAAACACAGGAGGTGGCAACTGTGTGTCCTGGGGGGTCTGTGGTGCAAGAGAGACTTCTCTCTCCCTTAATAGTTTGAGTATTGATCATCTGAAAGGTGGTAATTTGATCAGGAATCCCGGGTAATGTTTCATAGTAGGTGTTTTAGAAATTGGGAAGAAGAAGGGTGTTTTAAAAAGTCTTCATCCTGGATTTAGTCCATGTGTCTTCTGTAGTAGTAGTTTAATGAAGTTTTTTTTTTTCCCTTTGTTATTAAGCTTAACCCTGCTCTACTCTGTTCCTGATAACATCTCACAGCATTTATTTGGGAAAGTGTATTTTCATGGGGGCACTAGCATTGCGCCAGTGTCAAACAATAACACAGGGGGCCTTGGATCATGCCAGAGGGTCACAGAGACCTGATGAAGACCTTCCTGACTTCCTCCCTGGCACCACTGGCCCAATTTGAGACCAGCGATCCAATTCAAGAGAAGAACTGCGCACGCATGAAGGACTAATAACCTCATTTGAATACAAAGCGGGGATGGGAGGTGCTGTGGTTGCACATATGTATTATTTTGGGAAATAAACAGAAGGCAGAAACCCTTGTGTGGCGCAGTCACGCATTTCGGGGACAATCCCCACGGTGCTGCCTACCAGCGTAACAAACATACCACTTTCTAACTTTGACCAGTTAGAGAGTTTTTGTCTGTGATTTTTGGTTTTAATGATTCAGTTGGCGAGCCAGCCATGAGGAGACTCTGCTCTGCTGTGAGACCAGCCCAGGTTGTGGACCCCCTTGGGGCGACCCCAGGGTGTTCCTGGAAGAGTGGGCTCCGCTGCCCAGACTGTTCATCCAGGAGCAGACAAGGACCCCTGACTACTAAAACTCCGGACAAAACGGTAGGTTTAAAAATTAAAACAGTTTTAAATAGTGACCTGTATAGCAGATGCATGGTCAGGAAAGGCCATTTGATACGTTGTGGGAGATGTTATAAGAGGCCGTCTGAAGCCCCTCGTTCTCCATTCTGCCTTCCGATTGCCACGAGAAAGAATCCCTTCCCCCACTGCAGTTTCTGGCTTAGAACAGGACACAGTGCAGGTGCAACCACTGAACTGTCATGCTCGCTGTTCCGAACAAGGCCTGACAAGGACTTGGCAAGGAGTTGGCAAGGACTTGGCAAGGACTTGGCAAAGACCTGACATGGACCCAGCACGGGACAGCCTGATGCGCGGCCTGCTTCTGATCTCCGTTCCTTAAGCCGAATGAACTTTTGGGGTGACTCCCGGGGTCCTTCATTGAAGACACCTCATCTGCCTCCTTACCACCGTGACAAAGAAAGAATGAGAACTCTCCTCCCAAGCACTGAGACTGAGACCCCGACTATAGGCAGGAGGGGAAATTGGTGATCTGACCACTAATGACATGACCTGTTTCCATTCAGTAATTTCAATGGACTTATTCTTCATTGTATTCGTCTTGCTTTGGTGGTTTCTGTGGACTCACTTGTTCCCTCGTGGTGATTACAAGGGACTTTCACTGTTACACTTGTTCCCCCCTCTTTCCTCTGTGGACTATAACTGGACCCCCGAGTCCACCAGAACTTGGAAGACTTCCCCGACACGACAGACGGATCCCCATCGTCCGGACCACTGAGGATCTCGCCTGTGTTGGTAGCTATTCCCATACCCCTCTTCTCTCTCTCTCTCTATCTTTTTACATCCTTTCTGATCCCCACTATCGCATTTACTGTTATGGCCCCTAATAAAGGTGCATTTCTTGTGATTAACTGATAGTCCCTTGTTGTTTGCCTTTTTTGCACTTTTGGGATCGGTGAAAAGAACCATCACGACACCTCGCAATAAGCAGATCATGACATTAAAATTGGTGTCACAGACAGGATTTCTGTCTAGACAGAAGGGTTGCAGGTGAAAAGGTACCCACACTGTCTTTGGAAATTCACAAAGGATCCCTTAGTGCAAAAGGCAGGACATTGTTGTTTTGTTGTTGTTGTGTGTATCTGGTCTGGGAAGGAAGGGACAACTTGCAGAAACTAAGCAGAGCCTCCCAGGCAGATTATTGTCCTTTCACTCACCCAGGGAAGCGAAGGGCGACACAGCGAGGGCTGTGTAGTTTTGTGTAACTTAAGTTTGTACCTCCCTGTTGCGGTTTTGGTCCCTTCACAAAATGAGTGATAATCTTAGTGTTGAAATTAAAGCTGAATGTTATGCACTACTAGCCAAACACAATGCCAAACCTTCTACGGAAGGAGAAAAATGGGCACAGAGTAATTGGTTTAACTTAGAAAATGCTATTGATAGAGTGTGTTCATTACAACATGAAACAAAATTCCAACTGGGCAAAAATAAAACTATCTTAGGCTCAGTTTTGGGAGCTTGTCTCATGGCAGCTACAGAAAATCGCTTCGAGCGAAGAAGTGAGGAACATGCTATAATAGACTCCCTTCAAAATCTAGTTGAAATTTTGCAAAAACAGTTATACGAAGCAAAAAATGTGATCTATGCATTGCGAGCTGCCTTAACAGAGGAATATGTTAAGAAATCAAATAATGCTGATTCCTCTACAGAGCCTGAGGAGAAGGAAACTCCTCACATTAAAAAAATCTATCCTCATCAAGAACTTGAAGCAGCAAGTAATTGTGGGGAACATTGCTGCCATCACTTGAGACCCTTGATTAAAAGAGAGAATAAGTATCTCAGTGATGATGATCTCGACCCTCACATCACAACCAAACACATACCATCACAACTAAACACTGCCACCGAGCTAGCTAAGCTGAAAAGGGAATACGTACACCTTCCACATGAATCAGAAACAGAATATGTTTTCCGGGTGTCCCTCACTGGTGGTGATCAAATTAAATTAACTGAACAGGAAGCCAGTGGGGATTGGGGACATAGTGTCTTCTCAACAACAGGAGATAAATGATTTTAAAATTGGTGTCTTCAAAGTCACTCTTGGTACTTGAAGATTGGATTGTGCAGGAAAAAAACTAGGAAAGGACTGTAAAATTTTGTCAAACAAAGTTTAGGTAGAGTAAGTAAAAATAAGTAACTGAAATGTCCGATAAAATTACAAATCAGAGGAGACCAAATTTGGGAGAGGTTGCTTGTTCAAAGGGCTCCCCTTGTGAACCCTGGGTTTCTTTTCGCTGTATTCAGCGTAAAAAGTTGTGGTATACACAGACATTTAAATAGAGAAGGCTGAGATAGGCACCTTGTCATTTTAAAGAAACAAAGGCTACTCAGAAAGCTATAAGGATTTTAGTAGCAACAGATCATGAGGAGCAAGGAAAAAAAAAAATAGAATTTCTAGTAGACATGGGTGCAACTCAGTGTGAAATGAAGCCTTAATGTCAATAACAGATGATTATGTCATGGTAAGGGGAGCTACTGGCCAATCTGAAAGAGCACATTTTTGCAAACTATCAAAATATAAACTCGGAAAACAAGTGAGCATTTATAGGTTTGTCTAGCAGTTAAAAATAAAAGATAGGGAGATCTTGGATCACCTTGAAGGAACCTCCAAGACATATGCCCAAAGGAAGAAGGATAACCAGGCTTAGAGGGGCCCTGCTTCCAGCCAGGTAGAGGCAAGGGAAAGCCATGTTTTGTGGACTGTGTGGATTCCTTGGCCTGGCACATCTGAAGCACAAGAATATAAAGCTTTGGTCGATACTGGTGCGCAATGCACATTAGTCCCATCGAGACATGCGGGGGCAGAATCTGTCTCTACTGCTGGCGTGACAGGGGTATCACAGGATTTTCCTTTAGTGGAAGCTGATGTGAGCCTGACTGGAAATGAGTGGAAGAAACACCCTATTGTGACTGACCCAGAGGCCCCACGTATTTTGGGCATAGATTGCCTCCAAAGTGGGTATTTCAAAGCTCCAAAAGGACTCAGGTGGGCATTTGGGATAGCAGCTGCAGTGACAGAGGGCGTCCAGCAATTGAACACCTTGCCTGGACTGTCCGAGAATCCATCTACAGTGGGACTTCTGAAGGGAGAAGAGACACAGGTACCAATTGCCACCTCAACAGTGCATCGCCGACAGTACAGAACAACTCGAGATGCTGTGGTTCCCATCCATAAGATGATGCGAGAGCTGCAGAGCCAAGGGGTGGTCAGCAAAACCCACTCACCCTTCAACAGCCCCATCTGGCCTGTGCGTAAATCTGAAGGAGAATGGAGATTGACAGTGAACTACTGTGCATGGAATGAAGTGACACCACGGCCGAGCACTGCTGTGCCAGACATGTTAGAGCTCCAGTAGAAGCTGCATTCCGAGGCTATCGATGTTGCCAATGCCTTTTTCTCCATTCCTCTGGCAGCAGAATGCAGGCCTCAGTTTGCCTTCACGTGGAGGGCAGTGCAGTATACCTGGAACCGACTGCCCCAGGGCTGGAAGCACAGCCCCACCATCTGCCATGGACTGATCCAGACTGCACTGGAAAAGGCTGAGGCTGCAGAACACCTGCAGTATATTGATGACATCATTGTCTGGGGGAACACAGCCGCAGAAATGTTTGAGAAAGGAGAGAAAATCATCGGAATCCTGCTGGAAGCTGGTTTTGCCATCAAAAAGAGCAAAGTTAAGGGACCAGCTTGTGAGATCCAGTTCCTGGGAGTAAAGTGGAAAGATGGACGGCATCAGATTCCTCCGGATGTCATCAACAAGATCGCAGCAATGTCTCCTCCAACCAATAAGAAGGAAAGACAAGCTTTCCTAGGCTCCATAGGTTTCTGGAGAATGCATATTCCTCAGAACAGTCAGATCCGGAGGCCTCTTTACCTGGTCACCCACAAGAAGAAAGATTTCCAGTGGGGCCCTGAGCAGCAACAAGCTTTTGCCCAGATTAAGCAGGAGATCGCTCATGTAGTCGTCCTTGGCTCAGTCAGGACTGGACCAGAGGTGAGGAATGCGCTCTACTCTGCAGCCGGGAGCCATGGTTTGTCCTGGAGCCTTTGGCAGAAGGTGCCTTGGGAGACTCAATGCCCACCACTGGGATTTTGGAGTCGAAGCTACAGAGTGTCTGAAGCCAACTCCACCCCAAGAGAGAAGGAAATCTTGGCTGCCTACGAAGGAGTCCAAGCCGCCTCAGAGGTGATTGGTACAGAAGTACAAGTCCTCCTGGCACCCTGACTACCGGTGCTGGGGTGGATGTTCAGAGGAAAGGTTCCCTCCACCCACCATGCCAGCAGTGCTACATGGAGCAAGTGGATTTCTCTCATCACGCAGCACGCTCATATTGGTAAACTGAATCGCCCTGGGATTTTGGAAGCAATTACAAATTGGCCCGAAGGTGAAAATTTTGGTGTCACTGATGAAGAACAAGTGACAAGGGCTGAAGAAGCTGCACCATAAAAGCAACTGCCAGCAGAAGAAACATGCTACGTTCTTTTCACTGACCGTTCCTGTCACATCGTAGGGATGAATTGGAAGTGGAAAGCAGCTGTATGGAGCCCCACACGACAGGTCGCCGAGGCCACTGAAGGAGAAGGGGGATCAAGTCAACTTGTGGAACTCAAAGCCCTTCAACTGGCCCTAGACATTGCAGAAAAGGAGAAGTGGCCAAAGCACTAGCTCTACAGAGATTCGTGGATGGTAGCCAATGCTCTGTGGGGAGGGCTGGAGAGGTGGAAAGAGGCTAACTGGCAGCGTAGAGGAAAACCAGTTTGGGCTGCTGAAGAGCGGGAAGACATCGCTACCCGGGTAGGGAAGCTACCTGTGAAGGTTGGCCACGTGGATGCCCATGTTCCCAAGAGTAGAGCTAATGAGGAGCACCAAAGCAATCAGCAGGTAGAGCAGGCTGCAAAGATAGGGGTGGCAAAGATAGACTTGGATTGGCAAGACAAGGAGAGTTCTTCCTAGCTCGATGGGCCCAGGATGCCCCAGGCCATCAGGGCAGAGGTGCCACCTGTAAGTGGGCACGAGACCAAGGGGTGGATTTAACCATGGACAGTATTTCTCAGGTTATCCAGGACTGTGAGACATGTGCTGCCATCAAGCAGGCCAAGCGAGTGAAGCCCCTGTGCTATGGTGGGTGGTGGGCCAAGTACAGGTATGGGGAGGCCTGGCAGATTGACTACATCACACTGCCCCAGACACACCAAGGCAAGCGCTACGTGCTCACCATGGTAGAAGCCACCACGGGATGGTTGGAAACCTAGCCTGTGCTTCAGAATTCTGCCCATAACACCATCCTGGGCCTGGAAAAGCGGGTCCTTTGGAGGCATGGTACCCCTGAGAGGATTGAGTCAGACAATGGGACTCATTTCAAGAACAGCCTGATCAACACCTGGGCCAGGGAACATGGCACTGAGTGGATGTCCCGTATCCCCTATCATGCACCAGCTGCAGGCAAAGTGGAGAGCTATAATGCACTGTTCAAAACCCATGAAAGCATTGGGTGGGGGATCATTCAAAAATTGGGAACAGCATTTAGCAAAGGCCACCTGGTTAGTTAACACCCGAGGTTCCACCAACCGAGCAGGTCCTGCCCGCTCTGAGTCCCTGAATGTAGGAGACAAAGTCCCAGTGGTACATGTCAGAGGTTTGTTAGGGAAGACAGCGTGGATCAATTCTGCCTCGAGTACAGACAAACTCATTCATGGCGATGTCTTTGCTCAGGGACCAGATTGCACGTGGTGGATAATGCAGAGATGGAACAACACGATGTGTACCTCAGGGAGATCTGATTGTGGGGTGAGACTCAGATGCAAATATCACTGTTTGCGGGATGTTACTGCCACTGTCTGTACATGAAACCACACAGACATGAGATAGAAGGAAATGTGTGAGTGTTGAAGGTCTGAGCAAGTGAAAGATGGAGTTGGAGTGAGTAAAAAGAAAGTGGGGAATCCTGAAGCTCTGAAGTCTGGCGCCTGGATTCAGTTGTCTGGTGTGGGGACATGACGGGGGCATAATGGGTGTTGCTTGTAATTTTTTGGGTGGGACAGATGGAAGTTTTTACGTGAATAAAATGCATGATGTTTGGTAGTAAGTTGAGGATATAAGTTGACGGGGATAAGGGGTGGAATGCCCTAGGGTGACGTTATGATGCTTGTATCCCCAGTCGTGTGTTCTCTTTATGCTGGATGTTATATTCTGTGCCTTCAAGACTGGCTCTGAGAGCGAAGGCGGGGAGAAGAAGAAGCACGGAGTTTTGTTATCAGCCTGCACTCACTGCTCCACATTCTGCTGGAACACAGAACTGTTGTGTTGTCTGGGCACGGATGGGGCAGAACAGGACCCTCCTTTGCTTTTTACTTAGTTTAGCTAGCTGAGGCAGAGAAGTTTTCCCTGGACTGTTTTTTTCTTTCCTTTTTCTTGGAACTGTTTGAACCTTCTCCGGACTGGGACCCGGGGAAACACCGAGAGCTCGCACTTTGTGGCCTACTCGGGGCAGCAGCCTTTCCCAGGGCCAGAGGGACTGAGAACAGAGCAACCACCCACCGGAGAGATTTTCTGAATTTGTCATCCCATCAGAGCGGCAAATGAGTTTTGTCATCTGGTATTGTTCACTTTTTGTGCTGGGGAGTGCTTTGCATCTTGAAATAAACAGGGTTTTTTCCACTTCTCTCCAGAAGGAGATTTTTTTCACGAACCATTGGAGGGAGGGGACATGTGGATTGGTTTTCTGGGGGGACCCTTTTTGGAGGTTTTCTCCCAAATCTGCCCTAAACCAGGAGACACTCGGTCAGATCCAGCAGTGGTCCTGTTCAGCCTGAGCTCAGCAGACTGATTGGACAGGAGCCACTGGTGCATGTCCCCTCAGTGAACCTCATGTCCCTCAGTGACCCAGGTCCCCTCAGCAGCGCTTGGGACGCCCACCTTTCACTCAGCGACCCTCACAGCCTGTCAGCGAACCGTGGGGCAGCAGCCACCCACCCCCTCAGTGACTCAGCCCCAGGAGAGTGGGTCATGCTGGCCAGGGGCCTGCAGCAGGCAGAAAGCCACTGGGGCGGGAAAAAGGCTCTGCTCTGCTCACAGCGTGGGCTGAGGGCCGGCAGAGCTCCATTTCCCCCTTGAGATGTCAGAGACAGGGCCTTTCACCCTCCTGATAGGGCTGCCCCTCTCTGCAGGCAGCCAAAGCAGCACGAGGGCAAAAGGCCAACGACAGCAAAGCAAAGACCCAGCCCTGCACACAGGGAGGTGGCCCAAAGCAAAGCCAGCGTGGCACCCTGAAGGTGCCCGCTGCACTCTTGTGTGTCCCTGCCCTGGGAATGCCAGCAATGCCCTTTGCCCAGAGGGCCTTTCTGTGGCCCCTCTTGGGCTCAAAGCTGCTGCTCTTCTCCCTCAATAATGTCTAAACCCACAGAGCCTGGCATCCCCCATGGCAACAGCAGCAAGACTCAGCAAGCAGGCAGTCAAGCTCGGTGCCTAAGGCTGAGGGGCCAGGGACTCCAGTCTCAGCACAGCGAGGGCACACGCCCAGCCCCACAACTCCTGGCCTCACAGCCCTGAAAGGCCGGCACCAGGGTTCCACGCCTGATTCCAGGGGGTCCCTCCAACCGCCCACTGAGGAAGCGCCAGAGCAGCCGGGTGCCAGGAACAAGGCGGCTGCCTGGGGGCTGCTTGTGGCCTCTGACACCCAATTGCTCAGGGCTGCCCACTGCCCCAGCCCCTCCGGGCCTCCCCCAGCCCGGCCAACCTGCCCGGCAGCAGCGCCGCAGCCCCACAGCAGCTCCAGGGGAGCCCCATCAAGAGGCACCTCAGAGCCCTCAGCAATCCAGCCAGCAACACACGGGCAGGAGGACACGGATGGCGCTTCCTGCCTGGGACAGGCCTTGTGGCCATCTCCAGGCACCGCTCTCGCAGGGATCCCCGCGGCCCCAGCCCTGCCCACCCGCTCTGTGGGCAGCACAAAGGCTTCAGCAGAACCCCCAAAGGCCAGGGGGCTTCTGGCCATTTTCCCTGTAACACTGCACGACTGGGAAGCTTGCTGAGCACAAGCACCCTTTTCCCCCTCCTCCCCTATGCCCTGCAGATCCAGGGTAGCAAAAGAAAGATCCTGGGAGTCTGTCTATTATAACACATACTATATTTACATACTGAAGGAAAAGAAAACAATATATTTATTTACATTCAATATCTACATATTAATGGAAAACAAAAGGAAGGAAAAAGCTATTTTGAATAAAATCTCTGCCTGCTCTGGAGGCCCCAGCAAAGACAGCCTCCTGGATCAGCCCTCCACAGAGCCCCAGCAGCCCAGCCAGCTGAGCCGCGACAGACGAGGCCGTGTCTTCCATGCCCGGCGCAGCTGATCTCGCAGCCTCTGGAACTTTGGGATGGGAGCCTGCTCTACTGCCTTGAGGATGCACAATGATTGAATTGCCAGGCTTCCAACGCTGACGCTGATGTCATTCACCATTCCTTCAAGGGCTGAAAGAGAGAGGATCAGAGCCATGGCCAGATCCTGGATCTGCGGGGAGCCGAGGAGAGCCCCCTGCCAGGGCCATCCCAGCCAGTTCTTGCCATGGTCAGGAGGGAGTAGGGACCAACAGGATCAGGTCGAAGCTGCGGGCCACGAATCCCCCATGTGTCCCTGAAATCTCTGTGTGTTCTGCCCAGGCCAGCCCTGCTCCGCACAGGGAGCAGAGCCCTCTGCAGCCGGGGCAGGGATGGCAGCTGCCCCCGCCAGCCCCCGCTGTCAGCCCGCTGTCCTCACTCACCATTGCAGATCAGCTGGAGCTCTCCCTGCTGCCCCCTCAAGCTCCGCCCGGCCATCCCTGTGAACACAGAGCCTGTCACGGCCCAGCGGCACAGCTCCCTGCCAGCGGCGCTGCCAGCCCTGTGGCCACACGGCCTCGTGGCCCGGCAGGGCTCAGCCCGGGCCCTTGCCGCACGCTGCCGCCCAAGGGCACGGCTGCCGGAGGGCGGCAGCAGCGCCCAGGCCAGGCGGGGCTCCACGGCGCCGGGCCCGGATGGCGCTGCCGGGGCAGCAGGCGGGGCTGGGGCCGAGCTGCGGCGGGGCGGGGAGGGAGCCCGGGCTCCTGGCTCACCCATGAACCTGACGGCCGCCTCTCGTAGGGGCTCCTGTGGGCTCTGCAGGTAGGGCAGGGCCCGGCGCAGGTGCTCGGCCGCTTGGCTCCTGTCCTCTGCCAGCTGGAGAGAGCGGCAGCAGGGAAGGGTTGGCGCGGGCTCAGCCCCTGGCCCGGGCGCTCCCTGCGCCCAGCCCCGGCCTCCCCTGCCCGCACAGCCCTGAGGCCCGGCCAGCAGCCGCTGGCGCCGGGCTCTGGAGGGGGCAGAGGGCCGGCTGCTGTCCGGGGAGCCGCGGTGCCGCCCCGCAGCCCCGCCGGGCCGGGGCTCCATCGGCACCCGGCTGGGACCCACGGGAGCCTGGAGAAGAGCCCGCGCGGCCTCTGGCTGCAGCAGCGGGCAGGGGCACAGCTGCCAGCCCACACACTGAGCACCGCGCCCAGGGGGCTGCTCCAGGCTGAGCCTGGGGCTTCCAGGCCGTCCTTACCAGGCAGTTGGCGAAAATCCAGAGTTTCTCCTTCTTCACCAGTTTTTCAAGATCTCTCCTCTTCAGGTACTCAGCCACACAAATCAGCGTTTCCCGAGAAGCCTGGAGAGCAGCAGAGACACGGAGATGGCCCCACAGCCCAGGGCCCAGGACCCGCGTCCCTGTGCCAAGGCCTGGAGGAGGCTGCAGCCCGCCAGGTGCCAGGGCAGGAGGCAGCCCAGCCCCCTCCCAAGGGGACAGCAACAGCCCACGAGTCCTCACCTCTGCCACACGCTGATTCTCATTGTGGCAGTGGAAGAAGAGTGGCAGCAGGCTCTGGTGCACAGGCCTTTCCAAAGGCTTTTCTCCCTTTTCCAAAAACCCCATCATGTCTTGAAAGAGTTTTATGGAGAGCAGCTGTACCTGGCTATTTTCCTATATGAAGAAAACGAAAAAACACCTCCGCTTTGGCTCCTCCAGGCCTGCCTGGGCACAGGCCTGGAACTCCACAGGGCACCAAGTTTCCAGGCAGCACCCAGTGACTGTGACTGGGGGCACAGAGCCTTACATGGTCAAAGAGTGGCAGGAGCGCCTTAGCCAGCTGCAGGGCAATGGGAGTTGAGATCAGAATGGATTTGTGCAAGAATATAAAGCTGAGTGTGATGAGTGTCAGCCCAGCTATCTCTGCATCACTGTCCCACAGTAGGTCCATGAGGCTTTCAGTCAGGCGCCACATTTTTTCAGCCTGTGTGGAACACAAGTGTTTGAAAGACCACCCTGCTGCTGCAGGGCCTGGAGGCCAAAGGCCTGTCCCGAGGCACTAGGGAAGCCGAAACGGGAGAGCTGGGAGCAGCTGCCCCAGCGCCTGAAGCCAAGCCCAAGTGACTGTGTTCCCAGCGCAGCTTCAGCCGCTGCCCCCTCTCACCATCGAGGGATCGTCAATGAGCTCGAGAAGGGCCCTGAGCGCCAGGCGACGCCTCTCCCTGCACTCGCTCTGCAGGTACCTTGATGAGACCTCCACAACACTGTCACCACATTCACTTGAATCTAGGCACTCGAGGACCTGAAAGGCACAGGGCAGTGACAGGGGACCGGCCGGCAGGAGCCCAGAACCGCACAGGGCTGGGCCCAGGCAGCAGCACAGGGCGTGGGCACCGTCCTGGCAGCTGTGGCTACAAGAGGGCAGGGAGCTGGGAGGCAGCTCAGCGAGGCAGCGCTGGCCAACAGGCTCACCTCCACGAGGAATGCCAGGGCAGGCAGATCCCAGCGTGGCTCCTGTGTGCTGAGCAGCCAGAGGAGGTGGAGTGCAATACTGGAACACAACTCAAGAGAAGCATGGCGCATCTCCCTAGGAGGGCGAAAAAGGGACCAGGACCCTGAAGAAATCTCTCCCAGGACAGGCTCACAGAGGTCTGGTCTTTCACCAAGGGACTTGGGCCCTTTAGGAGGTATCTCCTTCTGTGCTCTCTCCTCTCCCAGCCTTTTCCAGTCTGCTTGGCAGTCCCTCGGTGACGAGGCCCTCTGGCCCATGAGCATGGGGACTGTGTGGGGCACCCCAGGCGCAGAGCACAAATGTCAGAGGCAGTGGGGAGAAGGGGGTCTCACCTGGCCAGCAGACCCACGGCATAGTGGTGGGTGTCAGCACAGAGCAGCGTGTCCCAGCCACACCTGCGTTCCATTGACACCACCACATCCTTGTACTGCTTTTGGCACAGCAGGGACTTCAGGGTCCGCACTGCAAACCTGTGTGCAGAGCAAAGCCCAGGTCACACTGGGAGCAGTGCCTCCGGCCCTGGCCATGTGGCAGGGACAGAAGGACTGGGATGGAGCACCTGTTGGGGCTGGTGGCAAGGCCGTGTTGCTCCTGGCATCCCTTCCAGAAGGTAAGAACCTTCTTTGGCATCTGTTCAGTGCTGAAGAACACTTGGAAGAGAAGATGCACAAATAGGCGGGGGAGATACGCTGTCGCTATACGTGGGACACAGGGCTCCTGGAGGATCTTCCACATCACCACAGTTGCCTGCAAAGAACAAAGCTCAATGCCGAGGTGTCCGTGTGACAGGGCCCGAGCGTGGCAGGGAGAGGCCCAGAGAGACACAGGGGGAGCAGCGGGACCGGTGGCCCTGCAGCTGCCCCTAGGCCAGGTTTCAGGGCAGCGCCTGAGGCAGGCAGATGCAGTGGGGGAAGGAGGAAGGAGAGCTGCTGGAGAGGCGGCCTTGGGGCCAGCAAAGGCCACTGGCAGAAACTCACAGCCAGGGCAAAGACACCCGTTTTGTCCCCATCGGAGGTGCACGTGCTGTACTCTGGCCAGCTCCCCAGCACATCCAGGAGAATCAGCTGCACCAGCTTCACAGTCCTGGATGAGCACATGATGGTCTTCCACATGGCCATGGCAGCTCTGTGGGGTTAGAGCTCTGTCTCAGGGGGTCTCAGGCACAGCACCCTGGCCTGGGCATGGCCCCTGAGGGGCAGCAAAGGAGCATGGCAGCAGGCTTGGGGGCCTGACATGCCAGGGCTGGGAAAGGGAGCAGCCAGAGGGCCCTGGAAGTCTCTGTTGGTCAGACACCTGGGACAGGCTGTACAGGATGATGGGCTGGGGGGAGCCCTGAGCCCTCTGGGCAGGTGGGCCCCATACCTGTCACAGGATGGGGCCACACGCAGGAGTGTCATTACTGCGTCATTTGGCTGCGCTTTGGTGAGATGCAGCAGGGTGTTGTCCAGCCTGTGCTCAGCAGAATCATTGGCCGTGAGCCACAGGTGGATGAATCTCACCATGGCAGGCACCTGGAGAAGGCACAGGGCAATTTGGAAAGCTGCCAGAAGGAGCAACGTTCCCAGTATCCCCAGAGAAGTGCTTCCCTTCCCACCACACTGCGATGGCCTCAAAGGCTCACAGGGACCAACACTAGTGGCTTGGGAAGCCATGTGACTCATGAGGGAATTGAAGCCTGGCCACAGGCTGCTTACTTGCTCTGCTCTGAAAACACCCCTCTCCACAAGCAAATCCAGCAGGGCAGCACTGGTCTCATCTTTGAGGACCTCTGAGTAATCTCTGAGCCCAGTGCCCACGGCGCTGGTCTCTTCCTGCCGAATGCTCTTGATGAATTTGCAAACAAGCTGTAGGAGAAGGCCAAGAAGCCAGGGATGTTGCATGGAGTGCTCCACACACGGTGCTGGGCTGAGCAGTGACAGCAGGCCCAGCCCAGGTGGGGATGGCTGCAGGTACCTGCGCTGCTCTGCGGAAGCGGCCACGGGTGGATTCCTGCTCTTGTCTGTGGTCCAGGGCTGCATCTGGCAAGGAGTGAGCACAGCCAGAGCTGAGGGGCTGCGGGAGAGGCCGGAGAACACAGCCCAGCCCTGCTCTCCCCAGGGAGGGACAGCCCCGGGGGGATGGAGCACGGCCCCTGTGGGATGTCTGCCAGGCCCCTCTTCCATCGTGTCCCCAGGCTGGTCCCCAGGGGCTGGGATGGGTTGGGATGGGATGCAATGGGATGCAATGGGATGCAATGGGATGCAATGGGATGCAATGGGATGTGATGAAATCCAATGGGAGAGGATGGGAGAGGATGCAGTTGGACCCGATTGGATGGGATAAAGCTCGTTGCAGGCACCAACCCTGGGGCCCAGCTCTGCCACTCACCCTCCTGCGGTGGATGGAATGGCACCACCTTTTCAGTCTCCTGTGCTGGGGCAGCTCCAGGGCCTTCTTCCTCCTCCTCCACCCAGGCCAGCTTGGGCACTCTCGGGGGTCTTTTCTCCATGTCAGTCACTGGATTTTTGGGAAATTGTAGGAGAGATGCCTCAGAAAATCTCCACATAAGCAAGTCCTGCAGTTGTGCCTGGAAGGCACCTTCCAGAGAGAAGCCTCAGGAAAGCAAGCCCTGCCCTCTGGTCTCAAGGGCTCCTGCCACAAGGACAGGAGACTCCTGTCAGGGATTGTGGTCTGGCCTCGAGGGCACTGGCGGCAGGGCTGGGAGATGCCTCAGAAAAGCTCCAGGGCACCAAGTCCCACCCTCTGCCCTCAAGGGCACCTGCAGAACAGAAGCCTCGGGAAGGCCACAGGTCACCAAGTGCTGTGCTGTGGCCTCGAGGTCAGCTGCAGGAACAACGCCTCAGAAAAGCTGCGGGTCGGACACGAACAAGTGAGCTGTGAGGGGACTCCTCACAGCACTGCTGTGTCCTGTCCTGTCCCGTCGCCTGCTCTGAGCACTCTGGCGTGCTCTTGGCACCACCAGCTGCTGTGTCACCACGTGTCACAAAGGGCCCTTGGACACCCGATTCCATTGCAATTCCATGGTGATCGTGCGGCACCACGTCACAAAGGGCCCTTGGAAACACTGTCACCTGCCCTGGGGCTCATCCCTTAAGCCTTTTTCCCATTGGACAGTGTGTACCCTAAGCACTCCCATCCCTCCCCAGTTCTATACCCTGACCCATCCTTCCCCAGTTGCTCTTGGAGCTGTCTCCCTCTGCGTGTGGTTGTCCCCCTGCTCCTGTTCCTGCTTCCTTCCTCCTTCCACCTGTCCTCAATAAACCCACGTGGATTTCAGCAGCACGAGAGTCCTCCTGTCTTTTGCTGGGGCTACATTTCTCTATCGGGGCACCTGTTGATCAGGCAGCAGCGGGTCACCCTGCAGGACGCGGTCCGGGGCAGCCCGCACAGGATCTTTAGGAACGGCTCAGAGCATCAGCAAAGCCTGCCCTGCTCTGTGGGCTCAGGGCAGCACAAGGAGCCCCCAGGGCTGCCGACGCAGCCGCGCTGGGAAGGGCACGGGGCCTTCCACGGAAGCTGCCACAGCCTCCTTGGGACACGTCCCGGCTGGTGGCCATCCTAAACCCGCGGTTGTGACAGGGACAAGGAACGTGTGGGCCAGGGCACGAACGCTGCTCTGAGCCCTGGGGCCCGGGGAGCGCTGACATCAGCAGGTGTGGCAGAGTCCCCTTTATACCCTTAGACCTTCCCAAGGTTTTGTCAGTCAACTCTTTCTCTGCTCTCCATCAGTGAGATTACTTTCTTACATCTTGATTGGAGGTCAGGTGTTGCCATGCCACACCTCCTAGTAACAAGCTCTCCCTCCTCTAAGAGCCCCAACCAGTGACACCAATTCAGGGGGGAAGGGAAAGAGGACTATGGGGAGAACATGGAAAAATAACAGAACTCTACAAACTTCTCTTCACGTCCACATAATATTCATCCCTTAATTGTGAGAGCCAACTCTTGCCTTAGTCATTTTTAACAAATGAAAGATTTTCAAGTTTGCTTCCCATAGCAAAGCAGCAACTCATTTGCCTTAACGTCAGCCATTGAGAGTCACTTTAGAAAACATAACATAGAGGCCAAAAAAATGGCCATCCATTGGTTTGCAAATCTGAGTCTGGCTCTCAGCGGCCACGGGATGGAGGTTCGCCGACGAGCTGTCCCGCCTGTGGCCGAAGGGCAGACACGCGAGTGGCCGTCCCCAATTCTCTGCCGAGACTGTTGCGGGTGGCGGTGATTGCTGTGGCGTGGGCAGCACAGCAAAGGCACAGGGCACGAGGAAAGAGAGGCAGAGGAATAAGGGAAGGACACTTGTCTGAATCTCCAAGGATTTAATTCCCAAAGGGGGGCAGAGGAAGCGCCAAATCTGAAGATGAAAGGACTCCTTTTAAAGGGTAGAGGGAACACGGGGAGTACACAACCTTTGACCAAAAAGAGGCCATTAGGGGAGGGGTGCAGGGTAAGAGCTCCCCAGTAGAAGCCAACACGGGGAGGGAGCAAACCTTACAATCCAATTGTGCTTTGAGGAAGGGATGAAAGACAGGGAACACTCCAGAACCAAAGGAGTGTGCTGTCTTTGACAGACAGGGGTAAGACAAGGGAACAAGGGAGGCATACAGGGAGACTGACAAGTAGATTGACATACATTTTGGGGGGGAAAACTGTGGCAAACAACTCAGGACTGAACCATTAGGGAAGTCAAAAGGGGTACATAGAACGAACCATTACGAACTTAGAACATGGAATATTAAAACACACTACAGAAGAACAAACTGTAAAATAACAGACTACCACACACCTGGAAATTTGATCTCATGTGCCGGCAGTACGCCGGCAGAGGAGAAAGAGAAGCGGAGGGGGGAAGGTGCCCAGCCGTGGGAGTTCTGGGCAGCCAAGACTTCAGTCGTCCTGGGAGCCCGAGACTTTTAACCCCTTCTTGGATAGAGAAAACTTGGTGAATCATTAATCCTCCTTGCTCGGAAAGACAAGATAGACTGCCTGGGATCTGAGATGTTAGAAGAAGAAATCCTAGGTGGGAGGAGATGATGGAGCGGCCTTGGCTGGACTTTTCTTGTATAGCCATAGACGGAAGCAATTTCTCCTGCAACACAGACTGCATTTTAGGGGGATGTAATGGCTTGAGCCAAGGGAGTGACTGCCAGGGCTGGAGTGTGAGTGACCTGCTGCAGTGATGCCAAGGGAGTGGCAGGAGTGGAGAGGAAGATGAGGAGGGTGTGGTGGTGCCCTCAGTCTTCAGGGAAGAAGAAGATCTCTGTTCTTGAGACCCTTGGCCCCAGGGGAGGAGAAAATGGGGGGCACTGTTGTCCCAAAAAGAGAAACTGTTGTTCTTTGCTCCTTGGCAAAGCGTCCTTCAAAGGAACCCTATGAGCAGTCTCGGTCCATCATGCACGGTGCTGAGAGCACTGGACATGGAAGGAGGATGTCACGATGGCAGATTTTCTCCAGGTGGTGCCGTGTGTGACGCGGAAACGCAAGAGGTGGCAATTGTGTTTCCTGGGGGAGTCTATGGTACAAGAGAGACTCCCCTCTCCCTTGATGGACTGAGAATTGATTATCTGAGGGCTGGTAACTTGATCGGGAATGCAAGGTTTTGTCTCACTGTGTTTTGGTGGGAATTGGGTGGGGGGAGGAGGAATGTTTTGGAAGGTTTCCATTCTGAATCCTGTGGGTGTCTTTTTTTCTAGTTGTAGGTTAATAAAGTTTTTTTTTTTACTTCTAAGCTCGAGCCCGCTCTGCTCTGTTTCCAGTCGCATCTCACAGCATTCATTTGAGAAAAATATCTTTGCATGGGTGCACTGGCATTGCGCCAGTGTCCAATCATGACAAAGGGTCAGCAAATATTAAGCAGAAGCCTAAGGAACAAGATGCACTTTAACCATTTGAAGGTAAGAGAAACTGAAGGTTCCTTGTTAAGAGCAGAGGAACAGAACATGTTGATACCATTGGAGCAGCCAACAAAAGGACTGTTCATGCTTCAGAAAGAAAGGTGATAAGTGCAGACAGAATGAGACTGTCGGCCTTCATGGCAGTGAGCCCTGTGGAAGACTCGGAGCCTTCCTCAGTGGCACCACCAGAGTACACTGAATTTGCCATCACGTATGCTAATGATATGAATGACCTCGGAGAAGTAATTTGTATAACCAGTCCTAACCAAGGAATGTAATAAATATGCACAAAATGTAACCATATATTGTGCTGTGCAATTTGCTGAGTGTGTGTGTTAGGAGGAGCGTTGGGAAATCCTAGCTCTACAGAGACGGGGCAACTGAGAGGCTTTTTCAAAGATTTTATTCCATTACCAGTCTTGTAGAAGGGTGAGACATAAGAGATGTAAAGCTTAACGCCATTCTCTAAGAAGCCACCCTATTTCCTGCTTGCAATACCTTAGAAATGTTCTTCAGCCTATTAGCTTTTGCCACACAATGCTGCTAACACTCCGAACAACAATCACCTATTATTTTACCCCATGTGGTCTTGCTGCAATGCATCTTTCACAGTTCTAGTTCTCAAAATAGCTGGTCTTTTTGCAAGGCCACCTTCTGAAACTTGTTTCTAGTTCAATCTCTCAACAATGTCATCCTGATTCCATGGCCTTCCTAAGTCAGCACACCTTATCTCAGAGTTTGCATACAGATGTACAAGACTGTGTGAGCTTTCAGCCAGCTTCTGAGAATCCTTTACAGAACCATTTCTCACAGAGGAGCAATCCCCCACGTAGCCAGCGCGGAATAAAGCCAATACCCACCTCTCTGAGTCAGTCTCTGTGGTGGCTCTTGGCTCAGTGTTGGAGCCAATCAGTTCTTTTATCAAAATGTTAAAACCAAGTGGTATCTATGAACAAAAACACAGCATCTGGTTCTGGCAAAAAAAAAAAAAAAAAAAAAAAACAAAAAAAAAACAAAAAAAAAAACCAAAACAACCACATTGCTTTTCCTTCCTTCATCCTGTGTATTTCTGGACAAGTTTGTTTTCATGATTGCTGGATTAGGTACCACACTCTTACATCCACTGCAATTATTGACACAAACCCAATCCCAGTTAGTGCCAGTATCACAACTGCAGGATGTAGCTTAGGTTGGAAAGCTAAGCTTTCCATGTGGCACATGGGGACCATCCAAGCAAGTTTTCCTGCCCATGATTCTCTCCATCCCTCTTCATTTCTTCTAGGACATGACGTGCCTTTTCTGTATTGTGATGGACACTGATCAGTGTCTTCTGACTTTTCTTCTGCTGCTGTTGTCGGACTTTGTGCAGGCCAGGATGTTCCAACAGGTTTTGGACCATGGTAACATTCATTTCAGCTGGTGTTGGAGAAAAGTTGACGTGTAGGCTCTGTAACACAGCTTCTGGTAGGTAATAGTTGAAATCACATCCTGTCAGTAAAGTTACAAGTACCTACTTTTGAGTGCTTGGCAAGCCGGACGTTTTATCTGCTGTTAAGGTGTCACAGCGGGTTCTGGAACCCAGACATCCTTGCCTTATATCCGTACCAGGACGGATTCAGGATCATTGCTGGAGTATATTTCAATGTGACAGACCCTTTGTTCTGGGCTTTCAGAGGGTGACTTTTGCCTTGTCTTGGGGGGTGGCTCATGGTGATGGGGATATCTCGTGATCATTTGTGCCAGGAAATGTCCCTGTTTCCTAGCCTGGGCCTTCCACGGCTTGGGGGATATCAGGAGAGGTGTAAGCACCACCTGGGATCCCACAGAGGGTGGGGCTGGCTCTGCCTCTTCCCTTCCAGTGGGGGAATGGGAGGAGCGGCCCTGGGGATGTTGGGCTGTGCATGTTTATCTAGCTGGAGGTATTGATATACTCTAACTTGGCACTAGAATTGGATCTGCCTGTGAATCCTGATTTTAAAGGGTTAAGGTTTTAGCTGATGGTTAGAACCAATTCATATTGAAGTTAGATACACCAGTGATAGGTTAATGATGATTAGATGCTTAAGCTAAAGCTAATTTTTCTATTACAAGCTCATTTGTAGAAGGAAGTGGAGAAAGTGAACAGGAACATATTGAAACCAGTAGAACAATGCCCAGCACCTGGCCCCTATGTCAGTCCATCACAAGGCGGGGGGCCTTTGGTCATGCCAGAGGGTCACAGAGACCTGATGAAGACCTTCCTGACTTCCTCCCTGGCACCACTGGCCCAATTTGAGACCACCGAGCCAATTCAAGAGAAGAACTGCGCACGCATGAAGGACTAATAACCTCATTTGAATAGAAAGCGGGGATGGGAGGTGCTGTGGTTGCGCATATGTATTATTTTGGGAAATAAATAGAAGGCAGAAACCCTTGTGTGGCGCGGTTACGCATTTCAAGGACAATCCCCACGGTGCTGCCTACCAGCGTAACAAACATACCACTTTCTAACTTTGACCAGTTAGAGAGTTTTTGTCTGTGATTTTTGGTTTTAATGATTCAGTTGGCGAGCCAGGCAGCAGGAGCCTCTGCTCTGCTGTGAGACCAGCCCAGGTTGTGGACCCCCTTGGGGCGACCCCAGGGTGTTCCTGGAAGAGTGGGCTCCGCTGCCCAGACTGTTCATCCAGGAGCAGACAAGGACCCCTGACTACTAAAACTCCGGACAAAACGGTAGGTTTAAAAATTAAAACAGTTTTAAATAGTTACCTGTATAGCAGATGCATGGTCAGGAAAGGCCATTTGATACGTTGTGGGAGATGTTATAAGAGGCCGTCTGAAGCCCCTCGTTCTCCATCCTGCCTTCCGATTGCCACGAGAAAGAATCCCTTCCCCTACTGCAGTTTCCGGCTTAGAACAGGACACAGTGCAGGTGCAACCACTGAACCGTCATGCTCGCTGTTCCGAACAAGGCCTGACAAGAACTTGGCAAGGACTTGGCAAGGACTTGGCAAAGACCTGACGTGGACCCAGCACGGGACAGCCTGATGCGCGGCCTGCTTCTAATCTCCGTTCTTCAGCCAAATGAACTTTTGGGGTGACTCCCGGGGTCCTTCATTGAAGACACCTCATCTGCCTCCTTACCACCGTGACAAAGAAAGAATGAGAACTCTCCTCCCAAGCACTGAGACTGAGACCCCGACTATAGGCAGGAGGGGAAATTGGTGATCTGACCACTAATGACATGACCTGTTTCCCTTCAGTAATTTCAATGGACTTATTCTTCATTTGTATTTGTCTTGCTTTGGTGGTTTCTGTGGACTCACTTGTTCCCTCGTGGCGATTACAATGGACTTTCACTGTTACACTTGTTCTCCCCTCTTTCCTCTGTGGACTATAACTGGACCCCCGAGTCCACCAGAACTTGGAAGACTTCCCCGACACGACAGACGGATCCCCATCGTCCGGACCACTGAGGATCTCGCCTGTGTTGGTAGCTATTCCCATACCCCTCTTCTCTCTCTCTCTCTATCCTTTTATCTCCTTTCTGATCCCCACTATCGCATTTACTGGTTTGGCCCCTAATAAAGGTGCATTTCTTGTGATTAACTGATAGTCCTTTGTTGTTTGCCTTTTTTGCACTTTTGGTATCGGTTAAATGAACCATCACGACACCTCGCAATAAGCGGATCATGACATTAAAATTGGTGTCACAGACAGGATTTCTGTCTAGACAGAAGGGTTGCAGGTGAAAAGGTATCCACACTGTCTTTGGAAATTCACAAAGGATCCCTTAGTGCAAAAGGCGGGACACTGTTGTTTTGTTGTTGTTGTGTGTATCTGGTCTGGGAAGGAAGGGACAACTTGCAGAAACTAAGCAGAGCCTCCCAGGATGATTATTGTCCTTTCACCCACCCAGGGAAGCGAAGTGCGACACAGCGAGGGCTGTGTAGTTTTGTGTAACTTAAGTTTGTACCTCCCTGTTGTGGTTTTGGTCCCTTCACAAAATGAGTGATAATCTTAGTGTTGAAATTAAAGCTGAATGTTATGCACTACTAGCCAAACACAATGCCAAACCTTCTACGGAAGGAGAAAAGTGGGCACAGAGTAATTGGTTTAACTTAGAAAATGCTATTGATAGAGTGTGTTCATTACAACATGAAACAAAATTCCAACTGGGCAAAAATAAAACTATCTTAGGCTCAGTTTTGGGAGCTTGTCTCATGGCAGCTACAGAAAATCGCTTCGAGCGAAGAAGTGAGGAACATGCTATAATAGACTCCCTTCAAAATCTAGTTGAAATTTTGCAAAAACAGTTATACGAAGCAAAAAATGTGATCTATGCATTGCGAGCTGCCTTAACAGAGGAATATGTTAACAAATCACATAATGCTGATTCCTCTACAGAGCCTGAGGAGAAGGAAACTCCTCACATTAAAAAAATCTATCCTCATCAAGAACTTGAAGCAGCAAGTAATTGTGGGGAACATTGCTGCCATCACTTGAGACCCTTGATTAAAAGAGAGAATAAGTATCTCAGTGATGATGATCTCGACCCTCACATCACAACCAAACACATACCATCACAACTAAACACTGCCACCGAGCTAGCTAAGCTGAAAAGGGAATACGTACACCTTCCACATGAATCAGAAACAGAATATGTTTTCCGGGTGTCCCTCACTGGTGGTGATCAAATTAAATTAACTGAACAGGAAGCCAGTGGGTATTGGGGACATGGTGTCTTCTCAACAACAGGAGATAAACGATTTTAAAGTTGGTGTCTTCAAAGTCACTTTGGTACTTGAAGATTGGATTGTGCAGGAAAAAACTAGGAAAGGACTGTAAAATTTTGTCAAAGTTTAGGTAGAGTGAGTAAAAATAAGTAACTGAAATGTCCTATAAAATTACAAATCAGAGGAGACCGAATTTGGTAGAGGTTGCTTGTTCAAAGGGCTCCCCTTGTGAACCCTGGGTTTGTTTTCTCTGTATTCAGCGTAAAAAGTTGTGGTATACACAGACATTTAAGTAGAGAAGGCCGAGATAGGCACCTTGTCATTTTAAAGAAACAAAGGCTACTTAGAGAGCTATAAGGATTTTAGTAGCAACTGATCACGAGGAGCAAGGAAATAACATTTGAGAAAAGTGGAAATTATAAAAAAAAAATGGAATTTTTAGTAGACATGGGGGCAACTTACTCAGTGTGAAATAAAGCCTTAATGTCTATAACCGATGATGATGTCATGGTAAGGGGAGCTACTTGGCCAATCTGAAAGAGCATATTTTTGCAAACTATCAAAATATAAACTTGGAAAACAAGTGGGCATTTATAGGTTTGTCTAGCAGCTGAAAACAAAAGATAGGGAGATTATTTGGGAAGTAAAGGAAAATAATGGATCAGGTATCTCCTGAGGTGTGGCCTTCTAATATACCAGGGAGAGCAAAGAATGCACCCCCAGTGCAAGTTAAGCTTAAAAAGGGGGAAAGAACCAGTTAAAAAGTTAAACAATATCCCTTAAAGAAGGAAGACAGAGAAGAGATTAGCCAAGTAATGAAAATGTTTTTACAGACAGAGCTATGAAAAGAGTGTCAGTTTGAGTTCAATACTCCTTTTTTACCTGTTCAAAAGCCTGATGGATCATACTGAATAGTACAAGATTTAAGAGCTGTTCATAAAACAACTGAGGATTTATAGCCAGTGGTTGCCAAGCCCTGCACTTTGTTAACCTGTTTAACACCTGAATTAACCTAGTTTACTGTTTCGATCTGAAGGATGCCTTCTTTTGCCTCCCTCTCCATGAAGCCAGCCAGAAAATGTTTGTCTTCCAATGAGAGAATCCCAAGAGTGGGCGGAAGACTCAGCTCACATCAATGGTATTAAGAACAGCCCCAGGATATTCGGAGAGCAGCCTACAAGAGATCTGGAGTCCTGGGAAGCTCCATCAGAGGAAGGACAGCTGCTGCAGTGTGTATGGCCTCCGGGTAACTACCTGATCCCAAGAGGCGTGTGTGGACTAGGCGGTGAGCCTCTAGAAGGCAAAAATCCTTGTGTGGCACGGTCACGCATTTCGGGGACTGTGTAATAAACATACCACTTTCTAACTTGGACTAGTTAGAGACTCTTTGACCTTGAGTTTTGGTTTATATGGTTCACCACCAAAAGGAAAGCAGCTCCAGTTGCCCGTAGCTGAACTGCCACGTATGATCATGATGATGATGATGATGATGATGACATGTCTGAACCCCATGAAGGAACCTCCAAGACATGTGCCCAAAGGAAGAAGGATAAGCAGGCTTAGAGGGGCCCTGCTTCCAGCCAGGTAGAGGCAAGGGAAAGCCATGTTTTGTGGACTGTGTTGATTCCTTGGCCTGGCACATCTGAAGCACAAGAATATAAAGCTTTGGTCGATACTGGTGCGCAATGCACATTAGTCCCATCGAGACGTGCGGGGGCAGAATCTGTCTCTACTGCTGGTGTGACAGGGGTATCACAGGATTTTCCTTTAGTGGAAGCTGATGTGAGCCTGACTGGAAATGAGTGGAAGAAACACCCTATTGTGACTGACCCAGAGGCCCCACGTATTTTGGGCATAGATTGCCTCCAAAGTGGGTATTTCAAAGCTCCAAAAGGATTCAGGTGGGCATTTGGGATAGCAGCTGCAGTGACAGAGGGCATCCAGCAATTGAACACCTTGCCTGGACTGTCCGAGAATCCATCTACAGTAGGACTTCTGAAGGGAGAAGAGACACAGGTACCAATTGCCACCTCAACAGTGCATCGCCGACAGTACAGAACAACTCGAGATGCTGTGGTTCCCATCCATAAGATGATGCGAGAGCTGGGGAGCCAAGGGGTGGTCAGCAAAACCCACTCACCCTTCAACAGCCCCATTTGGCCTGTGCCTAAATCTGAAGGAGAATGGAGATTGACAGTGGACTACTGTGCATGGAATGAAGTGACACCACGGCTGAGCACTGCTGTGCCAGACATGTTAGAGCTCCAGTACAAGCTGCATTCCAAGGCTATCGATGTTGCCAATGCCTTTTTCTCCATTCCTCTGGCAGCAGAATGCAGGCCTCAGTTTGCCTTCACGTGGAGGGCAGTGCAGTATACCTGGAACCGACTGCCCCAGGGCTGGAAGCACAGCCCCACCATCTGCCATGGACTGATCAAGGCTGCACTGGAAAAGGCTGAGGCTGCAGAACACCTGCAGTATATTGATGACATCATTGTCTGGGGGAACACAGCCGCAGAAATGTTTGAGAAAGGAGAGAAAATCATCGGAATCCTGCTGGAAGCTGGTTTTGCCATCAAAAAGAGCAAAGTTAAGGGACCAGCTTGTGAGATCCAGTTCCTGGGAGTAAAGTGGAAAGATGGACGGCGTCAGATTCCTCCGGATGTCATCAACAAGATCGCAGCAATGTCTCCTCCAACCAATAAGAAGGAAAGACAAGCTTTCCTAGGCTCCATTGGTTTCTGGAGAATGCATATTCCTCAGAACAGTCAGATCCTGAGCCCTCTTTACCTGGTCACCCACAAGAAGAAAGATTTCCACTGGGGCCCTGAGCAGCAACAAGCTTTTGCCCAAATTAAGCAGGAGATCGCTCATGTAGTCGTCCTTGGCTCAGTCAGGACTGGACCAGAGGTGAGGAATGTGCTCTACTCTGCAGCCGGGAGCCATGGTTTGTCCTGGAGCCTTTGGCAGAAAATGCCTTGGGAGACTCAATGCTCACCACTAGGATTTTGGAGTCGAAGCTACAGAGTGTCTGAAGCCAACTCCACCCCAAGAGAGAAGGAAATCTTGGCTGCCTACGAAGGAGTCCAAGGTGCCTCAGAGGTGATTGGTACAGAAGTACAAGTCCTCCTGGCACCCTGACTACCGGTGCTGGGGTGGATGTTCAGAGGAAAGGTTCCCTCCACCCACCATGCCACAGGTGCTACATGGAGCAAGTGGATTGCTCTCATCAGGCAGCACGCTCGTATTGGTAAACTGAATCGCCCTGGGATTTTGGAAGCAATTACAAATTGGCCCGAAGGTGAAAATTTTGGTGTCACTGATGAAGAACAAGTGACAAGGGCTGAAGAAGCTGCACCATTCAAGCAACTGCCAGCCGAAGAAACACGCTACGTTCTTTTCACTGACCGTTCCTGTCACATCGTAGGGATGAATTGGAAGTGGAAAGCAGCTGTATGGAGCCCCACACGACAGGTCGCCGAGGCCACTGAAGGAGAAGGGGGATCAAGCCAACTTGCGGAACTCAAAGCCCTTCAACTGGTCCTGGACAATGCCGAAAGAGAGAAGTGGCCAAAGCTCTAGCTCTACACTGATTCGTGGATGGTAGCCAATGCTCTGTGGGGATGGCTGGAGAGGTGGAAAGACGCTAACTGGCAGCGTAGAGGAAAACCAATTTGGGCTGCTGAAGAATGGAAAGACATTGCTAGGAGGGTAGAGAAATTACCTGTGAAGGTTCGCCATGTAGACGCTCATGTCCCCAAGAGTAGAGCTAATGAAGAGCCGCAAAACAATCAACAGGTAGAGCAGGCTGCAAAGATAGGGGTGGCAAAGATAGACTTGGATTGGCAAGACAAGGAGAGTTCTTCCTAGCTCGATGGGCCCAGGAGGCCTCAGGCCATCAGGGCAGAGGTGCCACCTGTAAGTGGGCACGAGACCGAGCGGTGGATTTAACCATGGACAGTATTTCTCAGGTTATCCAGGACTGTGAGACACGTGCTGCCATCAAGCAGGCCAAGCGAGTGAAGCCCCTGTGCTATGGTGGGTGGTGGTCCAAGTACAGGTATGGGGAGGCCAGGCAGATTGACTACATCACACTGCCCCAGACACACCAAGGCAAGCGCTACGTGCTCACCATGGTAGAAGCCACCACGGGATGGTTGGAAACCTAGCCTGTGCTTCAGAATTCTGCCCATAACACCATCCTGGGCCTGGAAAAGCGGGTCCTTTGGAGGCATGGTACCCCTGAGAGGATTGAGTCAGACAATGGGACTCATTTCAAGAACAGCCTGATCAACACCTTGGCCAGGGAACATGGCACTGAGTGGATGTACCGTATCCCCTCTCATGCACCAGCTGCAGGCAAAGTGGAGAGCTACAATGCACTGTTCAAAACCCATGAAAGCATTGGGTGGGGGATCTTTCAAAAATTGGGAACAGCATATAGCAAAGGCCACCTGGTTAGTTAACACACGAGGTTCCACCAACCGAGCAGGTCCTGCCCGCTCTGAGTCCCTGAATGTAGGAGACAAAGTCCCAGTGGTACATGTCAGAGGTTTGTTAGGGAAGACAGCGTGGATCAATTCTGCCTCGAGTACAGACAAACTCATTCATGGCGTTGTCTCTGCCCAGGGACCAGATTGCACGTGGTGGATAATGCAGAGAGATGGAACAACACGATGTGTACCTCAGGGAGATCTGATTGTGGGGTGAGACTCAGATGCAAATATCACTGTTTGCGGGATGTTACTGCCACTGTCTGTACATTAAACCACACAGACATGATATAGAAGGAAATGTGTGAGTGTTGCAGGTCTGAGCAAATGAAAGATGGAGTTGGAGTGAGTAAAAAGAAAGTGGGGAATCCTGCAGCTCCGAAGTCTGGGGTCTGGATGCAGTGGTCTGGTGTGGGGACGTGACGGGGGCATGATGGGTGTTGCTTGTAATTTTTTGGGTGGGACAGATGGAAGTTTTTACGTGAATAAAATGCATGATGTTTGGTAGTAAGTTGAGGATATTAGTTGACGGGGATAAGGGGTGGAATGCCCTAGGGTGACGTTATGATGCTTGTATCCCCAGTCGTGTGTTCTCTTTATGCTGGATGTTATATTCTGTGCCTTCAAGACTGGCTCTGAGAGCGAAGGCGGGGAGAAGAAGAAGCACGGAGTTTTGTTATCGGCCTGCACTCACTGCTCCACATTCTGCTGGAACACAGAACTGTTGTGTTGTCTGGGCACGGATGGGGCAGAACAGGGCCCTCCTTTGCTTTTTAGTCAGTTTAGCTAGCTGAGGCAGAGAAGTTTTCCTTGGACTGTTTTTTTCCTTTCCTTTTTCTTGGAACTGTTCGAACCTGCTCCGGACTGGGACCCGGGGAAACACCGAGAGCTCGCACTTTGTGGCCTACTTGGGGCAGCAGCCTTTCCCAGGGCCAGAGGGACTGAGAACAGAGCAACCACCCACCGGAGAGATTTTCTGAATTTGTCATCCCATCACAGCGGCAAATGAGTTTTGTCATCTGGTATTGTTCACTTTTTCTGCTGGGGAGTGCTTTGCCTCATGAAATAATCAGGGTTTTTTCCACTTCTCTCCAGAAGGAGATTTTTTTCACGAACCACTTGGAGGGAAGGGCCGTGTGGGTTGGTTTTCTGGGGTGACCCCTTTTGGAGGTTTTCTCCCAAATCTGCCCTAAACCGGGAGACACTCGGTCAGATCCAGCAGTGGTCCTGTTCAGCCTGAGCTCAGCAGACTGATTGGACAGGAGCCACTGGTGCATGTCCCCTCAGTGAACCTCATGTCCCTCAGTGACCCAGGTCCCCTCAGCAGCGCTTGGGACACCCACCTTTCACTCAGCGACCCTCACAGCCTGTCAGCGAACCGTGGGGCAGCAGCCACCCACCCCCTCAGTGACTCAGCCCCAGGAGAGTGGGTCATGCTGGCCAGGGGCCTGCAGCAGGCAGAAAGCCACTGGGGCGGGAAAAAGGCTCTGCTCTGCTCACAGCGTGGGCTGAGGGCCGGCAGAGCTCCATTTCCCCTTTGAGATGTCAGAGACAGGGCCTTTCACCCTCCTGATAGGGCTGCCCCTCTCTGCAGGCAGCCAAAGGAGCACGAGGGCAAAAGGCCAACGACAGCAAAGCAAAGACCCAGCCCTGCACACAGGGAGGCGGCCCAAAGCAAAGCCAGCCTGGCACCCTGAAGGTGCCTGCTGCACTCTCGTGTGTCCCTGCCCTGGGAATGCCAGCAATGCCCTTTGCCCAGAGGGCCTTTCTGTGGCCCCTCTTGGGCTCAAAGCTGCTGCTCTTCTCGCTCAATAATGTCTAAACCCACAGAGCTTGGCATCCCCCACGGCAACAGCAACAAGACTCAGCAAGCAGGCAGTCAAGCTCGGTGCCTAAGGCTGAGGGGCCAGGGATCCAGTCTCAGCACAGCGAGGGCACACGCCCAGCCCCACAACTCCTGGCCTCACAGCCCTGAAAGGCCGGCACCAGGGTTCCACGCCTGATTCCAGGGGGTCCCTCCAACCGCCCACTGAGGAAGCGCCAGAGCAGCCGGGTGCCAGGAACAAGGCGGCTGCCTGGGGGCTGCTTGTGGCCTCTGACACCCAATTGCTCAGGGCTGCCCACTGCCCCAGCCCCTCCGGGTCTCCCCCAGCCCGGCCAACCTGCCCGGCAGCAGCGCCGCAGCCCCACAGCAGCTCCAGGGGAGCCCCATCAAGAGGCACCTCAGAGCCCTCAGCAATCCAGCCAGCAACACACGGGCAGGAGGACACGGATGGCGCTTCCTGCCTGGGACAGGCCTTGTGGCCATCTCCAGGCACCGCTCTCGCAGGGATCCCCGCGGCTCCGGCCCTGCCCACCCGCTCTGTGGGCAGCACAAAGGCTTCAGCAGAACCCCCAAAGGCCAGGGGGCTTCTGGCCATTTTCCCTGCAACACTGCACGACTGGGAAGCTTGCTGAGCACAAGCACCCTTTTCCCCCTCCTCCCAAATGCCCTGCAGATCCAGGGTAGCAAAAGAAAGATCCTGGGAGTCTGTCTATTATAACACATACTATATTTACATACTAAAGGAAAAGAAAACAAGATATTTATTTACATTTAATATCTACATACTAAAGGAAAACAAAATGAAGAAAAAAGCTATTTTGAATAAAATCTCTGCTGGCTCAGGAGGCCCCAGCAAAGACAGCCTGCTGCATCAGCCCTCCACAGAGCCCCAGCAGCCCAGCCAGCCGAGCCGCGACAGACGAGGCCGTGTCTTCCATGCCCTGCGCAGCTGATCTCGCAGCCTCTGGAACTTTGGCATGGGAGCCTGCTCTACTGCCTTCAGTATGCACAATGATTGAATTGCCAGGCTTCCAACGCTGACGCTGATGTCATTCACCATTCCTTCAAGGGCTGAAAGAGAGAGGATCAGAGCCATAGTCAGATCCCGACTCAGCGGGGAGCCGAGGAGAGCCCCCTGCCAGGGCCATCCCAGCCAGTTCTTGCCATGGCCAGGAGGGAGTAGGGACCAACAGGATCAGGCCGAAGCTGCGGGCCACGAATCTCCCATGTGTCCCTGAAATCTCTGTGTGCTCTGCCCAGGCCAGCCCTGGTCCGCACAGGGAGCAGAGCCTTCTGCAGCCGGGGCAGGGATGGCAGCTGCCCCCGCCAGCCCCCGCTGTCAGCCCGCTGCCCTCACTCACCATTGCAGATCAGCTGGAGCTCTCCCTGCTGCCCCCTCAAGCTCCGCCCGGCCATCCCTGTGAACACAGAGCCTGTCACGGCCCAGCGGCACAGCTCCCTGCCAGCGGCGCTGCCAGCCCTGTGGCCCCACGGCCTCGTGGCCCGGCAGGGCTCAGCCCGGGCCCTTGCCGCACGCTGCCGCCCAAGGGCACGGCTGCCGGAGGGCGGCAGCAGCGCCCAGGCCAGGCGGGGCTCCACGGCGCCGGGCCCGGATGGCGCTGCCGGGGCAGCAGGCGGGGCTGGGGCCGAGCTGCAGCGGGGCGGGGAGGGAGCCCGGGCTCCTGGCTCACCCATGAACCTGACGGCCGCCTCTCGCAGGGGCTCCTGTGGGCTCTGCAGATAGGGCAGGGCCCGGCGCAGGTGCTCGGCCGCTCGGCTCCTGTCCTCTGCCAGCTGGAGAGAGCGGCAGCAGGGAAGGGTTGGCGCGGGCTCAGTCCCTGGCCCGGGCGCTCCCTGCGCCCAGCCCCGGCCTCCCCTGCCCGCACAGCCCTGAGGCCCGGCCAGCAGCCGCTGGCGCCGGGCTCTGGAGGGGGCAGAGGGCCGGCTGCTGCCCGGGGAGCCGCGGTGCCTCCCCGCAGCCCCGCCGGGCCGGGGCTCCATCGGCACCCGGCTGGGACCCAGGGGAGCCTGGAGAAGAGCCCGCGCGGCCTCTGGCTGCAGCAGCGGGCAGGGGCACAGCTGCCAGCCCACACACTGAGCACCGCGCCCAGGGGGATGCTCCAGGCTGAGCCTGGGGCTTCCAGGTCGTCCTTACCAGGCAGTTGGCGAAAATCCAGAGTTTCTCCTTCTTGACCAGTTTCTCAAGATCTCTCCTGTTCAGGAACTCGGCCACACAAATCAGCATTTCCCGAGAAGCCTGGAGAGCAGCAGAGACACGGAGATGGCCCCACAGCCCAGGGCCCAGGACCCGCGTCCCTGTGCCAAGGCCTGGAGGAGGCTGCAGCCCGCCAGGCGCCAGGGCAGGAGGCAGCCCAGCCCCCTCCCAAGGGGACAGCAACAGCCCACGAGTCCTCACCTCTGCCACACGCTGATTCTCATCGTGGCAGTGGAAGAAGAGTGGCAGTAGGCTGTGGCACACTTGTGACTTCAGAGTCTTTCTCTCCTTTTCCAATGAAAGAGTCAGCAGTGTTCGGAAGAGCAGCATGGAGAGCAGCTGTACCTGGCTATTGTCCTGTATTAAGAGACGAAAAGAAGACCTCAGCATGGGCTGCGAGGGGCTCAGCTGGGTGCATGCCTGCAAATCCACAGGGCACCAAGTGTCCGGGCAGTACCCAGGGGCCGTGGCTGGGGGCACAGAGCCTTACGAGGTCAAAGAGTAGCACGACTGCCTGAGCCAGCTGCAGGGCAAAGGAGCTGGGTATTGGCGTGTCCTTGTCCAAGATTATAAAGCTGAGTACCATGAGTGTTATCTTAACAATCTCTCCATCTGCATCCCGCAGGAGCTCCACAAGACTTTCAGTCAGGCTCCACATTTTTTCCGTCTGTGTAGAACACAAGTTTGTGAAAGGCCACCCTTCTGCCACAGGATCTAGAGGCCAAAGCACTCGGGCAGCTGAAGCGGGAGGCAGGAGAGCTGGGAGGAGCTGCCCCAGCACCCCAAGCACAGCCAAGCCCAAGCAACTGCGTTCCCCAGCCCCACGCTGCCTGCACGGCTTCAGCCACTGCCCCCTTCTCACCATCGAGGGATTGTCAGTGAGCTTGAGAAGGCCCTTGAGTGCCAGGTGACGCCTCTCCCTGCACTCACTCTGCAGGTGCCTTGAGAAGATTTGCAGGACTCTGTCAGCATGGCGTTCACTCAAGTCCAGGTGCTCGAGGACCTGAAAGGCACAGGGCAGTGACAGGGGACCCGGCCGGCAGGAGCCCAGAACCGCACAGGGCGTGGGCACCGTCCCAAGCAGCTGCGGCTACGAGAGGGCAGAGAGCTGGGAGGCAGCTCAGCGAGGCAGCGCTGGCCAACAGGCTCACCTCCACCAGGAAGGCCAGGGGAGGCAGATCCCAGCATAGCTCCTGTGTGCTGAGCAGCCGGAGCAGATAGCGAAAGATCCGGAAACACGAGCGTATGGAGATGCAGGACATCTCCCTGTCAGAAGTTAAAGTCCATAAGACTGTGAGCCAGTGGAACAAACTTCTCCCAGGATTGACTCAGAGAGTTCTGGTCTTTCCCCAGCATCCTGCAAGGGGACCTGGGCCATTTGGGAGGTGGCTCTTTGTGGGCACCCTCCTCTCCCAGCCTTTTCCAGTCTGCTTGGCAGTCCCTCGGTGACGAGGCCCTCTGGCCCACGACCACGGGGACTGTGTGGGGCACCCCAGGCGCAGAGGCAGCGGGGAGAAGGGGGTCTCACCTGGCCAGCAGACCCACGGCATAGTGGTGGGTGTCGGCACAGAGCAGCGTGTCCCAGCCACACTTGCGTTCCATTGCCATCACCACATCCTTGTACTGCTTTTGGTACAGCAGGGACTTCAGGGTCCACACTGCAAACCTGTGTGCAGAGCAAAGCCCAGGTCACACTTGCAGTGCTGGCTCTTGCCCTGGCAATATGGCAGGGACAGGAGTCACCTGTTGGGGCTGGTGGCAAGGCCGTGTTGCTCCCGGCATCTCTTCCAGAAGGTAAGGACCTTCTTTGGCATCTGTTCAGTGCTGAAGAAGACTTGGAAGAGCAGATGCACAAATAGGTGGGGGAAATGCAGCTTCACGTTGTGTGGGACACAGGGCTCCTGGAGGATCTTCCACATCACCACAGTTGCCTGCAAAGAACAAAGCCCCCCGAGACAGCGCTCAGTGCCGAGGTGTCCGTGTGACAGGGCCCGAGCGTGGCAGGGAGAGGCCCAGAGAGACACAGGGGGAGCAGCGGGACTGGTGGCCCTGCAGCTGCCCCTAGGCCAGGTTTCAGGGCAGCGCCTGAGGCAGGGAGATGCAGTGGGGGAAGGAGGAAGGAGAGCTGCTGGAGAGGCAGCCTTGGGGCCAGCAAAGGCCACTGGCAGAAACTCACAGCCAGGGCAAAGACACCCGTTTTGTCCCCATCGGAGGTGCACGTGCTGTACTCTGGCCAGCTCCCCAGCACATCCAGGAGAATCAGCTGCACCACCTTCGCAGTCCTGGGTGAGCACATGATGGTCTTCCACATGGCCATGGCAGCTCTGTGGGGTTAGAGCTCTGTCTCAGGGGGTCTCAGGCACAGCACCCTGGCCTGGGCATGGCCCCTGAGGGGCAGCAAGGGAGCATGGCAGCAGGCCTGGGGGGCTGACATGCCAGGGCTGGGAAAGGGAGCAGCCAGAGGGCCCTGGAACTCTCTGTTGGTCAGACACCTGGGACAGGCTGTACAGGGCAATGGGCTGGGGGGAGCCCTGAGCCCTCTGGGCAGGTGGGCCCCATACCTGTCACAGGATGGGGCCACACGCAGGAGTGTCATTACTGCGTCATTTGGCTGCGCTTTGGTGAGATGCAGCAGGGTTTTGTCCAGCCTGTGCTCAGCAGAATCATTGGCCGTGAGCCACTGGTGGATGAATCTCACCATGGCAGGCACCTGGAGAAGGAACAGGGCAATTTGGAAAGCTGCCAGAAGGAGCAACATTCCCAGTATCCCCAGAGAAGTGCTTCCCTTCCCACCACACTGCGATGGCCTCAAAGGCTCACAGAGACCAACACTAGTGGCTTGGGAAGCCATGTGACTCATGAGGGAATTGAAGCCTGGCCACAGGCTGCTTACTTGCTCTGGTCTGAAAACACCCCTCTCCACATGCAAATCCAGCAGGGCAGCACTGGACTCATGTTTGAGGACCTCTGAGTATTCTCTGAGCCCAGTGCCCATGGCGCTGGTTTCTTCCTGCCGAATGCTCCTGATGAATTTGCAAATGAGCTGTAGGAGAAGGGCAAGAAGCCAGGGATGTTGCATGGAGTGCTCCACACACGGTGCTGGGCTGAGCAGTGACAGCAGGCCCAGCCCAGGTGGGGATGGCTGCAGGTACCTGCGCTGCTCTGCGGAAGCGGCCACGGGTGGATTCCTGCTCTTGTTTGTGGTCCAGGGCTGCACCTGGCAAGAAGTGAGCACAGCCAGAGCTGAGGGGCTGCGGGAGAGGCCGGAGAACACAGCCCAGCCCTGCTCTCCCCAGGCAGGGACAGCCCCGGGATGCCCCAGGGGGATGGAGCAAGGCCCTTCTTCCTTCGTCTCCATGGGCACGTCCCCAGGGGATGGGATGGGATGGGATGGGGTGGGATGGGATGGGATGGGATGGGATGGGATGGGATGGGATGGGATGGGATGGGATGGGGCAAAGGTGGCCACAGGCACCAGCCCTGGGGCCCAGCTCTGCCACTCACCCTCCTGCGGTGGATGGAACGGCACCACCTTTTCAGTCTCCTGTGCTGGTGCAGCTCCAGGGCCTTCTTCCTCCTCCTCCACCCAGGCCAGCTTGGGCACTCTTGGGGGTCTCTTCTCCATGTCAGTGACTGGATTTTTGGGAACTTGCAGGAGAGATCCCTCAGAAAATCTCCACATCAACAAGTCCTGCAGTCTTGTCTGGAAGGTACCTTCCAGAGAGAAGCCTCAGGAAGGCTACAGGACAGCAATCCCTGCCCTCTGGTCTCAAGGGCTCCTGCCACAAGGACAGGAGACTCCTGTCAGGGATTGTGGTCTGGCCTCGAGGGCACTGGGGGCAGGGCTGGGAGATGCCTCAGAAAAGCTCCAGGGCACCAAGTCCCACACTCTGCCCTCAAGGGCACCTGCAGAACAGAAGCCTCGGGAAGGCCACGGGTCACCAAGTGCTGTGCTGTGGCCTCGAGGTCAGCTGCAGGAACAACGCCTCAGAAAAGCTGCGGGTCGGACACGAACAAGTGAGCTGTGAGGGGACTCCTCACGGCACTGCTCTGTCCCGTCCTGTCCCGTCGCCTGCTCTGAGCACTGTGGCGTGCTCTTGGCACCACCAGCTGCTGTGTCACCACGTGTCACAAAGGGCCCTTGGACACCCGTTTCCCATGCAATGCCACGGTGACTGTGCAGCACCATGTCACAAAGGGCCCTTGGAAACACTGTCACCTGCCCTGGGGCCGCCCCCAGCCCACCCAAAGTGGCCCAGGTTGGAAGGAATCCCCGACCCCAAGTGTCTGAGACAGCCCAACAGGATTTTGGGATGTACCCCTGGGGACAGCAGCTCAGGGATGCCCTGGGAGGCTTCATTTGTGTAGAACACTTGCCCAGAGTTCCCTGCTTCCCCATGCAGATGAACACATATCTGTCATCTGTCAGTTCATGCTTGTCATCTCCCCAAGTTCTAGAAAGTTCCTTGTTCTCGATAACCCCATTGCTTCCCTCCACAAACCACTCCTTCCCTTCTCCCTCATTGCTTTGGATTATGTCACCTGCTCATCCCTGAAGCCTTTTTCCCATTGGACAGTCTGTACCCTAAGCACTGCCATCCCTCCCCAGTTCTATACCCTGGCCCATCCTTCCCCAGTTGCTCTTTCCATAGAAAAAAGCAGCAACACAAAAGCACCAACAGCTATTGATTTTCACAGGACAGAGACACAGTCATGTCTCCCTGGACTTTTCTGCGCATTTTTAAAGCATTCTGGAACAGAAAAACAGCCAAGTTCAAAGTTTAATGCAGCACTGTTTGTGTGTCTAGCTCAAGCCAGCAGCTAATAACTGGTGCATTGGGAAATGCAGAGGAAAGGGATAACTCTTAGAGGAGAAGGAGGTGGTGTTCTGTGTCTCTCAGTGTGTTGTGAACACACTAAAGGAGCAGCCAGGGGAAGTGCTCGCAGACTTGCTGTTCTCGTGCGCGTTCCGGTGCTGTTTCTGTGGGATCCAGAGCCGCCGGGACAGCAGCACCTCCACAGCCCTGCTCGAGGAGACACGGCCGCCCTCCCCACGGTGTCAGGGGGCCCTCGGTCACGGCGCTGTGGCCTGGGCAGCCACGAGGGCCCGGGCTGGCCGCCAGCCCAGCCCCGGCCTCCCCTGCCCGCACAGCCCTGAGGCCCGGCCAGCAGCCGCTGGCGCCGGGCTCTGGAGGGGGCAGAGGGCCGGCTGCTGCCCGGGGAGCCGCGGTGCCGCTCCGCAGCCCCGCCGGGCCGGGGCTCCATCGGCACCCGGCTGGGACCCACGGGAGCCTGGAGAAGAGCCCGCGCGGCCTCTGGCTGCAGCAGCGTGTGCGGCACAGGCTGGTGCCCCTGGGTGCAGCACTGGACACGGACTGACTCCAGAATTCAGGCCTTACAGAACATGGTTTCACTGCTACATTCACACAACAACAGATCACTTGAGCTTCGGGAACCACACAGCAGGTTTTTGTTGCCACGTGGCAGGGTGGTAGAAATGCTGCAGCCTTCTTTGAAGCGTCTCCTTCAGAAGCTGCTCTGAGTGAGGCCACAAGAACAGCCATTTCAAATCCACTCACACACATAGCTCAGCGGAGGAAAGACAGGAAGGGTCTGTTTATGATGTATTCCAGCGAAGGTTTATTACATCCACCATGCCAAAGGGATCAGGGACAAAGACCTGGCCCTGTGCTCTGCACAAGGTTAAATAGGGGTCAGAGGCCAGTGGTCTGATGGCATTGGCCTACGGGGAAGACAGGGCTGGCCACCAGAGATACCACAACCAATGAGGAAACAGGGAAAGGAAAAACCACAAGAATTTGGGACATATGGGGAAAGGAACTGAGGTGGATCATGGTGTTGCAAGGCTCCATGGCAGAAGTCTTCTCTTTAAGCCTAGGTGGAGACTCTAGGCTATATTCTTACAAGGCAAGGTCCTTGGGATTTCCCTGAAGGGTTTAAAGGATTCCACAGGTTTTATATAGGAAGGGAGTGAACAAATAGCACAATTTTCACATCCAAGGCAGACAAATTCTATGGGAAAAATAACTTCCAGAAAGGAATCTTATCTCAAGAATTTATGGTGCAAGCTAACTGCCGTGTGAATCAGTGAAAGCCCTTTACTTTTCAGCAGGAAATGTTTCCACATGTAAACAAATACCACTGCTATTGTTAGTGCTGGAGCCCCCAGGATGGTGTCATGCACAGCATACAGTACAGCTGGGTCATGAGATGCAGGGAGAAAAGAGCAGCAACCTCTCTGAACATATCATAAGGATACAAAGCCTGCAGAGAGTATTCAAAGAGGGGAGTGAAGATGATGAGGGGACAGGAGGGGAAGCTGTATGAGGAACGGCTAAAGTCAATTGGCTTGGTCAGCTTGGAGAAGAGGAGGAGAGAGAGGGAGCAGGTCTCAGCATGGCTGGCAGCTTCCTCCCAGAGGACATCTCCAATCTCTGCTCTCTGTGACAGGGACAGCACCTGAGGGAGCGGCTGGAGCTGTGTCAGGGCAGGGTCAGGTGGGATTTTAGGAAAAGGTTCTTCTCCCAGATGGTGCTGGGGCACTGAGCAGACTCCCCCAGGGAATGGGCACAGCCCCAGGCTGACAGAGCCCAAGGAACATTTGAACAATGCTCTCAGGGATGCACAGGCTGGGATTGTTGGGGTGTCTGTGCAGGGCCAGGGCTTGGACTCCATCATCCTGGCAGGTCCTTTCCTCTGGTGAGTCTATGATTCCATGATTCCTGGACACTGGAAAGGAAGGTTGATACAATGCTTTGCCATGTAAATAAATGCTATTTGTAGTGCTTTCAGTTGGCTGTGCTCTCAGTTATACCAAACAAAATGTGACAGAATTCAGCTGCTATTTTAAACAGAAAGCACAAAGCGCCACCTCACCGTATCAAGCACTGCTCTATTTAAAGGTTCCAACAATCTCTTCTCCATTTCCAGCTGCAAACATCAGCAAACACACATTGGAAAAGTCAAATGAATTCAAACATTCCCAGAATACAAATTTTCATCAATGAAACCAAGCAAGGATTGCCCACAAAGCCTATAGAAACATTTCCTAGATGAATTAATGTCTCTCCCATGCAGGGCTGTAATAGCTGAACTTCTGCACTGCTGAAAGGCTCCAGGTAGAGGGGGAACAAGTCCACAATGTTCCTGTACAGTCTGAAATAGGGATGAAGGGCTGGACCAAAGGCTTTCCTTGGGGGGATGATGCTGAAATCCATTGCTTTCTGGCATGCCAGCATTCCAGACCCCAGCAGGTCTGACAGACAGCCCGTGCAAGGAACAAGCAAGATCCAGCTACTGCAGGACAGAACAGGAAGGGAGATGGATTCATTCAGATGCGCAATTAGTGCTTGAAGGAAACCCATGCACGGGTCCCTTTGAGTGAAGTGTAAAAGCAAAGGGATTTTGGCAACAGCAGCAGAACTCTTGGAAATAGGAGTGTTTTGCAACAGCAGCTTACAAGGACTAATTGCTGCCAGTGGACATAAGGGCAGATGAGAAGAGTTTGGGGAATGCAGGAATCATGTCAGGAGATAAGCAATCATCTCCCGTTTCACCACAACCTTGCAACAAGCAGAAAGGGCTGTTTGATCAACAAAAATAAAAATAGCAAGAAAATCCTGCTGACTCCTGCCGAGACATTGATACTCTGATGCCTCCGTTACCATCTGCTTGGGGGTTACTGCCAGCTCTGAGCAATTTTTCTTCATGAACTGGTACCTGTGTGAGCAACAGAAAGAGTTGGAGAGTAGAGCTCCCAGCCCACCTCAAGGCTTTGCTTTCATCCTCTCAACATCAGCTCACATGACTGGATGCCTTGTCCAGGGGAGGGTGGACATAGCAGAGGGTAGAACTGGATGAGCTTTAAAGTCCCTTCCAACCCAAACCATTCTGGGATTCTAGGATTCTTCTGATGGCACTATCATCTATCATGAGAGGTGCCTTTCCACAAGCTCCATCATGAACTGCTGTCCCTTGTCCCAGGCTGCCCCACTGTATCTAATTACAACCTGTTTGCCAGCCACACTGCAGCTCCCTTTGATCTGTGCTGGCACTGTTTGAGCAGCACTGGACTAAATGGCCTCCAGAGTTCCACTATTCTACAGCCTTGTTTTTAGGCAACTTGGGAGTCCAGCACATCCTAGAACCAGCCCAGGAACTGGTGATCTCTGTAGATTTTATTAGGTGGTTGCAAGTCATTCATGACTACATGGAACTTAGGTCAAGTGAATATTCAGTTCTCCCAGGAAAACAGTGAGCTGACTGGGGAATGTTTGGCACAGGTTTAAGTTCTCTTGGACAAAACCACTCTGTGGAAGAAGGAGCCAGGCCGTAATATCCAGGCTGATCAAGTTGTTCCAGATTATCCCATTCAACAGTTACACTTCTTAACCTGCTGTCTCTAAAGATGGCAGCGTTCTCTGCATCCATCAGTATTCTGTCTGACTTTCACATCCCTCTGTGGGATCCAAGCCAATTCTTTCTTGAAACTGGAGGCAAAAGGACACAAGGCTGATGACCAGACACTCAGCTGCACCTGAGACTTTGGGTCAACTCCTCACACTGCAGCTTATTGTACAAGAAGGCTACAGCGGTCCAGCCTAATGCCCCACTTTGATAGTGGAAAAATAAACCTTACTCCTGCCCTCACTTGTGTCTTTTCTATTTGGGTTGCCTGCTCTTCAGAGTTAGAAGGTACCAAGGGTAAAGGATCCAGCACAGCAGCTCCTCATTTTCTAGAGGCCCTCCAACACAAAGACAACTAAAATAACCTTGGGTTAGTCACAGTTATTCAGAGGCAAGCGAGCAAAACAAAGTGTTTTAAACAGTGCCGAAACCTGATAGAAAGCCCAGATGGAAACCTGTATTTTTCAGAAAGAAAAACACAAATGAGGAAGACAATTCGGGTCTCCTTTCTTCCCCAGTATCAGACAATATGAATACAACCATCAGCAATTAATACTAGCTCTTCTTTCAAAGACACACCAATTTAACACCACAAATGCTGGTAACTTTTTCAAGGCAGAGAATGGATTTAAAGAGGGCTTACCCTGCTCCAGTAGCTGCTCTTGAATTTCAGCTGCACTCATTTAATTTTACTGGAAATCTCTTTCAGAAGGCCTTTCAAATCAGAGAGCTTAAAAAAAAAAAGAGGTTATTTTTGTAAAGTCCATCTAGCTGAAGGAAAGCAATGCTAATGAGTAATGAAGGTAACAAGTAATTGCCTCTTCAAGTATTACACCAAATGCAAGAGTGCCCGAGAGGACACTCCCAATGACAGTGTTCATCAGGGCAATTAATACAGCGAGCCCCGATGCCTCTGTATTTCAGTGAGTTAACCAGCAGTTAGCAGAACAGAGGAGCAAGAGATGGGTATTTCTTTTCAGGAGAGAATTAAGGTTAGCAGATCTCCTTTCAGTTTCAAGAGAAGCATCACTAGCCACAGACTCATTCACCACTTCCCTTTCAGTCTGGGAAGCAACCTATTATTTTGCAATCTAAATTATTTGACAGCAACCAAAAAACAAAAATACTCTGAAGTATATGTGGGTCTTTTCACCTGTGAGTTTCTCAAAAAGTCTGTGCTTCATACCAAAGCCACTCCCCGCTTCAGAGGCCAAAAAGATAGTCAAGCCTCAGAAAATACCCATTGTGGACACACATACCCATTTCAACATCACAGTCATAAAAAGATTATTTGTATGGCAATTCTCATCATGTGCTCTCTGGTAGATTGGTAGCTTTATATTGCTTAATTACCCCATGCCAACAGCACCAGAAGCTAAACTTGACAGACACCTTTGGGATGGGGACATGAAAAGTATGTGACACCCCTTCTTCCCACTGGTGTTTCATGGACCTGTTAAGACAGCTGAATGTTGCAGTTTAAGATGGAAATTACTTCTATTTTATTCCATCCCACAAGGAATACTGAGAAACACTCCTCCAGTGCTAAGCAAGTGTCTTTGTTTCATTTTCCTGCGCAATATGAAGCTCTTGTGGCTTGGAAGGGACCTTACAGCTCATTGTGTTCCACCCCTGCTGTGGGCAGGTACACAGGCTGCTCCAACCCCATCCAGCCTGGCTTTGGACACTTCCAGGGATCCAGGGGCAGTCACAGCTTCTCTGGGCACCCTGTGCCAGGGCCTCCCCACTCTCACAGCCAAGAATTTCATCCCATTATCCCATCTAATCCTGCTCTAAGTTCAAAACCATTCCCTCTTCTCCTAATCACTACACACCCTACACACTCCTATGTATGGAATCAAAAGAGCACGGCAAAAAAGGCCACTTAAAATGGGGTCCTGGTGACAGTGACAAAGACTGCACACGGCTCTGGGAGGCTCATTTTCCTTGCCATGGCACACCCCCTGCTTTACCACAGAGAATCACATTCCCCAGAGCAATCTGGGTCAGAAGTACCTTTGCATCCAGTTGTCTAAATCGATGCACCATCCTAGAAGCAGAAGGAGAACACGGAGCAATGGGATCAGTCTGGATACCCAGGAAAACTTGGCTAATTACCACACCCCAACTCCCCCCAGTGCTCCATCCTCCCAGGGAGGCAGGGCTGCACGTGACTGGCATCGTTTTTAGTACAAGTAAATGAACTAACATGCAAATTACTATTAGTAGAATGCTATTCCATTTTCCTTCTCAAGACACTTTTGCTTCCAGTACCAAGGAGATGTTTTTGGTATTTCTTTGACTTCTTATCCAACGCTGCTTGTCTCTGGGTAGTCTTAACCTAAACACTTATTTGTGGACAGCAATGTTCATGCCCACAGATATGGAAGGGTCTGGTTTTTCTTGTCCATTCCTATCAGCTCTCTCTGATTAAGGGAAATACTCAAGCTGACACAAGTTAGCAAAGTTAAGCAATCATACAGAGCAGATTTTGTTCTCTAGCAGTGTTCTGTTTTCTTGCTTTCTTTCTGTTTTTTTTTTTTTTTTTCTATTATACTATTAGTCTGAAAACAGTGAAACAGATCCCAAAGATAATGTTTCCATGAGCTGGCAATCAAAGAAACATCCAAGTCTAAGTCTCCAAAGTTTCAAATACCATGATTCTAAAGACCATCTTCTCCTCCTCAGAGGTCTTCCCTACTCATGCTGCTAACTACACATCTCCATCTGGATTACTGCTGTGGGAATGTCTGAGATTCCAGGTCTAATGGTAAACATTCTCTGCTAAATGTAAAATCATAGAATTATTTGGGTTGGAACCAATTCCACCACTAATTCATGTCCTCAAGTGCCACATCCACACAGCTTTTAAATCCCCACCCTGAGATGGGGGTGCCACCACTGCCTTGGGCAGTCTGTTCCAGGGCTGGACAACCCTTTCCGTAAAGAACTTTTTCCTAATATCCAACCTAAACTAATGCTACAGCAAGAGTCAGCTGTGGCACTGCTTCCCATGATGAGATCTCAGAACACCATGGAAGACATTTTCTTCTCTTCAGCAGACAAAAAAGCACCAATTCACTTTGGAAATAAAAAGCACATTAATGCTGAGTTTATTTACTTACTCATTAGTTTGTAAACACTTAGAGCTGCTGAAAACTTGCCTTCACTAGAAATGTTCAAGAGAAAATTAAGAGAATGAAGACAAAGATAGGCAGGCTTACTCTTCTGACGAATCATTTGCTTTTGTATTGATTTTGACGAGGTAATTCTCCTTCATGACAGCTTCCCATGCCAGGATTTCATTGTCCTCATTTCTTGAGCCTGGGAAATGTATTTGAAGAAAAAATACATGATTTGTCTTTCCAAAGCCAAAGTGCAAAAAGGCTGGCTCAGTGTGTGCATTGAGAGGTTAATGATTCCCTTCCCCACATCCTGAGCACTCGCAGCCCCATTGCCCACCCGTGACTCTGCTCTCACAGATGTGACACTAACGCCTTTCGCTGAATGCTCCTGGCAACCAGAGTCACTTAAAAACACAAAATAGGAGCAAACATAAAACCCAAAAACCACCAAACAAACAAGCACAAAACCACCCCACAACCTTACAAGCTCCAAAAGTCTTCCTGGACTTTTTTTGACTCTTGGTTAACATAGGTGCCTCTGCTTCAACAGGTACAGGATATTCTAGCAAGTTCCCATCTGGGTTTGAGCTTTCCATTTGTTTCTACATTATCCCATACTGGATCATTAAGAGTAACACTTCCAGGAACCATGATGTATGATTTTTCATTGAACTGAAACACTCCAGAATGATGAAGAATTGTCTTCTCTAAGAAGCATTTTGTGGTGGTGCTGTAAATTCAAGAGTTGATACTGAGGAGCCCGCTTGGAGGCATCATAGTCCTCCAGAGTAATACTTGAGGATTTTGTCATGTTCCAAAAGGATAGCATAAACCACAGGGGTTTAAAAAAAGAAATAAAATCAACTGAGACAAAAGAAGCCCAGGGCTGGTGAATGGCTGAAGTCCCTTTCTTCCACCCAGTTCTCCTCTGACCTCAGACACCCCTCAGCTGTTCCCCCCACATTCCAGCAAGCATTTAAGCACCCAAATCCCAACCATTTCCGTAGGAGTTAAAGGGGAAGGCAGGATTTTACAACAGTCAATACATCAATGTGCTTCCTCCATGCAGTTCTCAGTTCCTATCATCAGCAAAACCACAATCGTTTTCTGGCTCTAATGAACTCTCCCATTCTTTCAGAGCTGCAACATCAACTGTGCATCATTTGAGCAGGAATTTCTGCCATCCAACAGTTTCCCCAGCAAGGAATCCACACAGCAATTTAGACAGCCAAAATTAATTAATGCTAAACAATTTTATACCCCAAAGCAGGCTCTTCCTCCTAAACTGGTAACAAATCCAGCTTCTGCTGCAGGGCAACAGGCTGGTTACTGATGGATGGGAAAAAGCCTGTCAATTAACTCAACTTATGCTCTCTCAGCTGAGAAAACACTCTACTTGCTGGAGAGGTGGGGGGGAAAAGCTTGTTAAAACAATTCATATCTGTGTCCTCTGACAGAGAAATTAAAGGAGAAATAGCTTGAGAACTGACTTGCCACATTTTTGAGGTGGTTTGCTCATTTGGCTACATGGAAACTGTTTGTTCTCTTTCAGTCACTCCCTAGCAAGAAGAATGAATTACAAAAAAGCCAAACCCACAACCTTGCAAAGCTGGGAAACAGCATGAGCAGCTCTAATTAACCTGAAGTCTTAATGATTTACACATACAAGGCAATTCTACATAAAAATGGCTTGGACAAGAGAGGTCTGGATAAATCTCACTTGAAAACTTGAATCTTACTGAAGAGATTTCCAGCAGCACAGTGGATTTGCATGACAGAGGTCTACATGGCCCTTGGAAATTTCCCAGCACAGCACAAAATGCCCGGAATAAGCACAGGATGCCATGGAGGAACTGCAATGCACCTGCTGCAGAGATGACTTTTGGGCAACAAGGAAAAATCCAACTCACAACAAATGATTGGCTCTTTGCTTTCTTTGTTACAGCAGCACTTGAAGCATTTCCTCAGCACCATGAATATGTAGGCAAAGATGACAAAGGGGAAGGGGATGGTCAGGCGACTGCAGTATTCCTGCACCAGGAAAAAACGCTGGAACTTCCACACCTGGTCATTGTTCTCTTGCACTGATCCAACAGTGTAACTGATGGGAAAGAGAGAACACACCCAGGATGAGTTGTTCACCAAAGAGCTGCATCAGAGCCAAGAAGAGAGCATTCCTCTACTGCACCAGGGCACGGTTTTATAGTCACAGAATCCCAGAGTGGTTTGGCTTGGGAGTGACCTTACAGCTCACCCCGTTCCACCCCCTGCCATGGACAGGGACACCTTCTATCATCCCAGCTTGTTCCAAGCTCCATCCAACCTGGCCTTGGACACTTCCAGGGATCCAGGGGCAGCCACGACTTTTCTGGGCACCCTGTGCCAGGGCCTCAGCACCCTCACAGGGAACAATTCCTTCCCAATGTCCAATCCATCAATTGGAAGCCATTCCCTTTGTCCTGTCCCTCCATCCCTTGTCCCCAGTCCCTCTCCAGCTCTCATGGAGCCCCTTTAGGCCCTGCAAGGGGCTCTGAGCTCTCCCCGGAGCCTTTTTCTCTCCAGGTGAGCAGCCTCAGCCCTCCCAGCCTGGCTCCATTCCCTCTGAGAATCTGTTCTGGACTCATTCCAGCAGCTCCATGTCCTTCTGATGTTAGGGGCATCAAGGTAGTAATTTTTATTGACTAGGAGGTTATTTAGTTTGTTCTCCTCCTTAGAGAGTAGTTTGCAAATGGGTGGAACTAAAACAGTAGGGAAAAAAAAAAACCCTTGAAGTTACAAATAAGCAGGAAAAAAATCTGAATAGGAAGAAAATACTCCATGTACTTTAACTACCTCAGCTCTAACAAGTCTTCTTCTAGCCTAGACACATGACAACAGGATGCTTCTTCACAAGATACTGTGTCTTATTAATTGAGCACATAACTCCTTTCTTAGGAAAAAACCCAAACCTAAAACTTACAACAAATTTAAAAGCTCCTGAGATTTATAGTAGAGGTATTAAGGACACTGCAGGCACAGATCAAACCCACAGCTCAAGGCACTGTATGGACCCAGCAAAGCAACAACCACAGGTGCAAGCAGCTCCCAAGGCTGCCTGACCTTTCAGTGTGACATTAAGTGGCAGATGGATGCTCCCAAAATGCCTCTGCTGAGAGCCTAATGCACCTTTATGTGAGATATATGCAAACCTTCACCTGGTGGAGATTCTTTTTCTTTAAAAGATAGATACAACTGGCAAAAACTAGAGGGTTTTTTACTGGCATAACAGCATAAACTAGAGCATTTGCCATCAGGTGCTGTTAAAGTGAGTGTTCTAGCAAATATTAAAGGTTTTTAGGGTAGAGCTGGCTTACTGCTATATACTTTCCTTCATTCTTGAGAGGTACTTGTACCCTTTCTAGGGAGTATGAGCATGCTTGTCTCTCCCCAGGCATAGATATGCTTTACCTATCCTGGCTGCCTTGCCAAAAATAATATTTCTGACTTTCTTTAGATTCTAGGTCAGCCTGGGGAGAAAGGGTCAGAGCAGAACCTAAACCTGAGGCATTCTCAACTTATCACTCTCAAATATCTCACCTCAGGCCAGGAAACATTGGCAGTGTCATTCAGCTGAGAGATGCTCTTGAGCAGCACCAGGAGTCCTGTCAATACTCCTGTTGCCAAAGCAACTTCCTGACAAGGTACCATCAAATCACACAAATAAACCTTGTGGTCCTCAATAAAGGGTGATCAGAGGTTTTGAGTACTCTTGTTATGTTGTGAGTGTAATGCAGAAAAGGAGCAGGGCTGGGAATGGGAACAGAGCCACAGCACCAATCCAGTTGCATTCCCAAGTGAGACACAAATGCAGCAAACCCCCAAAGTCTGATATGAGGAACTTCCCATGACTAAATCAACTCCGTGTCACAGCTTGCAGAGGATGCAACAAAGATTTCTGGGAGAAGCTGAGGAAGATGTTCCCTGCCCTTGCTGGTCTAGAGGTGATGGCACTTCTCAAGACAAAGTCCTTTTGCATGTCCCAAGGGGATGTGGCCCATTACCTGTGGTCTAAGTCAGAACAATAAATGGCAGGTCCATCAAAGCAAGTACCAGACTCATCCTCACCACACAGCAGCTCAGGTTAATAAAACCATAGTGTCCTGAAGAGTGACAATAATTCATTTACTCACTCTAGCAAGGTCACTTGGGCAGCAGCTCACACTTGGTAAGGCCCTGCTGACCAGTATCACCCCCTGCGTGACTCACGGGGGTTCACACCACAGCCACAGTGCAGAGGATGCTTAGAGATGGAGGCAAAGGACAGGCAGCAATCCCTCCCCAGGACACTGCACCAGCTTCCCCCAGGCTGCTGTGGCAGATGCAGAGGCAAGGGTTGGCTTCCTGCTGTTTTCCAGCACTCCAGTCCCTTCCCCAGGGATATGTCAGTGCAGGGACGACCAGGAAGCCACGGCTCCTTCGTTACGCACCCGAACATGGCCACGAGCAGGTTGACCAGGAGGATGTTGGTGGAGAGCATGTAAATGCACACAAGGGGAATGGTGATCCACTCCGGGAAGCGGGGCTGGTTGTTGGCATCCAGCTCCACGCACAAGGGCTTGGACTCATTCCCAGAAAAAGTGCAGTGGTCGAAGTTGTAGGTGGTACCTCAGAGAGAGAGAGGGGAGAGCAAACAGTGAGCTCCTCGTTCTGCTGGTCCTGCCCTCAACCCTCCATTCCTGCTCCCCGTTCGATTTGGAGGCAAGGGGCCAGCACAGGGCTGGACAACCTTTAGAAGGACAGAGCCTTCGACCCACCCAGGAGAGACCCCCAGAAGATAAATACCATCAATATCATCAGGGTACTGGCCAAACATGGCCAGGTAGGGCTCGTAGATGACCGAGCGGAAGATCCACTCCCAGCGGTGCTCGTTCTTCCTCAGGATGCCTTGCCTGGCTACACCGAAGGCCACCATCCACACAGCAAAGAGGAAGAGGAAGAAGAAGACATCTATCATCTGAAAAGGGACAACAGGCATCAATCAGTGCCCCCCTGCAGGTCTGCTGCAAGCCACACAGGGATGGCTTTTTGCTCCTAATTTCACCAACACACATGGTAATAACTGACCGCTCCCATTCAGAGAACTTCAAAAATACTCATGCAACCACAAAAGCGAGACATGTTTTGGAATACAGGACATCCCCCTGGCATCAGACAGGCTCCACAAAAGCCAGAACCAGGTAAAAAGGACTGTGGCTCACCTTACCCCTGTGAGATGAAAGCTTCTGGAAATGCCACTCTGGGTGGCTTCCAACCAGCATTTACAGCCCAGACTCTCTGGCCAATGGTTTCATGAATTTCTAGCACTGTATGAGAGGATCCTCACCACCCTCTTCCTCGGGAACTTGCGTGATAGATGCAGTGGAGGACCAAAATCCTCCTCCTGTACCCTCTATCATCACTGTCTTGTCTGGGGAATACTCATGGGAGCAACAGAAATACCACTGGAATGTTTGATGTATGGAAGACAAAAGCTACCAGGAAGCAAATTTCCTCTTCTGTTCTTCAGCCTGGTCCTTATTCTTTCTCTTGACAGAGAAAAATGCCCTACTCTTAATTAGGTCCCATTTAAATCTTAATTCATCCTGTTTAGCAGATTTTTGCTGCCATCATTAGAACATGGTGATTTCACTTTTAAGAGGGAAGGGAAAAAAAGAGGTGTCACATCATTTATTCAGACTTTTGAATAGCTGCCAGAATCTTACCATCCTCTGCAGCATAATAATTTTGGGTCCTAGATTCCTGCTAACTGTGAAAATATGGATGAGCCTCAGGGTAAAAACTATGTAGTCCAAACAGAAAATTACTCTCCCGGAATACCAAGAGCTTTCATCAGAGTGAAGCCTGATGGAGACAGCAGAAGAAAACAAAGAGAAGCCTTGGGTGAATTATGCAGAAATCAGGTAAAAACACACTGAAACATTGAAATGGAGAGTGGGAGGTAATTGGAAAGCAGAGCACAGCTATCCAGGGCCCCATGGCCTCCCCCATCTAATGACAGGTGACAGAGATGGTTAATGCACACTCTGTTTACACCCTTTCTTCCTGACGCGCATCATCCCTGCTCGTTTTTTCTCTTACCCTTAAAGCTATTAACAGCAAGGAAATTTGTACCTGGAGCTACTCCCACAACCCTCTGAAACCACCACAGTGCAACAACTGCTGCACTGCCCTGAGGCAACAAGGACTAAGTTACAGCTGACTGAACAATTACTTTGGAAAATGTTTCCATCATTTCTTTGCCATGGTTTTTAACTCATCCCGTCGTGTAGAACAGCTTCTGGGAGATAATGACATTATTTATATATATATATATATATTAGGCTGCTGCACAGTCCTCTTAAATGTAACACAAGGCCCAGGTGGTCATATTAAATAGCCAGTAACAGAAGCCACAGAAAATCCTAAAGATTTTTTTTTTTTTTTTAAGTCAACACTTGTCAGTATTTGGGGCCTTCACAATGGGAATTCCATGAACAGATTGCTCCCCAAAATTTCATTACAGATTGCAGGCAAAACCCACTAAGGAAGGGAAGCAAAGCTGTAACATGGACACAAGAGAAGGCATTACTCACCTGAACACAATTCCTGCTATGAAGTAGAAGATTGCAAGGGTATCCATAACATTCCACAGGTCTGAGAAATACTTGCTGCCGTTCATGTACCACTGGGAAGGAAAAAGAACAGAAAGTAACCCCCACACAGCACAGTTTCTTTGTCCAATGAACTTTTTGTCATACAGTAGGTAACATCAGAGTTCAGATGGCTTTCAATTTCCCCAGAAAGAGGGGTTTCATGTATCCAGCAATGCCACAAATTACTGGCAACCTGTTTTTTTGGGTCTTGGTGTGACCCAGGAAGCACTGCAGGGGGAGGGGGTAACAGTTTAAGGGTAGCTGATGCATCCTGGCTTCTCTCCCTTCACAGAGCTTATTCACTGATCTGTCCCCAGCTACATGCACATGCTTTGGATGCAACATGCACATTTAATTTATTCTTTTAATTACAGAGCTCTCTATTTCTGAATTGCAAGTCTAGTGAGAATCCCTGCTCATTCCCAGACTGACTAGCACAGCAGCCTGGATCCCAAGTCTGTACAAGAACTAACTTCTGGAATCAATTCAGAGGTGACTCATAAGGACAAGAAGCTTCATCAGGACAAACCTCTGCCAGGCCTGGAGAAATAAACTGCATCCCCAATTATAAGTCTTTTGAATTTCAATTTTCATTGAAATCAACGTTTTGGAGAGTACTGGTTAGTGAATCTCTAACTGGCATATCCAAGGAAGGCAATTCTGTCCTTATTACTTCTATGGGAAACAAACAGAAATCCAAGGGAGCTTTCTCCTAGGTGCTGTCTCTGCCCAGCAGCTCCTTAAATCAAACAAAACATCTGGGACTGAGGTGCAGCTCTCCAAATTCCAAGCAGTTCCTACTGCTGAGAGGTAAAGTGCACGGAGGTTCTGTCCAGATTCCTTCTCCACTGGAGAAAACAGGGCTTTCCTTCACACCCCACCAGTCCACCCACTCACCTGGCTGGAGGCTACCTCCATGTGGCTAAGGAGACAGCAGGGAAAAGGCCTCTCCGATTTCCCCATGGCTCTAAACGGGACTAGGAGCAGCTCCAGCTACTTACAAATCCCTGGGACCACCAGAAGTGAAAGTGGGGCTGAGTCAGTGGCTTACACTTCGGAGACTGTTCCAGACCAAGGGCTGATTTCTCCCCAGAACTGGTTATCCAACTGCAGCAGCTACAGTGGGACCCCAGGCAAGCTGCTCTTACTTTGCCTTGGATGTGAAAACAAAATCTGAGATACCCCTCTCTTTTTTTTCTTTAAATACAAAGGACACAGACACAATTTTGATGCAGAGTTAGACCGATGCACACATGGTCTGTCTCAGAGGAAGCCAGGGAGGAATTTCCCCAAGAGGTTTAGAGGACTGGGACACTGCTCTGCTTTCTGCTCAATTTCTCCTCCTCAGGAAAATGGCTTTGCAGCCAGAACACTGGCTGCAGATAGCTTTCAATCTTCCAATTTAGCTGCCTCCACTGCCAGATTGGTACAGTCTGGCTACCAGTTACTAAAGGGAATTGCAGCAGTTCTACCTGCTCAGGGCAGTAAGAAAAAGGGACATTGTTAGGAAAATAAGCTTTCTATCCCTAAGTTTTTCCCCAGGACTTTTGCTGGGTACACACAGGATGTGCAAGGACAGGTCCAGAGACACCAGAACCTAAATCAGCAGAAACAAACACTCCATTAGTGTTTTCATGGCAAAAGAGTCTTTTACTTTTCCCCCATTTTCTTAGCAAGTAAAGTTGCCATAAACAGGGCTCTACCTTGACTATTAAAAAGGGAAAAGACCACAGTAACAGCAGCATCAGAAATGTCATCTGAGCTCAAGTAAAAAAACGTTATTGCAGGGTGGGATGATCCAGCAGATCACCCACAAACACTCGTGACGCAACTCAGGCTTTACAGCAGAGTCAGAAAGCAGCACCAAACCCACACACCCACTGCTTTTTGACTCCCCCAGCATCCTCCCACTGCTCTGACCATAGACTGGCAGAGACCAGCTTGCCCAAAACCCACCAGATTGCATGTGAAGCGAGGAGAAGATACCAGCTAAGTGGCTGGCTATAAAGGCAGTCCCACATGCTGTTCCCACATCACAGCTGGTCCCTGAGTCTACACTGAACCAGCAGAAACTGTACAGATGAGTAAAAGCTAAATAAAAATGCATAAAGGTATGTAGCTTACTGGTAAACTATAAAATAAAGGGGGTGGAATGTAGAGAAGAGAGGCAGGAATGACTTAATCTAAAGCTTTGCACCAAGATAAATGTGCTAAATCTAAACCTTTATTACCAACTACCTTGGCAAGCCAAGCATTCCTGGGAACCACCTGCACTGGCAGCAGCTTATCCTCTTGGTGCACAGACACTGCACTGCAGTGCAGGAATTCAACACCAGAGGAAAAAATCCTTCCCTGGGCCCTGAGCTGCCTGAGCAGCTCTGCTAGGAAGTGGCTCCCCTGAGCACCTGCACTGCCTGGGAGGGGGGAAAAGCACAAGGCTGTGGCTCTAACACTAAACTTTCTGGGGTTGCAAGCGCTGCCTACTTGTCTCACTTCATCACAAAGCAGAATGAAGACCAGCACGTAAAGGATGATCTCCAGGGCCGTGGGTTCCTTCTGGAAATCCATAAGCAACACGTAGGCGAAGAGCAACAGGAAAGCAATGTAGAAGATGACGTTCCAGGAGAAGACCACAAAAGGGGAGGTGAAGAAAGACACATAATATAAGAAGAGTTTCTTACTCTTCTCCACAGGCTTTTTCCTGAGGAATTAAAAGAGGGAAAAGGTCTCTAAGCATAGCTTTTAATGCCTAGAAACATCTGTGTTCTTAAAGGCGAAAGAGCAAAGGGTGCAAAATCTAGCTCAGGATGTTACTTCAGAGGTAAAGACATCCTGCATCCACTGCCCTCAGGTACTCCAGTACACTGGTAAACTTCCAGCTTGGATGGGGCTTGGAGACACCTGGGATAGTGGAAGGTATCCCTGCTCATGGCAGAGGCTGGAATAAGATTAGCTTTAAGGTCCCTTCCAACCCAAACCATCCTGTGATTCTGTGGTCTTAAATCCAAGATCAGAGTGAAACCCAAACTGTCAAAAGCTCATCTGGCTTTTGAATACCTTTATCTAAGACTGACTGAACACTAGAACGGCTTCTCCCGAGTAGCTGTGGAGTCTCCACCATTGGAGATATCCAAAACTGGACACAGTCCTGGGCAACCTGCTCCAGCTGACCCTGTCTGAGCACAGGGTTAGACTGGATGATCTCCAGCCAACTTGCCATAATATTCTACAATTAATTAACTTGCTTTGCCTCTGAAAAATGTTCCCACTAATGAGAAGTCAATACCTGAATGAGATGAAACCACAGCCTATTAAAGGGAAAAAGAACAGGCACAGTATAATCTTCCAGTTCTTAGTGTCTCTTGAAATCTCTCCATACCACTGCTTGGAAAGGAAATTCTGCAGGGAAGAAGGAAACACCTTTATTTGTTCCAACAGCAACAAAATAACCTAGGAATGCTATTTTAGAACATTTGATTTAGTAAAAATAAACCCCAAACTTTGAGATTTCAATCAAAATACTAGGGATTTCTTTTGCAACAAAACAGAAAGGTTTCTGCATCAGTGACAGCTCCTTGGGGCAGCCATGCTCCATCTGTGTGATGAGGAGTTAAAAATGAGGCTTAGCAGGCCTTGACCCCATTGATAAAATACTTATAAACCACTGCATTATATGCAATGCTCATCCATGCTGGGCATTACATCCACACTGTGCAAAGCAGAAACCACTTCAGGCAGTCTTTATTATCCAGTTCATTATGATTTATAGCCCCCAGTCAAGATTTCTTCCTCCTGATTTACATTTGTGGGTAGAGGAGCCAACTCCCCCTGTCAGAGCACAAGAGCTACAGTGACCTGTACACCTTTCCTTCACTGCCATTACCTGCACACCTGGCTGGGCAATAAACTGCTGGTCTCTGGCTTCCACTGCTAATTCCAGACAGTTGCTCCCTCCCCAGGCTTCACAGGAGTAAGTCAGCAGCTGCTCAGCCAGTTCTTCATCGTTGCTGTAGCACTCGGTGAACAGCTCTGGTAGAAAGAAGCAGCTCCACATTGAGCTCCAACTTCAATTTCCCACCAACTTGGGTGCAAGTATCTTTAGTGTAGTATTTGTAATATCAAAGCATGTAGACAAGAACCCTTTTCACATTTTCAGCACTGCAGAACGACTGTGCATCCCTTTACAACCCCACTTGCACATCTTCAACTTTTGATACAGAATTTGTGTCTGGATGGAAAACTGTAACACTAAATCACACAGAGCACTTAGTTCTGAACTAAAAATTTGAGTAAAAATGTGAATTTCTCCTTAAATGACTCAGTAAATCTACTTGCTTCATCCTCTTAAATTCTTGGCATTGATCTAATGAATTACAGTCAGTCCAAAATTAACAGCAGGGTTGAGAAAGAATCTGATGCTTTTTCACTGGGAAACGCACTGTTCACTCCTTAGTGTCTTGCTCAATCATCTAGCCTCAGGGATGTAGATACCTTTAAAAAAGTCTATTTAAGCAGCTTTTGCTTTGTAGAATAAGAGATACTCTCTGGAAACAAATAAGGTATTTCCAGCATGGCCTTGAGCTGGTCCTTATAAAGTCACAGAATCATCAATCTACTTTTTACCTGCAACTTGCTCTCATTCCCCAAAAGTACTCCCTGAAGGGTGGTTTTTCCCAACCTGAATACTACCAGTACTCATTAGGAAAGTTTACCCTTTTCCATATTCTCCTTCCTGTTTGTGGGCACCATTCTTCAGCCTTGCCAGTAGAGCTAAGTAGCTTTTCTTCCCCATGAAAGAAATTCTCCACCCAAAAAAAAAAAAACCCACTTCACAACACCCACCACCTTTTGAAGCCAAGCTTTTCCCACAGGACACAAAATTTCTACTGGGAACAAATGGTATGGAAGGAATTTCCAAGCAGTAAAATCACATGTTGACATAAAAGAAAAATGTATTTAATGCTGGATATCTAGTTTTTGATTCCCTGGTCTCTGACCCTTCCCACTAAATTTCTAAAGGAGTCACAGAGCAGCCACTTACCTACTGCTCTTGTCTCATACTCATTAGCGAGCTCCTCGGACTCACCAGCAGCATTTATATCATTCTTCACCTTGGCCATGCTTTTCAGGAGCTTACTGGCCCCCAGGGCTGCCAAAGTGCAGCCTCTGGTCTGTGGAGAGAGAGTGAAGTCATGCAAATCCCTCTGAGAAGGGAACATGATCATAGAATCCTGAAATCACAATGATATGAGTTGGAAAGGACCTTAAAGATCATCTCATCCCAACTCCCTGCCAAAGGCAAGGACAGCTTCCACTATACCAGGTGGAATCCTTTAAAAGTTATCCTCCATTTTGCAACTTCACAGTTCCCAGTCCAGAATGATCTATTTGATTCTACAATCATTAAATTAATGTCTAATCCAAGTCAGAAATTGGATTTCCATCAAACATCTGGAATCAGAATCCATCCATGCTGTGGAAGGGGTGGGAACTCGGCATCCCAGCTTAGGCACAGATGACAACATACAATGGATATAGCCTGCTGCCTCACACACAGCCTTAGGAAATGAAAGGATAAAGTCCACATCCAGACACAAAATGGGCAATATAAAACCTACTGAGAGTTATCTAGCAATTATCTCTTGTGGTGTTGTGTTTGAAGCTGGATGTGGAGCTTTCAAAGGCCAATAAACCAAAGGCACAGAACCCCACTGCACAGCCTGCAAAGAGAAATAAAGGAGAACTCCACTTACTTGCTCCCAAATTACTTTGGACAACTCCTTCTTGTTCTGAAGAACTGACCAAATAAACAGAGCTTGCAATGGGTGCCTTGTGATAGGACACTCCTCCTGAAAGAGAGATCAAGAACTCAGACCTAAGATCACCAAATGTTTTCAGCTGGAACAAATCCTGGACTCTGTTTTTGTATTTTCTTTGTTTCACAGCCACCTCACCAATCCCTTCTCTCAGCTCTCTGCCAGTTGTCACACACTACTGTGAGTTAAGTTACGTTTGCTATTTCTATTAAAGTCTTGTATTTGACAAGGAAGAATCAGCCTCCCTGTTTTTTCTGAAGCTGGTACTAAAGAATATTTGTGCAAAAGGCACTTCCTGCTTTAACCTCTGCAGCCCAGATAACCTCACTCACAGCAGGATCAAACTGCCCATCACTCACTGAGAGCTGTATCTCCATCTCATCCTTGCTGTTTTTGTAGTATCTTTTGAAACCTCTCCGGAAATCCTCCACCATCTTCCACACGAAGGTGAGGAGGGCATCATTGTAGGAGTTCTTGGCAATCTGCAGGTTCTTGAACACCAGGCTGCTGAAGTTGTTGGTGTACAGCTCCCTCAGGACCTCAGTGGTGAGGAACTTCCGCAGATTCAAGCCGTTCTCCAGGAAGAGCCTGACAAATTTGGGCCTGTCTTTCACCAGGGCTGTGAACATCACATCCTGCAGGTCAGCAGACTAGGAAGAAGTGGAAAAGCAAATGTTAGGGATCACATGAGACATGTACACCTTATCTAAGGCCTGACACATGGTCACTGTCACGTTTTCATCAGAATCAGGTTTTTTTCTGTACACAGTTGCCCTGGCTGGATGGCCCAGAACATTTCTGGCATGGGCAGATCACCTTTGCAACCACTGATCATACAATGAGTCATCATGGAATGATGGACAATGGTTTTATGGAATATCCTGAGTTGGAAAGGACCCGCAAGGATCAAGTCTGACACCCCTGGCCCTGCACAGACACCCCAACAATCCCAGCCTGTGCATCCCTGAGAGCATTGTTCAAATGCTCCTTGGGCTCTGGCAGCCTTGGGGCTGTGCCCATTCCCTGGGGAGCCTGGGCAGTGCCCAGCACCCTCTGGGGGAAGAATATCCAGCCTGACCCTCCTGTGACACAGCTCCAGCTGCTCCCTGGGGTCCTGTCCCTGTCCCAGCAGAGATGGGAGCTGACCCTGTGAGGAAGCAGCAGCTCCCAAGGAGGCCTGACCTCTTCCTCCAGGCTGAACAGAAAGTGTCAGTGCAGGAGCAATAGACACTAAGAGGCTGAGGTGCTGAGACAGTGGCTCCTGCTGGGATGTGTCCCCCCTGCACTCACTCAGAAGTGGCTGTACCTCCCAGTTTCGGTCGTTGGTGAAGATCTCATCGCTGGCCAGGTCCAGCTGGTTCCACTCCAGCAGCAGCTTCAGCTGCCCGTTCCAGTTATCCCTGTCATGCTCGTTGGTGCTGAACGCTGCAGAGCAGGAACAACCTCTGGGTCAAGAGCAGGCATATTTATCATCTCTGCTTCTCACACTACCAGGACAAGACTCCTTCCACGTGGCTTTCCCCACATCCACGCACATCTTCCCAGCTGGAGGATGCTGGAGGCTCAGGGATGTATTTATGGTCCAAGACAGGCCACAAAGGAGCTGCCAGGAGCACCTCATAACCAAGGTGAGCACAATGCTTCCTTCAGGCTCCTCAGAGTCCTGCAGCCTCTACAGAGGAGAGATTCTGCAGGATTCCTACCAGCATTCCTAGGGCTCTCCAAATTGCCTTCCCAATTACCTGGTTTGGATCTTTTCCACACTGAGAGATCCCATACTGCTGCTGTGGCCTGCCCACACCCCTTCAGAAGAAGGCAGGGTCCACACTGTGGCAGTAGCTTAGCTCTAGAGAGATGGCACTGCTCTAAGGAAACCTGTTCTAGAGAATAAATAGCCATCCTTTTTCCATTTATTTTTAAATCCCCAAACAAACTCAGAAAAACAATTACTTGCCTTTGTATAGGGCAAAGGAAATGGCATTGCTCACAATTTCATCTCCAGCTTCTTCTATTTTGATCACTGTCAGTAAATGAGGGCTCTCAAGGACTTCTTTGATCTAAAAAAAAATAGAAAAGTTGTGTTTCAAAGCTATCAAGGCTGTTTAGTAGCAGATCTCCTATTAAAAAGAAATTTGACACCACATCATAGCAAAGCTGCTTCTCATCAGTCCTGGGTTTTAACAAATTTAAACAAACCCAAACAGAAGTAGATAATGAGCTTGATTTTAAAGCCACCAAAGGACAACATTAATTATCCTCTGAACATACAGCAAATAACTGAGATTCCCCTATTCAGATCATCTTTAACAAGAAGATTATAATCTCAGTAATTAGAAGTGATTCTTAAAGTAGAAAAGATTGTGACAGCACAAGTTTCAGCTTATGTCAAGCAGTTTGTTAGAGAACAGTCTCTATCTCTTTGTGCTTTGTCAAAACCAGGTAATTTTTCTCATAATAAAGCTTTGTAAATTCAATTTCATTTTAGCACATAGAAGACAAATAATCTTGGCCATTTCTGATGCAGGAGGAGGTACACTCCAAAGCAGCCCAGCAGAAGCTGTGAGGAGTGTGGCCAGACAGGGAACACTGCCTTCAGCAGCTCCACACTGCACAGGGAAGAGATCCTTCTGGAACCTTCTTGACTTTCCTGTGAGCAGACATCTGCTGACTTGATTGCAGCCCCCCCCCCCCAAGGCTTTTGTTCCAACCCCTGTGGAGTCAGAATTTTCCTTTTTTAAATCTGCACAGATGTAACAAGGCAAGGAGCCCTGCACACCCCACAGGTATCACCAGACAGCAACACCCCTGACTTGGAAGCCACCAGCTGCTCCCTCAGCACCCCACACTCACCCACTTGATCCAGCTCTCAGTCTCCTCTTCTGAGAGCCTGGAAATGGTGCGAGGCAGGAACCTGAGCAAGCTCTCCTTGACACAGGAGGAAGCAAGAGTGCCTTCAGCCTCCACCAGGCTGGCAATGACGTCAGCAATGCGCCCAGAGCCTTCCACCACCACACAGGGAATCTTGCTCTTGATGGCCACGTTGATGGACTAAGGAGACACAGAGAGAGGAGAGCACTTGAAGCATGGTTGTCACTAGAGTCTGCTATCGAGTAAGGAAACCTAGAGAACAACAGAAACCCACAGTCCACAGCAGTATTTTTACTATTATCCACTGATGCATTACCAGTGACAACTCTTTAAAGCATCATCCATCTAATGAGAGAGGGCTGTGAAGAACCCCAGAGAGACTGAGGGTCAGAAATCACCATCTGCCAAATTTCCATAGAATCACAGAACAACTTGTGTTGGGAGGGACCTCAAAGCACATCTTGTTCCACTCCCTGCCATGGGCAGGGACACCTTCCACTAGGCCAGGCTGCTCAGTTTTAGAGTGGATCAGCAGATCAGGACAACTGCCAAGTGGAAATGGCATTCAGGTCACACAACAGTGCTGCCCAGCTACAGTCACTGCTGGTTTATGGCACAGCATTGCTCAGCTGAGACCCAGGGCTCTGGATTTATTTGCTGGGGGCAGAAGCAGCAGTGTTTTACAGAGAGATCATTTCCGTAGCATCACAAGAACATCAAACTCTAATGTTACTGGCAGTCTCCAAGTAGCCACTTACATGATTTCTCACACAGCAATATTGCACGTGGATTAATAGCAAGACAAAAATCTGCTGATTTATGCTGGATGGACCATTAACCCTCCTGGTGCAAAGACCATAGGAGACGCTGGTTTCATTTGCACCACTACACTGAGAGCAGAGTCACAGCATAAGCTGGCTGCCAGCAAATGTACAAAGGGAGTTGATGCAAGTTATCATCAAACACAGGAAAGACAGAACATCTATTAGTTAAGAGAGTTTCTTGAGGGAAAAAAAAAAAATCAACTCAGTCATCAAAACCATGCACACATTCCTCCTGTCAGCTGGAGAGCAGGTCTCTGACAAAGGCAAGGAGGCTTTTCTTATCAGCTAGATGAAAGTGGTTTTCTAAAAAAGGGTTCAGCTAAAGTGCATGTTTTACATCACAGGGAAACTTAAAACAGAAGCTTGGAACAGTTTTACTTCTCCCTCACTAATGCTGATTCTTGTTGTCATGCACCAGTCAGAGAAGCTGAGAAAAGAGGGAGCCTTTCCTGGCCAGCACTGCTAGGACCAAGGCATGGCAAGGACAGACATCCACAGCATGGACTCTGCTGAGTCATTTGGGCTGGTCAGAGACTCAGTTTACTCCTTTAAAAAAGGCTTCACCTCAGAATATCTCAGTGCACTTCCAACACTGAGAAATAAAAACTCAGCATGACATAAACCAGCCTCAAGTTGCACCAGGAGAGGTTTAGGTTGGATATCACAAAAAATTCTTCACTGAAAGGGTTGGCAAGGACTGGGACAGGCTGCTTAAGGAAGTCACCATCCCTGCAGTGTCCAAAAAACGTGTGGATGTAGCACTAGAGGACGCGGTTTGGTGGTGAACATGGTAATGGTGATAGATTGACCACGGGATCTTAGAGGTTTTTTCCAACTTCAATGTTATCATGAGTCTATGAAGCAGCCAAGAGAGTGGCATGAACCCTGAACTGAACCATCATCCAGGTACTTCCAGAGGAAACTCTTGCCAGGAATTATGCACTTGATTTAACAAGGCTTTAACTCATTCTGGTGAGGCAGCTACTAAGTCTGTGTTATGTATCACTGCTTAACAGTGGGTCTGAGCTCTCTCCAAAAAATGTGAAATTTTAAGTCTGCACAGCTACAGCACCTGGCAGTCAGTCAGCTCCTTCAGTGATGGCCAAATCCTTTCTCAAACATCAGCAATTTGGAGCTAAAAGGAAATGGACATATTCAACACAACCCTTTGAGCACAGCTTTCCTCTAAAACCTGACTGGATGCCTCATATCATCTCAGGACCTCTGGTTAACACTGCCTCTGCAGTCATCTACAATTGGGCAAAGATAAAATTGATCACGTGAATGGAACCAAACTCCCACGAAACATACATGGAGGCTGGGATAACAATCTGGAATTTCACACACTGATTCAGACCAATTGATTAACACCAGCAATGAAGTGGAAGCAGAGATCATGCTCTGAAATCACATTGTTTATCCTCCTGACAAGCCAAGTAGTTTGATCAACCTCAACAGTAACAGCACAGCTCTAGTGAGAGCAGAAGCATCAAGATAACATCTACAAAAAACAAAAAATCATAAATACAATGCTGCTTCAATTTTATTTTTGCTGCATATTACTCTCTTGCACAATCCAGCCCCTTTCCCAGCTCTTTGTACAGGCTAAACCAGCTCTTCCTGAAGTTGGTCAGAGCTTGTCCTCACTGTTACAGTTCCCTTCCCACACAGCCTGACTCCACATCCCCTCACTTTGAAAACCTGGGTCAGGTCCCTTTGCTCCCTCAGGCCACTCATCCTTACTCTGGCACGGTGAATGAGCAAGTAAGAACCCTGGTTTTTAACCCTGAGAGAGATTTAGAAGCCATCTCCGTTTCCCCCTCTCCCTCAGACATCCTGTTTCAAGAAACTTCTTTGTTCTTCACCCTCTCATCTGTTTGAAGATGATGCCTGGTCCTTCCCCACATAGGCTTAGAAGGGTCAGAGTCAGCAGACCCCTCCTGCCCTGCTCAGCTGCCAAAATTTAAACCAGGTCTAGATCCAAACTGGTTTTCAAATGTGGCCTTTCAGTACTAAAAGGGGCTTATAAGAAACAGGGAGAGAAACACTATCTGCATGGGCAGATAGTGATGGGACAAGGAGTTTTAATGGTTTTAAACTACAAGGGAAGAAATTTATATTTACATTAGGAGGAAATGATTGACTGTGAGGGTGGGCAGGCCCTGGCACAGGGTGCCCACAGAAGCTGTGGCTGCCCCTGGATCCCTGGAAGTGTCCAAGGCTGGGCTGGACAGGGTTTGGAGCAATCTGGGATAGTGGAAGGTGTCCCTGCCCCTGGCAGGGGGTGGAACTGGGTGGTCTTTAATGTCCCTTCACATTCTGTGGTGTGGAAGAAGCGAGACAACTGAACTATCCCAGCCAATACTTTTCCTGGCAGAAACTTTGCACAGAAATTTTAATAGAAACAAAGTTCAAAAGCTTAAATTGCAAACAAGGTCCTTCTGTAGTAAGTGCAAGGCAAGCTTCTGTAAATAACAGCAGTGTCTACTTCATCACGTTTCTTTTGGAGCAATTAGTCTTCAATATTAGAGCAATGCCCCTACTGTGATTCCTGGAAATAAATAAAAGAAATTAACTTACTTTCAAAGTCTCCTTCCCACCACCTTGGGCAAAACACACAATTGGGATCTTCCCACCATAATTAGATTCTGTGAAATATGCCAAAAGAAAAAAGAAGGAAAAAGATCAATTAATGCAGTTTGAACAACTTATTTTTCCTGAGTACAATGAAAGAATTTCCAAGCCATTCTTGTAAATACTAGTTTGCTGATGATTTTGCCAGTTACTAACAGATGTTTTTAACAAAAACTCAGTTTTGCCTAACCTTCCATATAGCTAACTTCAGACACCCTTCTCCAACAGCTTTTCCCTTCTAGAAATCCTAATTTTTGCTATCTCTGAAGTCCTTAAAATGGAATTTTATTGTATTTATCTGCTCCTTTGACTATTTATTTTGAGTCTTAATGAAAGGTTCTTATCACAAGCTCAAGACACAGAACCTGAGTTCACATTTCCAATTATAAAAGAAAGGTAAGAATTCTGTAACTCTAGGAGCTAGTGCTTGAGAGACAGTCCAAACAAAAAAAAAAAAAAACCAAAACAACCAAATCCAAACAACAACATGCCCAAAAGCTTTTTAAGAATTTCCTCCTAAGGCCTTTGAGGTTTTTTTGGTTTTTTTTTTTTGTTTTGGTAAAGAAGGGGGCAATGACTTAGCAGTGGGTTGCAGGCAGCTCAATCACCCTCATAAATAAATATTTTGGGAAAAGCCTGTGTAATTGTGCTCCATCTACCTGGAATTCAGTGACAGGTAGGAGGGATATAGAGGGGTCAGCTTCTAAGAGGAAGGGAGGGAAGGGCTGTGTGGCTGAAATGAAGCATTTGCTGTGGCACAAAGTACATAGAGAAAGGAAGATGAGGGAAGGTGTTGCTCCAGAAAGGGCAGGTTGCTCCTGAAAGTGCTCCAGATGCATTGCAGTTCACACACAGCTCAGCAGCCACAGGATGCTGCCACTACTTTCTCATTTCAAGAAAAATCACTGTGGATCAGCCCCAAAGCATGCAGAGCCAGGAGGAGGAGGATACCTGGGATAACCCGCTCTGAAATGTACTTCTCCAGCTGCGTCCGCACTTTGGCCTCTGTGGTGGGGTGCCCGTGGGTGCCGTTATCAACCAGCAGGAGATGGGTGTGGTTGTTATCCAGGCAGTACAGGGGGTCTCTCTTCAGGTCATCCATGATGTAGTGGGCCAAGTAGCTCCCCTAGGGGCATGCACAGCATTTGACACAGAATTCAAGGACAAGGACACCCCCACCTTATTTATGTGGTGGGACAATTTTTTAGACGTGTTCTATCATGTTTGGTGGACAAGAGACAAAGGGGGCTAGCCCAGTGCATCTGACAGGTAGGATGGCAGTGTCAATGAAAATCCTGAGCAGCAGCAGCAGGTACTGTGTGCCTTAGCTCATGGGAACCCCTACTGTGGGAGAGTGCATGGGGAATTCAGAGCTAGAATAACCGTGCAAGTAGTTATTCCCTAAAGCAATGCCAGACATGGAGTTAGAGCAGCTGAACTCCCACACAGACATGCCAAAATCTGGCACAGCTGCAATCCTCCTCACCAGGCCTGATGTGACCTGGGACTGACTCGGGCATGAGAACATTTCACTTTCCTCCTGTTCTGGGAAGAGCGCCCGACGTTTTGAGGCCGAGCCTCCTCTTTCTTTCCCCACCAACCCATCCGCGCAGCACTTGAGGACGTGGTTTAACTGTGAGTGTGGCGGTCGCACTGGGCTGACAGCTGGACTCGATGTGATCTCAGAAGCCTCAGTTTGTCCAGCCTTAACTTTAAGCTCATCAATGACTCCACGAGCCCGTGTTCCTTACGTCGCTGTCGGCCGTGCGGATGAGGGTTTCCCGGTTGGAGATCATGCCCCAGGCCGCGATGCCAATGGCCACCACGTTCTCCTCAGAGCTGCGGCTGATGGTGTTGTCTCTGACCACCTCCCCAATGTACTTCATCAGCCCGTAGTGCGTTCCCCCGGTGAAAATCCAGGCTCCTGGAATAACACCCAGTCACCTGGGGGAACACAGCCAAACACCCACCCTCCCACAGCATTACAGACATAACCCAAACCCCTTTTGATACCTTGGGGGTTGGCTCTTCAATTAAGCACAAAAGAGATGCTACACAACTCACCTTATGTTATCACAGGCACCCCTGACTAAATCCCACTCCTGTTACTTCCAAACCATTTATGCCACACGAGTCCCATGTGCAGCAGCAAAACGAACACTCTGCTCCCCCACAGACCCTTTGAGCTGCTGCCTCTGCACCCCTGTTGTGCAGCAATGAGGTTACCAGAGGCACAGAAGGAGGTGTTTACCCTTGGATTGGGCGATGTAGATCAGCCTGCTGAATATCTTGCGCATGCGGGGCTTGAGTGCGAAGTTCTTGGCGCCGCCGGTGACGGAGATGACGAGGTTTGGGGTTTTCAGGTGCCAGTGCTGCGTCATGAGATCATAGAGCGTCTCTGAGTCTGTGTCACACGACAGGCGGATGTACTTGGGGGAGAGAAAATAGGAGAACAAATAGAGCAGGAGATAAACCGAGGTGGCTGGGAACAACCCAGCAATTGTATTTTCTTCTCTGCTGCACAGCCTAGCTCCAACAGCCAGGAGATGAAAGGCAAGGTGATGATGAAATCCTTGTTTCTTCCTCCGAAGCACTTTTATCCTTCCCCTACAACCAGGCACCCAACCCAGCTTCCTCTAGAGAAGGCAAAAACAGTGACCTTGGGCTTCAGAGGAACTCTGCAAGGATGAACACACCACCACTGTAGCAACTAACTCCAACAGTGCTATTTAAAGCTTAGATTATGAATCAGAGGCAGCATTATTGCAAGTGAACTAATAATAATGACAGTTGTATTTTGATTCACTATTCAAATAAATTCGAGGCTCCATGTGAGTGGTGTCCCTATCACAACACATACCCACTCCAGTGCTTCAAGTATGAGACAAAACAAATATGCCAAGTTTGTAGTAAGGCTTGAACACTACAAAGATGCCAAAAAGTAAGAAAGATTATCTGGCTTCAGGTGGACTAAACATGTCTCCATTTATGTAAAAGCTTCTCTGACCTTGTCTTGCTTTACTATTCAAAAGCCCCTTCACAGTTTCATCACTTTTGGAAGACATTCATGGCTGCACAAGCCAAATCAGGAGATGAAAGACTAGCTTGGACCTGAATCATAGAGGATTTCATACTGATTGCCCAGTACTTGCAGGAGAGCAAAATGAAAGTATTACTTTGAGAAGGAAATGTCCCCACCTAAGAGACACTGAACTTGAATAAAAATATTCATGTGCTCCAAGACAGGTTCCCAGAAGGAGTTAAAGCATTTAGGGCATCACAGGCTCCAGCAGCTACACAGAGAGCTAAGGGACTCCCACAGCTTCTGCCCTAAGAAGCTTCAGTCACATGAAGCTTTGGGTGTTTTTCTGGAGAGGATCCCCTATAGGAGAGGGGGGAGCTGCCAGGAAAACAACCTGGTCAGCCATGCCCACAGCAAAGCTGACAGCTCCACTGCAGCAGGTGAACTCCTCAGCTCAGCATCTCCCTCCTCTGAAGTACAAGGATGCCATCTCGTGGTACTGCTGGATGCTTGCTCCCAGACCAGGGCTGTGATTCAGGAAGTCTTTCTGGGGTTTGGGCTCCCAGAACATTAAATGCAGTGACTGAGATGCTCGTGGATGTTACAGGGTCTGAGCAGCATAGCAGAAACGAAGAGCTCAAAAGCAGGACTTACAGAGGGTGAGATTTTATAGAATCCCAGAGTGGTTTGGGCTGGAAGGGAGTTAAAGATCATTCAGTCCCATCTCTGCCATGAGCAATTTGCACTATCCCAGGTTGCTCCAAGCCCCATCCAATCTGGCCTGGGACACTTCCAGGAATCCAGGGGCAGCCACAGCCTCTCTAGACAACCTGTACCAGGGCCTCATCACCCTCAAAGTGAGGAATTTCTTCCCAATATCCCATCTGCCCTCTGGCAGTGGGAAGCCACTTCCCCTTGTACTGTCCCTCCATCCCTTGTCCCAAGTTCCTCTACAGCTTCTCTGGAAGCCCTTTAGGCACTGGAAGGGTCTCTGAGGTCTCCCCTGGATCTATTTGATTAGATATAATCTAATCATTAAGCCTTCTCTTTTCCAGGCTTAAGCACCCCCAGCTCTCCCAGACTGTCCTCAAACCTCTTTATGGGTCTGTTCACATCTCATTTCTCTCAGAACTTTTTAGGACTCATGTGTCCTAAAAAGCATAATGCAGGGTTATAAAACTTTCTATCCCTCATTGATAATTGACAGCAATTCTCAGGTCACCCTGAGTTTGAAGTCCTCTCTGCCGTGCATCAACAGAAAATACTTGGCAATCTTCAGGAGCAGCAGGTGCCTTGCTGTGTAGGGAATAAGAACTTGCTGTGTAGGGAATTAAGATGTATCTTGATTCCAGCCAGCATTCCAATGGGATGGACTAGGAGACCTATATGCAGTGTTTGAACAAAGTATGCTCTGAAATATGCACAGTGGCCTTGAGAGTGCACATGAAACAACTGAGGGCACATGAACTGATTCCCAAAGCTGGAAGTGGGGAAGGCACAACCTAAGGAAAGAACATTTAACCTTTGAGAAGTCTGAAATATTGCAACTGAGCAAAGCACTTTTTGTTCCAGTACAGTCATACAGCAGCTTACAACAAAGTAGTACAAAGCTAAAATGTGCATACCAAAAAATATGTGAAGCACATGGATCTGTCTAAGCGTGATTTGAAACTTTCAGTCTCATTTCCCACTCAAGTGACTCTTATTTCTGCTACTTTGCATAAAACAAACCAAATTCATTTACACAGTAGGCTCTGATTTTCCTCATTTATTTTGATTGTCCCAAGCAACCTGCACTGGCGTTAAATATCAGTCATTTAGAGGAGGCAGATGAGCTCAGCCACATGTGACTCCTCACAAGCATCAGTACAAATCACCAGAAACAGCAACAGCAGCTATTTTCCTCTTCCCACACCTCCACTGTCCCCACTCAGAGCAAAGACACAAGGAAAAAAAAAATCAAAACAACAAATGGAATAAAACTTTTGAAGTTCCACAGATATCTTACATGCCCCTCCAGAACTCTCCGTCCTGGAAAATATTCAATTGCTTATAGGCATGAGCAAGCTGGTCTATGTGGATATAAAATAATCCCTGAATGCACCCATTCTCCTGCCACGTCTGGAAAGAACATATATCTTTTCACTCCCATGACCAGCCTAACCAACAAGTAACACAAAAGGAATTATCCTTTGTTACCTATTTTCAGGGCTTGAAAAACAAGTTTCTGTCCCTTGTAGACTATCTCCTGCCATTAGAATCAAATCCATTTCACCTTCCTTGCTTCTGAGGAGCTCCCACTGGTACTCAACAGGGGCCTCATGAATATCCTTCATATTTCCACTTACCTTTCCTCTTTTTCCCAAGTTTTCAAACTGAATGTCCCCGAAGGCATCAGTAGGAAGCTCCTTGGTGTGCTTCTTGTAGTTCCATTTTTCGGTGGTGTTAACCTGGGTGCCTTCTATGTGCTGATTTTCAGGGTATCCACATTTACATAAGTTACCCCTGAAAGAAGAGGGAATAGACACGAGACCCCCGAGGAATGCTGAGCACAGAAAAGTGAGCTCTGCCAGCAAGGAAAGCAGCAGGTGGAGCTACAGAACCAGTTGTGTGAGGGACTCTACTGGGATTTACCACCTGACAAAGCAGAGCAGCACCTGATCCTGCTTCCTCCCCAAAAACCTGCTTCTGCCCAGCACTGGGAAGTGGAACACAGCTCAGGAACCAGGCTGTGCTGAGGGGTTTTCTTCCCCTTTTTGTGCTCTTAACCACACAGGATAAGTTCACTGCATCTCCTCTCCCAGCTAACAAGTGATAGGACAAGAGGAAAAGTCCTCAAGTTGAGCCAGGGGAGGTTCAGATTGGATATCAGGAAAAAAAAAAAAATTGAATGGAAAGGGCTGTCAGGCATTGGTCAGGCTGCCCAGGGTCGTGGTGGAGCCACCATCCCTAGAAGTATTCCAAAATCACATGGATGTGGCACTTGAGGATGTGGTTTAATGGTGGTGCTGGGCTGGCTTGACTTTAAAGGTCCTCTCCCACAGCCCACACTCCTGCTTCCTCAGAGGACACAGAAAAGGGGTAATTGCTTGTCTCCTTTAGAAAAGTTTCTTTTACTCTACTGTACCTTGCAAATGAAACCAGCTTACCTTAAAAATGCCTAGACAAAAATAACCCAGCCAATTCTGCAATCCCCTCCCAGAGGGCTTGCAGGAAGAGAAGCTGTTGAGAACCAGCTCCTCCATCCACTAGTGCCTTGCCAGACATCCCATTTTTAGTGGCAGAGGAGGACCCTGAGCGAGACTTTCTGAAATGAGACTAATTTCCCTCCCAGCTTCAGAGCAGAGTAGTGTCAGAGAGCCCTCAGAGCTCAGTATTAGGATTTCTGCAGCTGTATTAGTTTGATCATTTTTCTCCCGAGACAAAAAAAAAAAAAACCACCCCAAAACCACGTTATGGTCCTCAAACTAAGACTGCACTGGTACCTGTGCCTGAAAATGGAGCCAGTTTAATATTCTGTTTTAAGAGAGCATCAACCTGAGCAAAACCTAGTGCCTGTGTAAGGTTTGTGCATGAAATTTATGACTTGGGTTTAAAAGGAAAATTCACATTATGCAAACCTCTGATGCATACTTTGTCATACACCCATATCAGTGCTGCATCCTTCAAGCATCCTATTGCCCCAGTTATGCTTCAAATAGAGAATTTGATATTAAACCCTGTGACAGAGCTGCTGAAAGATGAGATCCCTATTTCTACATCAAATTACTTGTGGAATAACTCAAACAAGGGGACTGACATGAGATTGCACTGCTAGATCCAGACTCTGAACAAAAAAACCCAAAACTTTTCTCCCTGCCTTTGCAGACAGAAATACCCTCACGTACCAGCCCCCCATTCTTGAAAAACAAGAGAAAGAATCTCCTTACATTGACTTGGTGTCTTTTGTAAAAAAGACACATTCTCTCTTCTTAAAGTTTTCTTGGATGAAGTTGGCCAAATCCTGGAAAATAATATTTAGAAGTTTATTTCTGCTGACTCATGAAACAGAAGAGACCTCAGTAACAGTACAGTCAGTGTGAACACAAAGATACTGCATAAAACACTGTGGCAAACATTCTTCCCAATGGTAAAAAAAAAAAAAAAAAGATAAAATAGGGAAGACCGTAACGTTCTTTAAGGTAGAGGCTGTTTTAATTCAACACACAAAGACCCCAGCAGGAGTCCAGAACAACTTCAAGTCCTCCGGTATGGGAGCTCAGTGGAATGCGAAGTCTCTCCAGCTTCTTTAACCATAAACTCCGCTATTAACCTTGAAACTCCCTGGAGAAGCTTTGACACTCGGGGAATGCAAATTCATCCCTAATCTGCCCCTGCTAGCTAAGAAAGCAAAGACAAATTCTCACTTGCTGATGAAGTGTTGGGGGCTTTTTGTTTGCTTTTAAGTACAGTTTAGATTTGCAGGGCAAGATTTCACCTGGGACACAAAGAGAAGACGGGCAGCCATAGATCAATTTACCCGTTTGACACAACGCTTGTGGTTAAACAGCAGATAGAAGTTATTCCGAGCAGAAAAAACATCACAAGCATTATATCCAAAACAAGTAAAATGGACGGGAACGCTTTCAACCAGTAAAAGTCAAAACCGTGCATGAACAAAAAGAAGGAGGAGGAAGCATTTGCTGAAGTCCTAAGAATCGGCCTTTAAGGCCTTCTGCAAACCCATCAGGAGCAGGGAATCTGCCACACAATTGCTGCAATCAGCAGATCTTTCAGACATGAAAGATGTTTAACATAACCATATGCTGGCTGCCTTGGCCATCAAGCTGCGAGAAGAGCTTGGGGTGGTTCTTTACACAGACAAATTTGTCTCTTGCTGCAAGGTGGAAAAAGGTTTAAAACCAGAAGTGATGAATAAAGAACAATAAAGAGCTACAGGGCTCAAAAGGAAGGCAATACACCCTTAGGGTTTCACCGTGTCAGCTGCTGCTTGAAGGTCACTGGTTAGGAAAATTTCTCCATAAAGGGGAAAGTGACAAATCCATCATCGTTCTGCTCCTGACCTGACCGAATTCACCACCACCACCGTAGCCCCCTCCCAAGACACCAGCATGTACCAGGTACTCACAGCATCGCTGCAAGCCACGTCTATACTGCGAGACATGCTGGAATAGAGGAGTCTGGAACTCTCAAAATTGCCATTTCTTCGGTGTCTCATGCTGCCCATGGAAACCTGGAAAAGCATGGTAGAGGGGGAGATGGAGGAGCACTAGAGAACAGCAAGGGCACTTTGCACCCCAGCAAGGCAAGGAAGAGGTTATTTGAATCCAGCATAAAGAATTAGGAAGGAGATTATTCCTGAAGTGTGAAACAAAAAATCAGAAAAAATATTTTCTATTATTTCATACCACAAAGAGACGTTCTTTTATCTTTCCCCTCTCCAAAAGAACTCCAAATCAACATCTTTTGAGAAAGGAACATACATGAAGTGCCATCCCATTCAGTTAATTCCCATATTTGAACTCTTTTGTCTCTGATAAACAAGCTCAGGCTTATATATATGAACAGTCCTTAATCCAATGTATTTGCAAAATAAAGGGGATATTAAGAAGAAACACTTCAGGCACGGAGGAAAAAGTGCAGTGTTAAAGCAGCTGGCCCAGCAGGACCCCAGGAGCTTAGAGGAGCAGCACCACCCACCACTGATGCCACTCCTGGAACAAGAACAGTCAACACGTGCAAACAGAAGAGCATGTGGATTTAAAGGACATTGGATCCAAAAATTAGGAAGTGACCTGTAGAAGTGTGAAAAACGCCAATCACTTGGTTTTTAAAAGTTTTAAAGTTTAATAATAATAATAAAATGGTTATAAAAATAGTAATACAATTAGAGTAATAAAAATTTAGAGTTAGGACAATTACAAGACAATAAAAAGCAAAGAATTACAGACGCCCAGATGCTCTCGGGCACTTAAGCCACGACAAGCATGCCTTGTGAACAAAGGAATAACTTTAAAAGCAATAGCCTGTTGCATATACAAAACACTTCATGATTATGCATATATTTTATTTAAAATAAGAAATTCGTCTGGTACTTGTCAAAAAGTTGCTGTTAATTCCCAGGCGCCTTTGAGTCCTAAGTCAGGCTTGAAGAAGTTCGTTTCTGTTGATAAGGAAAGCCATAAATTCCTCACCTCTGGAAAATTTAGGGGTTTCTGTAATTGTTATCCTTGTGCGAAGAATTCCTTGATTATCTCATCTCTTTCTTGAGATAGTTAAAAAGTATCTTACATAGCATAGTTTCTATTTTAACATTGTGTTATAACCTAAAAATACATTCAACACACTACTTGAGAGAATACAGCATAACTTTCCAACATTACACATATAATATTCATTGTAACTATTGCAAAAAGCCAATCATAAAATATGCATTTTTCACAGAAGCAAACACATTTCCATTGCCCTCCGCAGCAGATCCCTGTGTTGAAGTCACCGTCTTTGAAGGAGCATCACAGCACTCGCAGCAAAGCACAGAACAAAACCATACTTATTCTAACACAAATATTTCAATTACCTTCACGCTACTTTATGAATAATACTGGAAAAGGCCTTTTCCTGAAAGAAAAGCTGTCAGCCAGAGAACATGGGGAGCTCAGAGCCTACTTGTGCTTCCACCACTGTTTTCTCTCCTGCCTTTTCTCTGCCTGCATGCTCTGGGTTTGCCTCTGGGGTACCATGCCACTGCATGGCACACAAAGCACCCCTCCCAGGCACAGCAACACTGAAGCATCACCCTGTAAATACAGAACTCCTGAGAGCCAAGAACCAGCAAGTGTGAAAATTTCCTTGGGGCACTCAACACAGTAGGAATGGCACAGGCAGTGGGAAGCTGCAGCTTCAGTAAACAGAATGATGGAATGTGATGTGAGCAAGCCCCCAGAGCAGTAAGGAACGACAACTTTCCATAAAGACACATATATTTATGTGTTATAGTTATTTTAAAAATCCTTTGAAAAACATTTCGTGTTGAGGGGGAAGCATGATTGACTCAGTGTTTACTGTGCATGGCAGAAGCCCTCAGCTACTTCCCCCAAATTCTGCAGCATGCCCGGGGATCTGTGCCACTCTATCACTGATAAGTGATGGAAGAGCACTGAAGAAAGCCCTCTTCCTCCTTCCCAGCTCCTGCACAGAATAGGAATGATTTCAACCCAAGAAAAGGGAAAAAAGGGCTGGAAAGTGAATGGCTGGAAGGCTGGGCAGGGAAAGGAGGGAACAGAATTAAATGCAGCTGGTGGCCAGTGACCAGTGGGGTTCCCCAGGGCTCAGTACTGGGCCCAGTCCAGTTTAATATTTTTATCTTTATCAAGGATGAGGGGATGGAAGCTGCAGACACGGAGCTGGTGGGATGCGGATCTGCTGGAGGGCAGGACGGCTCTGCAGAGGGATCCATGGGCCGAGGGTCAGCAAGGCCAAGGGCCAGGTCCTGCCCTTGGGCCACAACAGCCCCGCGGGACACCGCAGGCTCAGGGAAGAGCAGCCGGGAAGCTGGAAAAGGCCCGGCAGTGTTGGTGACAGGGCTGAACACGAGCCCGGGTGGGCAGGAGGCCGATGGCCCCGGGCTGTGCCAGCCGCGGTGTGACACAGCCCCAGGCAGGGACTGTCCCCGGGGCTGGCCCTGCTGAGGCCCCTCCGGCCAGAGGGACACCCAGGGGCTGGAGCGTGTCCAGGGCAGGGAACGGAGCTGGGAAGGGGCTGGAGCCCCAGGAGAGGCTGAGGGAGCTGGGAAGGGGCTCAGCCTGGAGAAAAGGAGGCTCAGGGGGACCTTGTGGCTCTGCACAGCTCCTGACAGGAGGGGACAGCCGGGGGGGGGGTCGGGCTCTGCTCCAGGGAACAGGGACAGGAGGAGAGGGAACGGCCTCGGGCTGGGCCAGGGCAGGCTCAGGGTGGATATCGGGATAAATTTAATCACTGAAAGGGCTCTCAGGCACCAGAACGAAGGGGCTGCCCACAGCAGTGGTGAAGTCACCTTCCACAGAGCCCCAGCACGGCGATTTGGGATTCTCAGCCCAGAGGAACAACAACTACCAACCCTGTGTTGTGTGACCTCCTCATCAGTGATCCCGAAGTGACCGAGAGGAAACCCGACTGACAGAGAATAAGGGACCCAAAGCTAGTCAGCAACACTAATCGATAATGTGGGAATGCTTATTCCAAAATGCAGCATTAATAATTCAGGTAAATAAACTTCAGTATACAGAAAGGAAGCATGCTGTCAAGGTGACGGAGAATATGCCCTCAAGTACAGCACATCTAGGCAGCAGAAAAACACGCAGTGGTTTAATATTTTCCATTTTCACAAGAGCTTTTTGTAACCCTAATTTCACTCCCCTTGATATGTTTTCCTAGTTAATACTATTTAGTGTGCTCCATAAGCTAAACCCAGTTAAATGAGTTTGGCTTTTATTACGGAGAACTTCATTATAAATTTAAGGTACAGAGGATGGCTGCACTGGCATGTGGGATGGGTGTCTGTCTTCTTTAATACATGCAATTTATCGATATTCAGCTCTAATTGACATGCAGTCCTGCCTTCTCTGCCTGCCTAGGTCTACTCTCCCGGCTCTGACTTGGGTACTTGACTGGGATCATTCAGCAATATTTAAATGCTCATAGAAATTTATTTTTATTTAGCCATGCAGTTGGGCCCAAACTCCACCCAGATGCAGGCAGCCTTGCCAGTGATTCTGCTCTGACGGAGCAGGCGTGTCAAATGGGATCGTAAGGAAAAGAGGGGAGCTGTACACAAAACACAAGAGAGGCTCAGAGCTGGCACGCATCATAGACATGAAAAAACACCTTGACAGTCACGGGCAGCAAGAAACTCCATGAAACGTCAACTTGGTAGCTGGTAAGGACGGAAATCTGAGATTTAAGGACACAGGCAACTCTGCACTGGGAGACATACTTCCTAATAACCCAGAAAGCAATTCTTAATATTTCATGTGATTAATGTTCAGCGTAAAGATGGTTTTAAAGCTGTAATTCAAGATAAAAGCCCCACGGAGGGAAATTACATTTAGGGCTGGATCTACGCAACTTATTTAGTGACAGTTTTACTTTCATTGTCGGTTTGTTTAATAAAATTTAACACCAGAAAAGTGATTATGGACATAACTGCACAGAGAGGAGATTAAAACGAAACAAAGGCATTCAATTATTAATTCCAAACACTATGGGATTTCAAATTTGCCTTGCTGCTTTCGTAAATTATTTATAAGAACGAACAAACAAACTGAAAAAAGTTAGCAAGAGTGGAAAAAGCCCCTCTGAAAACCTGGTATTTAATTTTAAATGCTGAAAAGCCTCATCGATAGCGCAGTGTTTAGCTGATACCAGTGAGCGACGCTCATGAACTCCGTGAGTGTCAGAGATAACACAGCAATTATACATATTTTAAAATATGCAACACAGCTGCACTCCACGAAACAGGCAAACTGTTCTTTTGCTAACACATTTCCAACCCGTTAAATTAAATACATAAGATATTCAACGCATTGAAGCATAACTTTCTTAAAACAACATATATTGAGAATAATAACCATTGGATAAACTCCAAAATAATCCTCTAAAGCTTAAGACGATAACTTCCACGGCAATTCAAGGAGCATATCCAAGGTAATCTTAAGCCTGAGGTGACTTAAAAAAGAGGAAAAAAAATCTTTCTAAAAAGACAAAGCAAGAGGCTTTTAGAAACTTGTCTTCAATTGAAAAAGCAAGACCAGCTCCATTCTCAAGAAGCTCCTAAACACATGAAACCACTATTTGCATTAACAATTCCCGAAATTGGCTTTAAGTGAAACCTCTCCGGCAGCAGAGAACTTCACCGAACTTCAGCTGCACCCGCTCCCACAACTTCAGCAAATTCAAAGTATACTCACTCAAGGACAGAAAAAACCAAGATTTATTCAGTAGCAGAGACTTACCAAAGTCTCTAGAATATGCCCCAGGACTCCTTCTGCAGTCATGACTTCAAGAGGAAGGCTCTGAAATAGTCGGGCGGGCAAAGCCCCACCTTTATCTGTGTCATGCCTTCCTTTTAAGGGAGGGAGGGATCATGGCCAGGAGCAGCAGAGTTATTCACCAGTTCCTAATGAAGGCTTAATTGCAGCAGGGTGCGGGGGAAGAGCAGCTGCAGGTTATTTGTAATTTATTTTTTTGTTATTTGTTTGTTGTCCCACCTGCTGCCCATGGACTGCAGGAACAGAAAACACCGCAGCTCGTTTGCGGCACCAACAGCACCAGTAAAAAGCCAGGAGTAAAAGAAAACGCTCGTGGGAATAAATAAGTAGATTTTAATGTAGCAGAAGATAATGAAGCAGCTGTAAAATCAACACCTATTAATCTAATTTATTACAAGGTTGTTGAAGCTCTGTTGAGTGCAACAGAGGATTTTAAAAGTGTTTTTACTCAACAAAAATCTGACTCAGTCCCTTAATTTTTTGTTTGACACTCAGCATGGAGTAATCTGGTTTTCTCCTGCCTTTGACTTAAAGCTTTTCACTCAGGTAAAATCAATTTCTATTCTTGTGATATCCAGTGACTCCATGGAGAGATGGACTGCTCCCAGGCCACCTTCCTTGCAGAAAGTAGTGCTACTCCATTTGCTGCTGCAGAACCTTCTACTGCCTTTCAGTCACCCAATTTGGACCAGTTTAAGCCAGGTTGGAAGGGGCTTGGAGCAACCTGGTCTAGTGGAAGGGTCCCTGCCCATGGAAGAAGGTGGAAGATTTGAGCTTTGAGGTCCCTTCAAACCTAAATAATTTCAGGATTTTAAGTCTCAGAGTCATCTTTCCTTCTGTGATGGAAGGTATGTTTATTTGTCTTAAATCTCACGTTACCTTGGCATATACATGTCTGCATTTTCATGAATGATCACTTAGGGGCTTCACCCCACATGGCAGCATCTAACAGCTCCCTAAAACATGTCTGTTGAGAAAGACAGAACACATCCAGTGATCCATTGCTCCTAAGGAACACAAAGAAAACGGATTTCAAGGATTTGCAGCTAAACCTGAGAAGGAACTAAATAGGTCCTGTGCATTTTCTGGCACCCTGTTTCCTTAAAGGAGAGTTTTCATGAACAGCAGCACTGTGGTCATGCAGCAACATTCCTGAAGTATTGAACATGAGACTTTACTGTGGTTTATACCTGCAGATAGCCCCTTAATCACTGCCCTGTGAAACCTGCCTGGCTGGCAACTCTCAAGAAAAATAACTACCCAGTACATAAAATGGAGAGCTCAATTATTCCTTTAAAAATGTTGGTGCACAGTTGAGGAACAAAACCTTCTGCCTGGTCCTCTTAGGTAGAGCAAACCTGGAAAAGAGACAGAATTTTGGGGCCACTTTATGGTTCTCAAGTAAGAAATTTGGTATACCAAACATAAGTCAAAAATGCTGTCTGAAAGTTTTTACAGTAAAGATAATCAATATTTTCCAAAGACAAGACACCTCCATGGGCAATAAATCACACTTCCCAGCATTCCTGCATTCTTGTTTCAAGACTACACATACAGGTATTACAAATCTACAGGACTATGTTAATATTTACTGTATTCCAGCAAAAACAGGGCTGACTCCAGCAGAGATTTCAGTGAGAACTTGCCAAACTGCACAGCACAGTCCCATCTCTCCCAATTCACAGAAGTTATGTAACTCTGGGTTTAGACAGAGCTATTTGTGAACAACCAAAATGTTGTGGATCCAGGACTAAGAGCTCTGTGTCTTTCTGGTGAAAAAAAGTAAAAGCTGTCATCCTCAGGATCAGAATCCTTGTTATCTATGCAAGAATCAAAATGCAGCAAGCCCTTGTATTACTAAGAAGTGGAAATTCACATATATATAAAAGTATTTTCCATTGTATTGAAAGCAGTGAAGAGACTGTGAAGAAAAAAGCTTCTTCTGCATCTGCATAAGCCTTGTGATTGTTTAAAATGAAGTATAAAGCCAGAGAGCAGCTTTAAGGAAAATGGTGCCTGAAGAGCTACAGGGATTTGAGCCCTGCAGCCCCCACTGTGCACAAAAATAGGTACAATGGGATTGAATTCAGTGGCTGGCAGGAAATCATTTCTCTCCCAGAACCTGTGAAATCTTGAGAGGGGCTTTTTATGGGTGAAGGCAGAATTGACAAGGTACCTGTGAAATCAAGTGACATCACAGAATCCCAGAATGGTTTGGGTCGAAAGGACCCTAAGAGCCCATCCCATCCCACGCCCTGCCATGGGCAGGGACACCTTCCACTGTCCCAGGCTGCTCCAAGCCCCAGTGTCCAGCCTGGCCTGGGACACTGCCAGGGATCCATGGGCAGCCACAGCTCTTGTGCACCCTGTGCCAGGGCCTCAGCACCCTCACAGGGAAGAATTTCTTGCAGTCATCTCATCTAAATCTCTCTTCTCTCATTTTAGAACCACTTCCCCTTGTCATATCACTATATCCCTGTGTAATATATATTAACTCTCCTGTAGAGTGTATTTTATTTTGGGGATGGGGGGGGGTGTGCCTTTTTAAAATTAAGTCAGTCTCAGTTCACCACACCAAGCAACATTTTTAATGCCAAGGAGACCATCACTGGCTGACAGCACTGAGATCACCATTACTGGCCGTGAAATCCCTTTTTAGGAGCAAGTTTTTTTTGGCTAAGCTTTGAGCACACGTTGTAACAACCTGGTCTAGTGGAAGGTGTCCCTGCCCATGGCAAGGTGGAAGATGAGCTTTAAGGTCTCTTCCAACCCAAACCATTCTGGGATTCTATAATTATTATCCCACTGCTGCAAGGCAATGGAGATTTGTATGTGGGGTTTCAAAGCCTAGGCTCCACAGAATCCAATAGTTAAAAGCATGATGGATCAAAAAGGCAAAAAACCTAATACTTACTCTGTTGAGTGCTAATCATGAACATTCCCTCATCTCAGCTCTCCCCATGGACTGCCAGAGAGAACAAAATGTCAAACACTGTCGTAGAACAGCCAGGGTACTTACTAATTACAGCAGCTCAAACAAAGCATTACAGGGAGATTCACAAAGAACATTTCTATCCCCAGAATCCCTCTGGATTTCTCTTGCTTTGGCTGCAAGCTGTTAACACTTCTCCCGTTTCTGAGCAGGAAACTGGCAGCTGCACACAGAATTTCATTTGCTGTGCATGACCTGCCTTCTGCACCCTTTTATTGCTTGTACAAAAATCCACTTCTCCCCTTTTTATCCAAGCTGCAGAAGCCCACCTTGAACAGGGATAACAGCTGGTGTGTGGCTCCTCACTCTCTTCATGTTGAGAGTTTGGATTCATAACCTAAACGGGAACTACAGGATAACATTTGAGCCATCTCGAATATAACGAGCATGAGCACAACAAACCTGAGGAGGAATACAGAGAATTATGTGGCATAATAATACAGGCAATTTGTTGTCCTAATTTTGGGTTGTATGAAGGCACAGTGAAGTGAGGAGCCACAGAAGGTTTTCCTCAGTGCAAGCAAGGTCAGTGAAACTACTCAAACTAGACTGGAGTCCTACCCAAAGCAGAGGTGGGATAAGTCCTGTTACATATTAATTTGGCAACAAAAGCACAGACAGCACAACTTCTTTGGGGTTTGGGTCTTTAAAAATCTTGGAAAAACCTAAAGAGCACTTTTCTGTGGTGACAGCTGCTCAAGTTCTGTGTGCAGGCAACACTTTCTGGTTCCTCCTTTCTTCTGCTTTCAGGAGAGCACGTGCACTGCTGGACACAAACCAAGTTTCATAGAAGATCCCAGCTCCAGTGACTCTTACTCATTTGAATGGCAAATATTGTGGAATGGCATATTTCCATCAAGCTGCTCAAGTCACAGGGAGTTTTAATTTAATATTAATTACTGAAAGCAGTTTTTAGCCATTTACCTAAGGGCGTAATAGAACATTCCAAGAGGCCTGCAATGACACACTAAAGGACACACCAAAGAGAAAAGAGAACACAAGCTGGTGCAAAATGGCAATATTTTGGCAATTAGTGGTGTTGGAACTGTTCAAAAAGGGATTTTTAATGGAATTTAAATCTATTAGAAGCACTTCTGACTAGTCTGAGTGTCAAACTAGTCTCGCTGAAAGACAAAAGTCTCCTGGAAAATTTAAGTGTGACCCTGCAGAGATAAAGACCTAATGCTGTGGAACCTTGAAAATGGGGATACAACAAAGCAGAGAGCTGTGGTCCTGCCCTCCCTCATCACCCATCCTGCTGTCCACAAGCATTTAAAACCCTTTTTCACAATTTACATTCCTAAATGCAGACACTTGTATTTCCTTTCAGTGTGAGAGTGCATTGCATTTGAAGAACAATGAAATCATTCCGATGTGCATGTCAGCCCAGAAAGCTCTGAAATGCATTTTGGTGTGAAATATTAATAGGTAGGAACAGAACACTGGCGGATTCTTTCTGTAAAAGCCCTAAAAATAAAAATAAATTTTAAAAAATCCACCAGAAAGAATTATGTAATTTTCAGCTTATCAGTGTTGAGTGACTAGAAATTGTGCACCTCAGGCTTTTATGCACTTTATTTGATGGAAATGTTCTGAGAAAGTGTTCATCAAGCTTTAAAAATGAGGAGAGGTGAGGAGAGGAGATGCATGCTTGAGATGAGCTAAAAAAATCAACCCAAAGAAAAAGCAATAAGAAGGCTCTAATTAACACAGCAGTCAACTGGAGACTCACTTCCACCAGTTTCAATGCAGTAGGCTCACATCTTAGCTACAGCTCCGTGGATTTCTTAGAATTTAGCTAGGATCTAAATAAAAATGTGCATTAATCCAGAATATTCCAATTGATGACAATCACAGGGAAGTCTCAGCAACAAAAACTTTCAAAACTAAAAAAAACTTCAAATTAAAAGCAATAAATAAATTAAATTCTTTTCACTTTTACATCAAAACTTCATGAAAACCACTTTCTTGGAAAGGAAGGACACATTTCAGTAATCAAATATATTTGAATATGGCTAGAATATTTAAGGAAAATACCAAGCTCATTAATTTTTCAAGGCTCATGGTAATATTGTGCAAGATTCAGAGTATTGTCCTTAGTAATAGCTGCTGTCATTCACTGTTGTAAAGTTCAAAATTCAGCCAAACTATATCATCTTTCTGTTTGAAGAATTTATGCATAATTTCCTTTGCCTATTTTGCATGCACTAAGATCCTATACAGAAATCAAAGCCATACAGCACAAAGACAAGTGGTAAGACCAAAGAAAAATCTCTCAAATGTTCATTTAATCCACAGAAACTCCTCCAGTGAAGAAGTACATCTGTTTCCACAGAGCCAGAGACTAAAACATGCTGTCAAATTCATCTAATATTCAGTGAAAATTAACATATGCTTGGGACTGTTTCAGTCTCCATTCTCTGGGAGCCGGGTGTAACATGCAAACCTTGCACATCCATTCCATTCCAGGCTCACACCACTGTGTGGATAATGGTGTGTGTCAGCAGCAGGCAGCAGATTATCCCACCCCAAAAAGCTACACTTAATCAGATATCCAAAGATACCTTGGGTAAAATGCCTTTAATCCATGGAAATCAGAGTTTTCAGAGTAAGTAGGAAGGTACCCCTGGAGGTCCAAATAAGTCAGAACTAAACTACACGTGACTCAAGAGCTCAAGGAACATAAATCCCACAGTCTCTCCAGAGTCTTTTCTAGTGCTTGAAAATCCTCAGGTGGATTTTTTGTTTCTGCTACGAGAAAATCCCAGAATGGTCTAGGTTGGAAGGGACCTTAAAGTCGATCTCGTTCCAAGCCCCTGCCCTGAGCAGGGACACCTTCCACTATTGCATTTCTTTCTTCTTTTTCTGCCTGGGTCAGGGTTGGGATTGAAAGCGCTCGAGATGGTATTTTGTGTTTGGACTCAGATGTTTATTAATTCTTACCTATATTACAGTCTTACAAGTTGTGAGTTCTGCAGCATTTCACTAACAAGCTATAAAATGGCCCTATATCTATCTATACAAGGTCTTTTAAGGAAAAACTATCCAATTAAGAAATGACACCTAAATTATTTTCACTTTTAACCCAATAAGCAACCACCCATGTCCCGCAGTGCGGACTTTTCTGTTCAATTACAAAATACCACCCAAACCCATGGAGAAGAAGGTGGAGAAGAAGGTGAAGAAGAAGGATCAGCCTCTGCCCTAAAACCTCCATCTTAGCTTTATCTATATTACTATATTCTAAAATGTTGAACTCTAAGTTTCCCACCCCTGTGCTATTACACACTTCTATTCAAGCTACACACCCACAATCCCAGTTCTATTACTCAATTTTGGAAGCCTTCTCCATGGCCTCAGGTCAAATGCAGTGTTCTCTTGAGGGTCTGTGCCTTTCAACACAGGAAGTCTAAAATTCTCAGTAACCAGGGTTCCAACATTCCACTATCCCAGGTTGCTCTCCTACTTATTCCTTTGCTCCAGCTTGTGTCCTGTGCCCCATTCCTGCACACCTCGGACACGCCTGGATCCATTTTCTCTCCACATTCCCACATCAGGAAGTTGCAAATACAATGAAGATACCACAGCACACTTCCATCTCAAGCTCTCCTTGGGCATTGGAGTTGGAACTAGATGATATTTAAGGTACTTTCCAACCAGGAAGATTCCAGGACATTTTATTCACCTAGGACAGGATTTACCTGGGAGGGGACCAAAAACATGCAGTCAGGCATTAACAAGCCTCTAGCTAAGCTATGGAAAAACCCTTCAGCTTTCAGGAATATGCTGCCTGTTTCCAATCCCTGAACAGGCTGAGAGATAACCTGTACAAGTCCTGTTGGTTACTGTTTTCCTGCTGCCACAGAAGAAGTAGGGACAGAAATAGTGAATCATCAATCCCATGGAGATAATATTAAGACAGTGCCAGGAGAAATGTTCAGCTGGAAAGTGTGGTTGGAAATCAAGTGAGCTGTGACATTCACCCCAGAGCACTCTGAACAAGTTGCTTTCTAAAAACAACATGGGAATGGGAGGCCAAGGACACCTTTGAGTTTTGAAATGAAAAAGCTGGATTCAGTTGCTGAAATAGGAAGCAATTAAAAACTAAGTGTCAGAGAATTCAGAGATGAAAACAACACAAGAACCCTTGCCAAATTCACAGGCAAAAAGTAAAACAGCCACACTCCAGGTTTGAGGTAGGAAAACCCAGGAAAACCCAGCTGAATTATCCATTTTGGGTGGTCTTCACACAGAAGACCCCACTCCTTGAAGTTTCTAAAATGCTTTGCATTACTTAATAATTTGTTCTCAGCACAGCTGCTGCTGGAAAATCAGTTTGAGAAAAGTAGGAGGATGGGAGGAAACTGCTTCCAAGAAATTTAGCTCGGGTCACAGTCAGCAAGAACTGGCTGTCCCTCCCTCCTCCACCCCAAAATGGAAATGTGCAGGTAAAGTTTTGAGCTAAAGAGTCTTTAAAAAGTAAGCACTAAAGGTAACAGAGTTAGCAGCTCTGACAAGAATTTCAGCACACAGGGAGAGGCGAGGAGGAAGAGATGGAGTCAATGGAAAAAATCCCCTGGAGGCTGAGGTCAGACTGATTAAGATGCTGTTTCAGTCAATATCCGCCGAAAACCATAGTTGAAAGCAAACAAACACTAAATATACTTTTTCAGAGCCTTACAAGGAAAAGACTCTCATGGAAAATGTATGAAGAAGCTTCCAAGTAATTATAGATTGGCAAAGTTATATTTCTTTCCCTGACCATTATTTTAATTAATTATTAATCAGCTGCTGCTGTCAAGCCTATGTGCTTAAAATCACCGAGCAGTGCATTCTTTATAAGGGGTAGTTTATCAACTTGATTTTATGTCCATCACACAGCATTAAAATGAAAGACAAATGATTTAGAGTAAACCATGAATTTGATCACTCACTTACACATTTCATTGCTTTCCCAAATGCACAAGGAGCTTGGTGTCTGGGGAGGCTTTGATTGACTTTGAGAGTAAGAACAGCACAAGCCCAAGGTCAGGCACAAAGGGGAAGTGCATGACTTGTCTGGAGTTCAACTTCTGGAGAGCTTCTGCTTCTGAGAGACCCCCCCAGATTTCACATGCAGCAGTGCAGGACACAGAGCATCATTTTGACCCAAACCAGAGTCTCCCTGGAGTCACAGCCAGCTGCACAAAGGGGACCACAAACACCTGTCTCATTCTCCCTGCCTGAACAGGTACCATTGACTCATAAATGTCTCTAGAACCCTTTAGTCCTGCTTCCAGAATACCCATTTCTGTAAGGCTTGGACTTTTTCCAGTGAAAGTCTCTCATGTTTTGATCATCTGCTTGCCTTTTTTCCAATATTCTTAGCACAAGAGCAATGCAAAACATTCACTCATTCTTTGCCCAAAACATTTTGTTCGCAAGGTTAAAGACCACTCAAAATCCCAGGAGCAGAAGTTTCCTCCTAAGGACAGCAACAATGTTTGAGTGTACTTTATTCTGTGCTGTAGCTGTCCTGGCTTGCAGTGAGGCTGGAACAGCTCACTGGGTTCTGTGCTGACACCAGCCTTAGTCCCAGCTGGAAGAACAGCCTGGAAAAAGCAGTGGAAAAAGGTATCAGCTGGAAAATGTGACCAAGACGGGGGCTGAAAAAATGCAAATATCTTCATCCTCACAGTAGGCACATCAATTGATGAGGGCAGGTAAGAGTGGGAGAATATTTACTCCAGCAAGGTTATCTGACTGGGGACTCTGTCAGTTGAGAATTCCGAGGAGAAAAGGGAGAAACCACAAAGAAATAGAGTCACAGACCTGACAAATCCACCATGGAGACACTGACAAGGAACAAACCCTGCCAGTCCTGCAGATGGATGGGCTGCTCAGACACCACAGGCACCACTTCCAGCAATACCAGCATGAGGCAGCAATGGTGTGTGTCCCTAAAAACCAGCTACTGGGGGAGACTAATGGGAATGAGGAGCCTTGGAAAAGTGGTGGAGAGGAACAGGCTATAAATAAATCCTACAAAGCAGGAGCAAAATTTCGCCAGGTTTCACCTCCCTGTTTGCAATACAAAGGATTAAGGCTTTTAGGCTTGGCCTTGGTCTGCCTGAGGGCAGATTTTGCCTATAGATAAATAAGATTTAAAGTTATCTTCCAGGATGTCAAAGCCTACAGCCAGTTTGTGAACTCAAAAATGCTTTAAAATGTAGATAAGGCAAGGCTGAAGCTGTCTGGGCTTTTTAAGGCAGAGAGAGATTTTAAACGGGTGTTTATTAAGGTTAAAAAAGCCCTCTAAGAACATCAAGTCCAACCACTAACCCAGCACTAAATGGTGTTTTTATGCATCAAGACTGCATTGTTTTGAACACTTCCAGGGATGGTGACTCCACCACTTCCCTGGGCAACCTGTTCCAATGCCTGACAACGTTTTCAGGAAGAAATCCTTCCTAATATCCAACCTGAACCTTCCCTGGGGCAACCTGAGGGCATTTTCTCTAGTTCTGCCACTTGTTACCTGGGAGAGGAGAGACATTTACCAGTTCTAGACTAATTTTAGATAACTATTTCTGAATCAGAGTAATGGCAACACAATGGGCCTTTCTTTACAATTGCAAATCTTTCAAAGATGGCCAAATTTTCCAAGGTTTCACCCTTGCTTCCCTGAAGACATCTGAAGCCAAACCTCCTCTTCACTGCTTCACTGCATTTGCCACCAAACACCCCCGATTTGTGATTTTCTCCCCATCACTACACAAAATTTGCACACCCAGTTCTATGTTGATTAGAGTTTGAGGACCTCAAAGAGGTTGTGGAATCTTTAATTTATGGCAAGAGCTGTGAAGACTTTAAAGAAAATAATTGGGATGATAGGTTATTTGGGAAAGCCTAGATCTGGCAGCCGTTGCAGACCGATCCTACGGCAAGCAGAGCTTTATAGCCACTCTCCTCAAAATGCTGAATTAAGGACAAAACATCCTGATATACTGCAGGAAATCCTGCCCAGTCTCAGAAAGAACCTCCAAACGAGTGAAGAACCACCCAGCTGCAGCAGTGAATGTCTGTCACCTCTAGATGTGCTCCATTTATCTCCCTGCTTGTCACTGATGCTGTGGGCTCCACAGGGAGTGGGGTAATTGTGCCAGCTCCTTGTTCCTCCCCGTTGGAGAGTGGAAGGTGCAGTAGATGTTGAGATGAAGAGAAGTCAAACATGCCCCTGAAGCAGTCTTGCACTTCTCAGGGCAGTGCTAAGTCTTGGAGAGAGCAGCAGTAACTCTCCAAAGATCTGCAAGTCTGCAAGTTATTGGCACTAGGAACGTTTTATGGTCTCAGGCTCTCCCCAGGACACACACCCCACAAAGACATGGACCTCACTTTGATGAATAACTGCAATTATTGCTAATTAACAGGCCTTTAAGAATCAGAACGAGGAAGGCTATGAGTACACTGACAGAGGAGGACCAGAGACATTCCACCCAGGGCTGTGGAAGGAAATGAGAAGGGTATGGAATACTGTTAAAGTATGAAAAAGATATTAAAGCCAGCTTCAATTACCTAGACTATAAATGCATATACCATCTGCTAGCAATTTTTTGCATCTCAAAAAGGAGTCTCAATCGAGTCAGCACCATTCAGCTTTTCACACACTGCAAGTGGCAGTATTAGAAAGATCCATTCTGGACTTCCCCATCATCCCCACCTCTCCAGCGTCTCCAGCCTACCAGATGGCTGAAACCACAAAAGTAAAGAATGTCTTTAAAACCGCTGCTCCCTAATTTAGGAGGGAACACATTCTTGATCAAATGAAAAAAAAAAAAAAAAAAAGAATGAAAACATTTATGATTTCCAGCTTCTCTGATGCTGCAGAGAAAGGTTTTTGCTCTGACAACTTGTATTAGCTGGCCTGGAATCTGCAGACAGCAACATTTAAGAAGTAATTTGAAACTGAAAGAGTACTTTTGGGGAAAGCGTCTAAAATGTCAGACAGATCTATTAAGACAGCTCTTGACAGACTAATCTTTAAGCCTTTCTTTTTTAGTGTGAAATTTGTATCGATTTTTAAAATAGCAATCCCATTACTACACATTAACAGCATGGATAAACATCTCTCTGAGTATTTAGGATTACAACAGGACAAAGAGAGAATGTGAGGGCAGTAATTTTCCATCACACAGTAGGTGAGTTTAACGCTGTATCTGCAAATCAAGTCCATCTCTAAAGCAAATTTTCGGCACAGCAGGAACTCTGATGACCTTTTTTGTTACCCAAATCCACGCAGTACTCCCCACTCTGCTCCCTTCCCGGCAGTCAGCTCAACATCCCCTTACTCACCTTAATGCCTTCCCCACTGCCAGACCTGGAAATTCCTGTTCTAATGTGTCCAGTTGTCACAACTTCAGGAATAAAAGAGGAAAACCAGGAGCAAGTGTACCCATGCATGAGGCTCAATTGGCAGGAATGCAGGAAATGGACTCCATCTCAGAGGTTTTTCCAACCTGAGTGATTCTGTGAAAAGAAACATCCCAACAGAAAAGGAGAGGCAGGCAGTTCCCTTCATAGCAGTTTGGATTTCCAGGGCCAGAGGACCAGACATGACCCTCCCCAAGCCCAAAGGCTGCTCACGGACTTGTCCCATGATGAGACCTGTAAGACTGACCAGACTCCCAACAGCACCGGTGTCACAGCCAAAATAAATAAATAAACAAATACTATTGCAGTAAATCCTGCTATTCTCTATCCCAGAGATTCCTTGAGCTCAGCAGGCTGGTGCATGCATCAGCCTCGGAGTAGATCACAAAATCCCAGAACCGTTTGGGTTGGGAGGGTTCTTAAAGCTCATCTCATCCCAATCCCTTCTGCCATGGTCAAGGACATCTTACACCAGACCAGATTGCTCCAAATCCCATCAACCTGGCCTTGGACATTTCCAGGGATCCAGGGGCAGCCACAGCTGTGCCAGAGCCTCCCCACCCTCACAGGGAAGAATTTCTTCCCCATATTCCATCTAACCCTGCCCTGTGGCAGTGGGAAGCCATTCCCACGTCCTGTCACTCCAACAACCCCTTGTAAATAGTCTCTCTCCATCTTTCCTGTAGGTTCCCTTCAGGACCTCGAAGGGTCAGTAATATTACCCTGGAGCCTTCTCTTCTCCAGGCTGAACAATCCCAATTCTCTCAGCCTTTCCTTTTGTCTCCACCAGTTGCTAGAGTTGTGTAACAACAACTTACCTGATTCGCCCTGGATTCCAGGTATGGAATAAACTTCTGTAATTTCAATATTTCTCTCTCTGTTTATGCCACTCATATACTCTCCCCTAAACACACACAAATTTAAGAAGCTCATTTTCAAACAAGGCTCTACAACCATGGTTTGGATTATTTCAAAGCTCAACTTGCAGATTTACAGGTGCTCCTGACTATCAGGACATTGGGCAACAGAAGGATTGCTCAGAGGGGCACAACAGTAAAGATTGGAGCCCAAGAATGCTCAGCTATGTAAAACCTGTGACAACGTGGCTGAACCTGGGTCAGGTCAGGGGCCATAACTTTGGATGTGGAAGAGTTAAGTTAGAGATCCATGGTGGGGCTGCCTACATTGTTCTTTGGTTTAAAACTGGGATTAATCCAAAACATTCAGAGAGATTTTAAATGAGAAAAATTAGATGTTATCAAAGTGTGATCTGCAAGTGCTACCTGATCAATGAGGGAGGCAGGGAAAATGGGAATAGAGAGTTTGCAGGGAAGTCTCTCTCCTGGCCCGCAGTGGAGGGTACCACCTCCCCAACCCCAGCATTCCTAAAGATTCCACAGCATTCTGAGTCTCTCCAAAATGTCTTGTAGTGTTGGAGGCCTAGCTGGGTGCCTTTAAAGCCACTGGACTTCACTCCTGAACCTTCCTGCCCCATGGGAAGGAAGCTCCATGTAAGCCTGCTGCCTCCAGGCACATTTCTTTTCCAAGTGCTGTTCCCTCTGTTCCACCTCAGACAACCTCTGCTCATATCCTGCAATTGCTTTTCCCAAGGAAGAGAGCCAGAAGCAAGAATAGACCTAATTGCTGCTCCAGCTTCTTTTTGGGTGGCAAATAGCCTTGAATATCAGTGGAGATGGCTTCTCACATGGGCACAGCTCCAGACCCTCCCACCTTGTTACTGCATACTTTAGCAACCAGGGCTAGTAGTGGACCTTGACCACCTCCACCTGGATCACCTCAGAGCCAGCAGAGCTGACCAAAGGGATAGCCCACACCATGTAGCACCATGCTCAGGCAAGAAAAAGAAAAGGAATCTTTGGGGTCTTTATTTAGTTCCCCATTCTGCTGAGGGGGACAGGGAGCGAGTGTGGGTCCCTGTGGGGTTGTGTCACAAGAGAGCATCACTGGGTTCCCAGGTGTCCCACCCTCTCTGAAGATGTCACCCAGTATCTCAGAGCCCAAGTGTTACCTGGCTGATTGCAAGAGCTGAGCCATGACCTTCTTCAGACTCTCAAGTGCAGAAATGTAATGAGAGAGCTCAGAAATTTCAGCTAATCTTTCCATTAGAGCCCCGCTACACAAACTCCCAAAACTGAGGGTCAGAGGAGTATCAATTTGCTTTCTGAGTGGATTCTGTGCCCTTAAGACTACAGATCATAATGAGAAAAAACAAAAAAAGCCCTCAAACGGGCCAAGTACTGGAAAGGTGATAAACCCCACACCATTAAAGCAGAGATTTAAAGGCAGGTACATATTCTACCTGATCTGATTCTGCTGTGAAATACCCAAAGCTGTTACAGAAATTCACATTAGTTCTTCCAGCTCCATCAAGAAGGAATGTTTGCATGGGCTTTGCCAAGAAGAGTGGAAAGTTCAGAGAAAAAATAAAAGAGAAAAAGGAAGAACATTCCACTGTTTGCACAATTATTCTTACAGAGCCAGTGGACTGGGACAGCAGAACAACACCCAGGAAAATGCTTGTTGTGCAAGCTCACTGCCACCCTGAGCCCAGGGCTGCTGCCTTTTAGAAAGCTCCTCTTGCATCCATTATTTGGACTGTGCTGCACCTCTCCCTGGCCTGGAAGGAGGAACACAGAAGGGAAAAGGGAGCTGTCCCATTCCAGGCCATGCCCATTAAAAGCCTGAGCTTCTTCCTCCAAAATATTTCTAGCATAATACATTGAATATCCTGCAGGTGTAGCAAGGTTTGAGCACAACACTTCTTTTCTCCTGCCCCCCACCTCACTACTCACCTGCATTTCCAAATTCAGATAGCCAGGCTGAGTTCTGTTCTGTCTGCTGGAGAACCCCACACCTGGCCTGAGCAGCTTAGGCACAACAGTAGGATATACCAGACAGAGAAAGCATCAAGGGGAAATAAAATGTATTAACAGCTTCTGGAAGGAGCAGTTGGGTGTCATAAATGAGACTCAGGGAAGCTGAAACAGAGAAAGGTGAGCTGGAACAGGGATCAGTCTTGATCAGGGAAAACTTTTGTTGAATAGAGCAAATATTTGTTGAATATTTCTCAACAGAGCAGCACTAAGGAAAGCAAGTTGCAGTTTGTCCCTGCTGCTCCCACACAAACTACTTTTGTGACTGAAAGCCAAACCTGTTTTTAAGTATCAATACTAAAAACCCACAGAATTCTTTCAGCCTCCAACTATAGTGAAGAAAAAGGTTTCAGTGTCCTCTTTAAAAGCAAGAATCACATTTTTAAATATAATTTTGTCTGCCAAGATCCAATCTCCTTTCTGCCACTAGATGTCCCACAAGTAATGGAAGAATCCAGATGGGAGCACTGTAAGCTAACTGTAATTTGGATTTATTTTCATTTGAGCTGCTGTAAACTCTTAATGTATTATTCAACTCAGTGAAAGCCTTCTCAAATTTGTAAATACAACAAAGGACTCTTGCTGGATCGATGTATTAATTTAACAGCAATTTTGATGGTATAATGTTAGATGTTAATCCCATATTCAGGTTGTTTCTGTGCTTTAGTTCTCTAACTTCTAAATATAATAAAATTCTTGAAGGGAAGCATTATAGTGAAGCTATACCCCATGGGAACAGTTTTTGTCGGTGTTTATTTCAGCATTAAAATAAACATCAGAGCAAGAACTGTAAACTATCATTGAAAAAGGAGGATATGCTGTGTCCCACCAGCCAGGTAATTAATGACAATCAGTATAATCAATCTACAGGGTACCTTAGCAGCACCTACTCTGCAGCTGGACTTTGTGCCACTGTTCAGCACCCTCTGGTCATTTGGCCAGCTTTCAGTTTTCACTGGCCACTTCCATGAGCTGCCCTTTATCAGCCCCTCTGTAAGGATGGTGTGGGAGACAGCATCAAAGGCTTCAGTAAAGTTGAGGTAGACACTCCTTCATCCACCACTGAGAAACTGCATCATGGAGAGCTGCCACACAATTAAACTCAATTCTGCCTACAGTGAAGGTGCTTTCCTTAGTGGGGAGTGGCAATATCCCCAGCTGTGCAAGAAGCTTCTCACCCCTGCCTGGCTATAATATCCCAGGGGCTTTTGTGTGTTTTCCAGGAGGAAAACAGAGGCAAGAAAAGACAGAAAAGAACTCCAGAGACAGCACAAAATTCAACTCCTGAAGCTTGACTTTTATAAGGCAACAGGATTTCATCCCATAGCTGGCATAGCCCCGTGTGCAACCGAGATTTTCTGCTACAAGGGGTGGATCATTTCAGCCCAGTGTGGACACCAAACATTTGACAGCCACATAAATAAACCCCATTTTTCTTTCACAGAACAGTTTCCTGATTTCCTGTCACCACTCATGCCTCAGCACACAAAACCCCTAAGTAAACCAAACAAGGAGATGTTTTATTCATGAGTACAAAGCCCAGCTGAGTTCCGAGAAACCTTATTGCTGCTTTTGAGGTGTCTCCTCTCCAGGCATGGAGCTGTGCAGTGCATCACATGGAAAGTGTCACAAGTCCCCAGCACAACAAACATGGCAGAAGATGCACAGGGAATGGCCAGTGTGTGAGAAGAGGCTCCTGTCATCCATTGTCAAGCTGGAATTTGGTCCCAGCTCTACTTTGTGTATTCTAGCTGCTTAATCCAATTACAAGAAGTGACCAGCTAAGGATTAGATGAGAAGGAAGCCAAGGAAGTTACTTTGGCCCAGGACTCAGCTGACAGATGCCAAGTTACACAGTACAATTCCCTTGGTAAACCTGGATTTATTTCTGCAGCACTTCTCTTCAGCCATTGCAAATAAACAATTCGACAGCATCTTCAGCTCAGGAGTTTTGCCCTCAGGACTGTCAGAACACAGCCAAGCTCAGATCCATCTCCTGCTTCATTAAATTGGGGTGCTGACCTATGTAAGCCACAGAAAATCTGCTCTTGAATTTGTCCTTGCTTTTCCAAGTGGTGCTGGGAACACTGCTTGACTGTGGAAAGGCAGAAACACAGATTCATTGCCTGTTCAATGTTTACCTGTGAAACATTCCCCATTCTCACAAGTGTGAGGAACAGCAAACGTTCCAATAGTATCAGCACGTGGAGAAGTCCGTGAAGATGGAGCTGGAAGCAGGAGGCTGAGTGCAGAGCCACAAGAATCAGCACCCTGATGGCACCAGTAGTCCCTAACTGCCCTGAGCAGCCTCTACCTGCAGTCCTGCTGATGCTTAAGGAGCTGGAACAGAGGCCAGATGGAGCCAAGAGGAATAAAGTGGATATTTATTGACTATTGACGTGCCTTCCAAGGCCACACCCTGGCAGTACCGGAGCCACAGTCGTGGCTCTGCCTGGATGGCTCCAAGATGGAAGCAAAAGAGGGCTTGGTCATGAGATCTCTCATTTTTGTAAGTTTTAGTCCATTTGCATACAGGGGTTAGCTGTCCAATTAATAGCTTCAAAGGATGAAATTTCATCCCCCTTGCTCACTTGCCCACCCTCCTCTTCTCATGTTGTTTATGCTTCGGGCCTGAAGTTTGAAGAGATTGTCCTTGAGTCTCCAGCTAGAATACGATTGTTTTGTCTTCACCACTCTGTGAAAATATCCTAGTGACACTTAATATAAAGCTAAAAGCTGCACAAGAAAAGAGAACAGAAAAACTTAAAACCCAAGGTATCACTGTCCAGAGGGTCCTGTTCAGCTCCATGCCTGGCACCCAGTCCTGACCTGATCTGGAAGGCAGGTGACCCCTTGGGCCCATCTGCAACCTTGCCTACAGCCCCAGTTCCTGCTGCTCCTGTCTGGAGCCCTGGATGGATCCTGGTCCATCCCCTCCCTTGGGCTGGGGCTTTCCATAGACCCTTCTACCAGCATCCAGCTCTGTTGCTGCATCCCCATGCAGGGAAAGGTTTCCCCATGAGGGAAAGGTTTCAAATGGCAAAGCCCAGCCCTGGCTGTGGTTCTGGTGGTGTTGGAGGCATTTTGTTGCTGTCCCAGTGGATGGATTGCAAGGGACACTGGCAGCTCTATTTACCAGCCTGAAGTGCCTCGAGCGCTCAGAGGTTTCACAGACAGTTCACAGGCACACCACCACTGGAGACAGCCTTCAAGGAAGTTAGGCTTCCAAAGGACAGGAAAGAGGTTTCATTTGGCTATCAGCACTAGGAAGCCCCTGTTAAGCACTTCTGAGCCTCTCAAGTTTTAATTTTATTGTACAATCCCTCTAGCAGCTTTTCGTTTCCCCCTGCCTCCTTTTCCTGATACTCCTGGCTCTTTGGAGAGCCACAGCGTTCCTCTCACTGGGATTCAGCTGGATGCAGGATTTGGCCACATTTCCCCCACACACACCCCTGCCAGCTTCTACAGGCACCATGCAGGTGAGGGCAGCAGCTTCCTGCTGAGATGCAAACCCTTTCACTGCCCAGCACCCAAACATTCCTGTGCAGGTGTCACCAACCACTGCCCCTGCAAACACCCTGGCTCGTGGTCTCAAGGTCACTCGGTATTAGCTGTCCCAAAGCCAATGGAACTGGGGCAGCTGGACACAATCCCAACTCTGGGAACACCCTGTGGATCCAAATTCCCCCCGTGACCATGTAAGAGCAGGTGACAGGGGACAGGCCAACATCTGGAGCGCCAACATCAGGCTGCAGGACAGCTCCTTGGAAACTGGATTTGTCTGAACTGCACAGGGGATTGTTTGTAAGCACTAGATCAATGCCTTGCAGACAGAATAAACCCACTGGTTTGGTAATAAGGAGATCAAGTACATATTTCAGTCTCTTGCCTAGATATATGCCACCTCTGCAAGCTGAAAGGAGAAGCAGGCAGTGAATATTTTGACAAATATTCTAAAGGTTGTACCAACACAAGCTGATGGAACACACAAATAGGGAAAAACCCACATACTTTGCATTATTACTTCTTTATGAATTAGCCCAAGAGGCCCACAGATTGCTAGCTGAACTTCATTGGAATAGTGTTACTCAAGTGCTATGGTCCCAGTTCTGGTTTACATATATTTAACTCTCTGTTCCCCCCAAACTTTATATTTTAACAAATAACTGATTTCTTCAATGGATTATTCTCCCTTTAAAGATAGCACTGTCAGGGCAGGTCACTGGTTTGTCAATCTTTAAGCCTAAATCCATCTAACCCACCAGCCCCCAGCTATATTTTTCTGATTTGGCTGAAGGTGGAGCTGTCTGGGTGCATGAGCTGACTCGCCTGTGAAAGCAGATGGCATTTTCCTTCCCCAGCTGATACAAAGGCATTCCCAGAGCAATTCAAACCCTTCCACACTGCCATCCTCTGGCAAAATATGCATACAATATTAATGACAGTTATTTTTGTCCTGTGGCACATTCAGTCCTAGAAGAAGAGTGGGAATATTTTCCTAATTCCTGAAGAATCTTTACTAGAAAAGATCCAGTAAGTCTGATCAGAATTGAAATTAGAGGGGTGTTTCCCCCCCCTCATCCCAGTGCATCTTACTTGTATTACTTCTGTGAAGATGAATATATAGTTATCTATAAAGGTATCACATTATAACAGGATATCTAAGGATAATATTATTAGAATGTATGTTTTTCAAGCTCAGAAGCTACAGGATAAAAATAAAAAGGTCAAAGCAGACTTAATACAGAAAGGAGTTTGCTCTTGGAATGTCTGCCTAGTCAGATGCTGGATGACTGATCCTGTCTGGGGGCTGTCCAGTACAAGAATGACAAAACTCAGTCAGGACCTGCTGAATTTGCAATTGACTTTGGCACTGGCATGGTTACCTAAAGTACCTGTACTCAAACAAGATCCTGGCACTGCTGGCTGAATTTCCCACCTCTAATCCAGGCTGCCAGCAGGAAAACTACCAGGTGGCAAACAAGGAAAGCAATTCCTCAATCGCAGACAACAAGGTACCAGAGTTTTGTGTCAATCCAGCTAGAACAAACATTCTTGAACTCTTCCAGGGATGGGGCAGTCACAGCTTCTCTGGGCAACCTGTGCCAGAGCCTACCCACCCTCACAGTCAATAATTTCTTCCTAATATAAATCTAAATCTAATGTAAATATCACTACAGAGCTCTCATGTTAAGAATTCCCATCTTCTGTAATGAAGATGAATTTATCCCAGGACTGTGTCCAGGCAATTCTCTCTGCTGTGGACCTCAGCCATGAAATGAAAACAGAGCCTACAACAGCAAAGAAAATAAAACTGACCAGTGCCATGACTGTGTGCAGGGAGAATTGTAAAAGTGGCTCCCTTAAATAATCCTTGACAGAAAACAGCAAGCACTCACTGAGACCTCACCTAGAATTAAAAGCTGCAACACCTGCTGGGCTTTAAGGAACACACAGAAGGTACCAATGCAGGTGTTACAGAACAACAGTGCATGACCTGGAGAGGATGTGCTCCAAGAGGCTGCTGCAGAGGTGTTGTGCAGTAATTGCTTTCTCCTTAACTCTGGGGTCTGAGAGCCAGAATTCAGGAGCAGACTGTTGGCACTCCCCTCCTGCAGTAAGCTGCAGGAACAGGCTGCCCCTGAGCTATCCCAGGAGCCTGGAACAGGTTGAAGCCATGAGATGGATAATTGACACCACCAGAGTCATGCTGACAGCAGTGTCACCCACTTCTGTGCAGGCCTGGTGCAGCAGGGGGAGAACAGAAGTGTTCCACCAAACCTCAACTCAACGCAGACCCTGGGGATTCCCCTGGCTCCCAGCTCACCTATGAACCCACCTGCAAACCCAGCTCTAACCCTGGGATGCATGCACTGGATAAAGCTTGGGAACCACTCAGGGAAGCACGGACCCCCACACTTACTGTGTACAGCCTCCACTTGCAAATTTAGCTGCATTCAAGAGCTGAGACCTTAATTTGGCATTTCAGACTGCTGCATTTGCTTTGGTAGTTTTCCTATTACTGTTGTGAATAGTGTCTGGGCTCCTACATAATTAACAGCAGCATAATGCCTACAAAGTGCTTCTAATTTGCTAGGCTGCTTTTTCATGCAAGTGAAAAAAATTTAAGCAGACATTAGTAAGCAAGAGGCAGAACCCCACACATGCCGCTGGTGGAAGAATCTTGAGTTCCTGCCTTGAGCAAAACCTGAAATGATGAAACTATCCACTAAAAAATCTAAAAAGTAAAAACCAACAGACACCAGGTTATTCCTTTGCACTGAAAGGGGCAGTCTATCCTCCTGTGGTATGAGACCATGACTGTGGTCCAGCATTCATCTTTGAGACTGAGATGTGTCATTTCTTATAGAGTGGGCTACAGACAGATATCCTGTCATTTTCTGCCCACACAGGTCTCTCTGCTACTGTCCAGTGTCTAACACTGATCCAGGCACTGTAGCAATTCATGTTTCCCCAAATTAAAGAAAAAACCTAACAGATTCAACCTCCCAGCCCTGGGGCAGTTCTCTCCCCCAGCTACTCCATACAAAATCTCCCATGAGACAATCTCTTCTTACTCTCCTTCCTCCTGAATGCCTTTAATAAGCCATTCCCTTTTATCAGAATCCTTTCTATCTTTGCTGCTTTTTTTGACCATCTCTTCTCTTTTCCTCTACCCTTCCTTTTTTTTTTAACTGCCAGAAAAAGGAAGTTCTCATAGAGTGCAGCTGCATTTAACTGAGGATTTGGAATTCTGGATTGCTGTGGACAGCATACCAACCAAGCCTGAAAAAAGCTAGAGGAAGAACCACACACAGCCCCTACATCTCAAGTAATTCCCACGTTCCTGTCAATGTTGCTGATGTTTGGTGCTGCAGAGATTTTCCCTCAGCCTCGGAATGGGAAGCAGGCACGGCTGGGTGTTTATTTTTTGGCAAGTGCTCGTTCCCTTCGGTATCCAACAAGCCTCTTTTAACTTCCCTGATAACAAGTACATTGTTTACAGCAAACATTCTCACAGAAGAATGTAGCTTGCACCCGAGGTCAGGCTCAGGGAGATGTTTATTAGCACAGCTGAAGGGATGTGCAGCAGGTAATTCTGCCTCTATTTTTCTCTAGTACCAAAGAAGCAATATGGAAGTGTGTGGATTTTTAGATGCAAGGTTTAATATCCCTATAGAAACAAGTTTTACCTGCACATCCCCCCTTCCTCCTATTTTCCATTAGCTCCTAAGGCTAAGCACAACATCATAGAATCCCAGAATGGTCTGGGTTGGAAGGGACTTTAAAGCTCGTCCCATTCCACCCCTTGCCATGGGCAGGGACACCTCCCACTATCCCAGGTTGCTCCAAGACCTGTCCAAGCCTGGAACACTTCCAGGGATGGGGCAGCCACAGCTCCTCTGGACAACCTGATATAATCCTCATGCAGCATGGAACATCCCTTTGGTTGGTTCAGGTCAGGTGTCCTGGTTGTGCCCTCTCCCTGTTCCTCACTGAACCCCAGCACAGCTCAAAAACAGCCAAAACACCCCAGTCTTACCAACACTGCATCAGTCACAAATCCAAAACATCATACAGCCTGCTGTGAGGAAAATTTACTCCATCCCATCCAAACTAGAACAGCAAGACAAGCATCATTACCTTTCTGTTATATCCTTTAAAGAAACACAGTCTGTTCCCACCATTTTGTTTATATTTCATCCCTCAGCTTTTCAAATGAATGCTGGTACAACAATCTGAAAAAAATTCCTGTTCAGAATAAAAGTATTTTTTAAAAAAATCACTAATAATTTTTAGCACTGACTTCTCAAGCTCATTGCAGCTGCAGCAGGGATTCCCCTGCATGCCAATGCTTTTGTGCTGCCCCTTTGGGAATGAGACTGTTCCTAAAGAACTGAACAGCAGCAGGGACCAACAATCCCTTCCTCACCTGGGGGAGGTCAGTAACCAGCAAAGAATGAGCATTTAGTGCCCTGAGCAGCCCCACCTGGGACCTCCACCCACAGACCAGGATCTCCACTCCAACCAGGACAGTCCTGGCCTGAGTTAGGACAAAGGAGTGTGCCCGGAGTGTATCCAGCTCATCTGCATGAACCTCTTGGACTCACACTGTGTCTTCACCTCCAGCCCTCTGGTGCAGCAAGCCAACTAAATCCCTCCTCCTGGCAGGGATTTACCTTCTTGTCTTCCCATCCTGCTAATGGAAGGGCTGTGCCAGGAATGCCCCCAGCAGGTTCAGCACGAAGCTTCTCAAACTTTGGCAGCAGGCAACAAAGGAAGGGCTTTCAAGCACTACAGAGAAGCAGAGCCCACTTCAAGGGAACTCTTTCACCCCCCAGTCTTATCATAAGAGCTCTTTAATTACACACCCTCCTTCTCCAGCAGCTTGAGTACTCCTCTGCACTATAGACCAAACCTAAGCCAAATTAAATTCTGGTACCAGTGGCCACAAACCTGTCTTCCTTCAAAGAGCATCACTTTTCAATGTGCTCACCCCTGTTCCTCAGCAGCTTTGGGTGAATATCCATTTCTGTGTCCCTCTTGGCTTTAACACAGGAGACTGTGACCATTTGAAGCAAGGCCACTGCTCAGCACTCACTCATTCCTAGGAAGAGGATGACAAGACAAACAGCATGTGACAGATATTTCTCAGTCACCTCCCACATTGCTGGCATGGTGCTGGGATACTGCAGCAGCAACACAGCCCAGAAATGCATGAAACAAGCAGCTTTGCTCTGCACTTCCTTTCAAAGCTGCAGAAGAGACATCGGGATCTCCAGGACTTCACTGTGTCCGTGCAGCAAAACCTGACACCAAGGACGAGCAATTACAGCACCCCCCCACCCCCCCAAAGTGAGAATGCATCCTCAGCCACTGCACTCATCACCCACCGTGCACGACACCAAATGCTCAAGCAGGTAATTAGGTCACAATCTTTGACGTGACAGGGAAAACAATCCCCCTCCCCTGCCAAGCGAACGGGCTCCATCAGCCAAACACTCCCGAACTCTTAATGACGGTTTCAAAGTGCTGAGGGCACAGGTTTGGCTGCTCCCCCCCAGGCTGGGAAGTGCTGGCATACCTTTTTTCACCATTAAGTGTCTACATTTGCAAACAAATCCCGGGCAGAGCTCCGGCGCCTGCTGTTTGATGGCTTTCACTGCAGGCAGGCAGATGAACCGGAGGGAATTAGTGCCTGGGTTTAACAAAACCCAGCTACAAACCAGCTGACACGGGGCTGTCAGCACGCTCGTCGGGCTTCGGAGGGAGGAAACAAGGTTATTCCTGTATTCTGCAACGTGCTACGGACAGACTTGAGTGAGGGCTGAAGATAAAAAGAGGATTGCAGCTTAAGGGAAGCTGGCACCCCAGCTGGGAGCAGCCTGGGCCTTCCAGCATGCTCCATCACAGCTCAGCAGCTCAGAAGCTGTTAGATCTGTGTCCGTGATCTTGTGCCTGTAGAATCCCAGAATGGTTTGAGTTGGATGGGATTTTAAAGCTCATTTTGTTCCATCCCCTGCCATGGGCAGGGACACCTTCCACTATCCCAGGGTGCTCCAACCTGGCCTTGGACACTTCCAGGGATCCAGGAGCAGCCACAGCTTCTCTGGGCACCTTGTGCCAGGGCCTCAGCACCCTCACAGGGAATAATTCCTTCCTAACATCTGCTCTAACTCTGCCCCCTGTCACTTTAAAACCATTGCCCCTTGTGCTGTCACTATCTGCCCACCTCCTTTGAAAACATTAGAAGTTGAAACCTCTTGTTTACATTCCAAGCTTGCAAAGTAGATGATGCCTTTAAGCCCAGATCTGATGCCTTTGTGCATCTGTAGAAATGATTATTTAAAACCTGACCTGTTCGGCTATCCATCCGGAGAGCTTCCTCCCCAGATCAGGACACACACAACTCAGAAATCCAAGCCCCTCCAGCTACAACAAATGTGCTCTTTAATTTTCTGCTAACTGATTTTGTGCTCGCTTCCTACTACCTGACAGGTCATTGGCAACCTAGAAGGGCCCATGACTATGGAGTATTTGTGACCATCAAGCTTCCAATGTCATTTACCCCACCAAAGTTGAGAGGCAGAGGAAATTCCTAGCCAAACAGGGAGTCTCAGTCCGGAAAGAAGAGCTCTCTCTCTCTCAGGCTGTAACAGAGCCCAGCACATTCTGGGCAGTTGTTTGCTCACACACCATCTCATCCCAGAGCCAGCCCGAATTCCTTGTCCAGATCAGTCTGTGCTTGTTCTTTCCTTGTTTGCTTCACAGTTGCCATTGTTTGTTTTCCTTCCCTGAGTCCCTGCTGTTTCAGCCAGTCTTTTCAAGGCTTTTGGTAAATGCTGTCACAGAATCTTTGAATCACTGAGGCTGAAAAAGAGTCCCAAGATTATCAAGTCTATGCCTTGAGGAGCAGCAAATATCACCTATGCCAAGGTGTTTACTGCTTGAATTCAGAAGCATTGCCAGAAGCCACTCTACCAAGTTCTTCACTTGACAAAGATGTTTTCTTCTCCTCTGACATCAGCCTACGTTTTCTGATCCAGAACATAACACCCACCTAGAAGGAGTCTTCCTTTCCAAGTACCAAATCCTGAGTCAGGGCTGTTTAGCCCTGAAGGAGAACCAACCCTTTTATGTCTCCACCTGCCCTGCCTCCAGTGTGCCCTTGTAACACCAGAGCAGATTCTCCCAGGCCTCCTTTGCTTCCCTTACCCTCTGCCTTCCTTGGAAATCCAATTGCATTTTTCTTTGCATATACCAGGAACTCCAAATGAAAGCCACAACAAATCTGTATGAGCAGCTCTCTGGATTTCTTTCTAATCCTTTGTTTTATTTTCAGCCTTGTGGAGGACATGCCCATAGATGGGCCACCAGATGCACACCACTGGCCAAACAGCTTATCCAGCTGGCAGCAGGGGCTCCCTCCTCACAGCTCCCCAAGAGCTGAAGAGCAAAAACATTTCAAATTCCTCCCACCACAGCACTAACTGCTCTACTGCTAAGCTTTTACACTTGATAAGAGATGGGAATCCTCCTCAAATGCAGGGCAGGGAGCTCCCCAGCACTTCAGCTGTGAGCTCCAAAAGCAGCTTACCTGGGAGGAGCAAGAGGCAGAGCCTGAATTGGAGGCAAATTGTCATTTTGTCATTGTCATAGCCACTAAAAACCAAACCTGATGGAGGACAGCACAGCAGAGCAGTGCCCCAGCTCCTCCAGAATGCCACTGACTTGAGTTACTTCATCAAAAGCAGTTATTTGTGCTTAGGCACACTTAGGCATGCTACTAGAGTACCAAAATACACAAAAATGTTGGTAGAGGTGTTATATCCAAATGCTCTAGCAGAAATGAGGAGTTAAACTCAATTTATTTTTCAAAGGACAAGAGACTACGACTGACAGTTCATTCCTATTTACAGAAAAGGGATCCAGCTTAAATCCTAGGAGCTGAATTAATCAACAGAGGCTGCAAGAGATCCAGCTATTGCCTGTGCTGAAGCACAAACTCCATTGGGAATGATCACTGCTGAGCTGAGCACAGGATGGCCAGGCAGTGCTAAACAGAGCTTGGGTTCCCCTTTTTTCCCTTCTCTTTCTACCTTTTTGTTTTCCTTTAGCCACATATCAAAGTCCCACTGAACACTCTCCTCCTTATCTGCAGGTTAAGGGATTGTGTCCAGTGCAGGCCAGGGAAAGGCCTCCATGTCTAAGAGCAGGTTAAAAGTCTCTTCCCTCTGGTTTGGGCACAGCAGTACTCAGAGTTCACTCTTCCTACCTCCTGTATCACCCATTAGTGCAGGTAGAGCCTGCCACAGTGCAGGTCCAGTTTGGCCAGCATTATTTATGACAGTTTGGGCTCATGAAAGTCAAAAAAGAGGATTTATGCTTGCCTGAGTGAAGAGGGTAAGTGATACAGCACTGAGCCCTACTCAAAATACATCTGACACAGGGCTTAAAGTATTTTAGTCCTGAACTTCAAATCTGAGCTGTGCCAGTGCTGTCCAAATCCTCCTAAACCAGTTGGAAGTCAGTCTCTACATTTAGTAGAGTTAGGTTGGGAAGGGTTCACAAAATAGTGGATGCAAGTTCAACAAAACAACACATATGGTTCTAAAATAAAAGAAAGCAAAAAAAAAAAAAAAAAGGAAAAAGCACAAGATCACAAGATCAGATAATTACACCCCAAGAGGGAGAGCTGATAGAGTTTAATACTGTTTGTGCTGTTGAAAAGTGAAAGCCTCATCCTTTTTTGTTGATCTGATGATTCTGATTTAAAATCTACTTAATGAATACAATTAATGAGATTGCTGGGCAGACTGGATGTGGTTTGGTCAATACTTGCAACTTATATTTAAATAAAGTGCTCACATCCACTTCTACAAACAGCTTGTTTGAGCCAATTTGGGGGTCATGCCTGTTAGCACTCTATCAGCCACAGAAACTTATTTGGTATTTAAACAAAAAACCTAAGAGCTGGCAGTTGGCTGGGGTGCAATGCAATGAAGCAGCTTCTCCTGCTGGGCTCATCTGCTCATGGCACTTATGGACACTTGTCACCAGTGGTGTCACCTGCTCGGAGCCAAAGGAACCACACCCATGAGGTGGGTCTGCTTCAGGAGGGCTCTCCTCAAATCCCTGCACCTGGTCCAGCACCACAGGCTGGGAGAGCTGGAGGTGTGGAGAATGGAAGGTTCTGGGGAGAGCTCAGAGCCCCTTGCAGGGCCTAAAGGGGCTCCAGGAAAGCTGGAGAGGGACTGGGGACAAGGCATGGAGGGACAGGACACAGGGAATGGCTTCCCACTGCCAGAGGGCAGGGATGGATGGGATATTGGGCAGGAATTGTTCCCTGGGAGGGTGGGCAGGCCCTGGCACAGGGTGCCCAGAGGAGCTGTGGCTGCCCCTGCATCCCTGGCAGTGCCCAACACCAGGTTGGACAGGGCTTGGAGCACCCAGGGATAGTGGAAGGTGTCCCTGCCATGGCAGGGGTGGAACTGGATGAGCTTTAAGGTCCTTTCCAACCCAAACCATTCTGGGATTCTGTATGCACAGCATGCAGTTACTGGACTATGTGGTTAAAGTGCAGCTACTTTTGCTGACAAATCCTGTACATCAGCTCATAAATTCTGTCCATTTCTTATTTTTCTAAATCTCTTGTCTAGATATATAGCTTAAGGGTAATGCTTTTTGTGGGAAAGATGAGCTCAAAATAAATCCCTTCATTCTCAGTTAAAGAAAAAATATTTCCATAATTCTAATTGAGCTGCATTAACCTCAAATTTTAAACTGCTTCAGATCACTATTCTTCCACAGGCATCTCATTGACACAGTTATCACCAGACTCCTCCATAGGATCACAGAATGGTTTGGATTGGAAGGGACCTTACAAAGCATTTAGTTCCAACCCCTGCACAGGAGAGACACCTTCCCCTTTTGTTTTCTGCCAGCCTGGAAAAAAAAAAAAAATCCCTGCTTAGTTAAATTATACTGTTAATGTTTCCCCAAAAGGTTTTAACTAATTATTTTCAAGGGCAAGAGGAAACAAATAACAAAACGACTCTATTTTAGTGTCAAATACACACAACTCCTGCTTCAAAACCAACTCACCTCCAGGGAGCAAAGCCCTGGGAATGGAGCGAGACCTAGTTTTCAAATTCACTCCATCAGCAGCTTGTGTTCTGAGCTCATAAAACAGAAACAGTTTTGGGGCAAAATAGATACTCAAGCTCTTTTTTAATGTTTCAATGATTTCCGAGTAACACTTGCAGACTCATCACCCGGGTGCCACATGAATTGCAAATGACTGGAGGAAGGTGAGGGGGAAGGAATAGAAATCCTAACTGTTTCAAAGGTGTTCAGCCTCAATTCCCATTTAAGGCTTATAAAAATCTTTTGCTTCAGCTGCATGTGACCTATTTGGCATATTTTGATATTTGGGAGCAGAATGGAGGTTTAAATTGGACACCATCACCCGAAAGAACACTGCAGGAACTTTTAGATACTAAGCAAGCAATCAAGGCAAGCATTTTAACTGTGGAGATACAACTGCATCACTCCCACGTGGAAGGCAGCCAGGAATGATTTCCCAAGGTCAGAAAGATGCAGTCCTGCAGCTGCATACTATTACACTGATATAAACTACTGCAGCATGCAATTAAGAGGAGTAGAAGTAAAAAGCAAGCTCTACTGTATTATTATTGTTTACACCAATATTATTTACAGAGTAAGTGGAAGGTTTATTCTAATAACCTGTGTAAGTAAGAGAATTTGGGAAAGCTTGATCCTTGCATTGGAGGCAGGAGGTGGAATCAAACAGGATACAAGGATCTAAATGAGCAGGATTGCAAAGCCAACAGCTATTCCTTGCTTGCTCCTCTCCTCTTCATTTTTCTTCCCAGGGCAGAAGATGGAGCTGGCACTGTAAAGAGAAGATGCTGGCTGCCAGCGAGGAGCACTGCAGGCTGGAGCCTTGTTCAAGGACAGCTGATCAGAACGGCCAGGTCCCTGCAGTTGCTCCAGCATTCCCAAGCCCCTCTGAAGGCACTGCTTGGCATAGCACAGCACTTACTACAGCAAATGTGTTGTGGGAGGGCTGCTGGTGAAATGAGGCTTTCGGTGTCTGGAGAGAACAGACAAACGATTGTTTGAGAGAAGCTATCTACCCCCCTCTTCCCACCAGTTTCATCCCTGGGTGAAAACTCCCTTTTTCCATCAGCTTGAGCCCACCCCTAAGACGTCTGGACACCGCAGCTGAATGGATCATCTCCTGTTAAACACATGCTGGTTTTTGCCACCCTACACAAACTGACATAATCACAGCACAAAAAGCAGTCAGTGGAGAGCCTGTGACCATCCCACCACCGCCAGAACATCCAGTCCACAAAGAGATGATCCTTTCCCAGATAAAAGGACATAGAACTACAGGTGCAAGAGGCTCCAGCCGGCTCAAAGTGCTCTTCACCTGAAAAATGCCGCTTTAAAGTCACTTCTGGCAATGGCTGTAATTAATTGTTGCCAATACAACCCCGATGAGTGTAAATGAGCCCTCTTAGCAGCATTTCACACTTCACATTTCTAGCTTAGCAACAGAAGTAGAAGAGGAGTGAAGAATTAGAGATTATTGGTTTATTCAGGTATTGGGGAAGAGGCTCATGTGTCCTGGTTGCTACTAAGGAAAAAACAGAAAGGCAATAAACCTTCTTCTCATAATTTCTGAATGGGCAGTAGGGGCAAAAATTCAGTTCCACTTTGTCACTATGCTGCTCTATTTTTAATTAGCAATAAATTAATCTTCCCCAAGCCTAGTCTGTTTTGCCCATGACTGATTGGTGAAGGATCTCTCTGCCCTTATCTGAACCCGCAGGATTTTTTCACCTCGTTTTCTCCCCTGTCCTGCTGCAGAGGTTCATCCATGCCAGATAAAAAGGAAGCTCTAGCAGATCAGATTTCAGCAGGCAGATATTTTGCTTGATGACCAGCTTGGAGAAAGCTGGCTGGTACATTGGCTTATCAGGGAAGAGGGCATAGCTCCTACATCTGTAAGGGATTAATTAACCTGCTCATCCTCAGAAGGCAGCACATTGCACAGGAAAAGAGTTTGGCTCAATATAAAAAAGCAGCTGCTCCCCCAGCCTTGGGGGAAGTCCTTGGCTGTTTTGGCAGCTCAGCAACTTGTAAAGCTCAGTTCATGTCTCTTGCAAGCCTTGTACCAGAGATGCTGGGTTAGCAAACTGCAGGGGCTGTGCTGTGCCAATGACAACAGACCTGCTGTGCATGTGTGTGGTGGGGCAGAATCCCACGGAGCAGGAAACAGACAAGCCTTGAAGAAAACAAAAGCAATAAAATGATAAAATTACCTGACCACTGCTGTCATTTCCAGCAACAAAAAATTCAGGGTGAAGGGGAAGATGTAAAACAATGAGTAACCAGCCTGAAAAGGGTAAGGGGCAGGAAAAAAGTGACCCTGGTTATCATCTATGTGAAAAATGCATATTTTATGATTGGCTTTTCACAAATATTACAATGAATATTATATGTGTAATGTTAGGATGTTATGCTGTATTAATTCTCTTAAGTAGTGTGTTAAATATAGTTTTGGGTTATAACAATGTTAAAATAGAAACTCTGCGATGTAAGATATTTTTTACTAACTCAAGAAAGAGATGAGATAATCAAGAAATTCTTCTCACAGAGATAACAGCAACAGGACACATAAAGAGTTACAGCCTCCTTATCAGAAAAAACAAACATTCTTCCACCTTCTCTCTGTCTTTATAGAACCACCAAGATTAAGGAGAAGAAGTTGACAAAAAACAGAAAAAAATCTTAATTTGCAAGGAATTTATGCATCATGTATGATATATGAATATGCAACAGGCTGTTGCTTTTAAGGGTTATTCCTTTGTTCACAAGGCATGTTTTTGGCAGCTTAGTGCCCAAGAACATCCGGACATCTGTAATGCTTTGCTTTTTATTGTCTCGTAGTGTCCTAATCCTAATTTTCCAAATTTTTATTAGTCTAATTTTATTACTATTTTTAATAACTATTTTATTACTAATAAACTTTTTAAATTTTAAAAACAAGTGATTGGCGTTTTTCACAATCTACCCTCCAAACATGGCTCTGTGCAGCCACCAGGACACTGAGCGTGGGACTTGCATGGCATCATCTGCCTGCTGCCTGAGCTGGGACTAAAGAACTTATCAAGCCTGCTCTTGCACATTTGCAGCAAAGCCAGGCTCAGCAAAGCCACTGTGCAGCGTGTCAGGGCAATTCCGTGTGCTCGTGATGAGCTCTTTGTCCTCTTCACAGCCAGTTTCACCCTTTGTGCAGAGCAGTGAGCCAAAGCCCACAGACAAATTTAATTCAGGATAAAAATGTGTTTGCCAGCACGGTTTTGTCATACTTCATTGCCTCATGCTTGGTTCCATTGCAAAGAGGCAGCTGCAGTTGAGTTCTATCCAGTCACTTTGGTTTTGCTAAATTTGGGAATATAACACAGGAGTAGCATTTGTGCACTGGCACAAAATAGAAGATTTATTTTTCCTGATGCAACTTTCATTTGCACAATATGTGCCACAAATCCAGGATGAAAATGTTAATTCCAGGAACTACAGTGTGCTCAGAAAGCCTTTCCCAGGCAATTTACATTCACCCATCATAAAGTACTTGCTGTACCAGGTCTTGCCAAGTGGGTGCTTCTCCTCTTGGGCAGTTTATTTCACCAGCCAGGAATCTCTGGGACTGATTTCCTCTGCTACTACCAGGGCAAGCAAGAGTTTCACTGCTGTTTCAGAGACCAGCACTTAAACATAGCCCACAGTTTTTGTTGTCTCTTCAACACAGCCCAAAGCTTCTGAAAAAGCCTTAAAAAGAAAGGCAAATCCTGTGATAAACCAGAAGTTCTGTCACAAAGCACATTGCAGCAGGGGACTCATAGAGTAAGTTATGAAGAAACATCCTGGAGGAAAAAAAAAAAAAACAAACCCATCACAAGCACATTTTAATTGTGATTGAAGGTTAATGATACACAAATTACTGTGTTCCCAAACTTCCACCTGCAGCTGGATGCTCAGCACACTCAGCCATCAATAACTTCACCACATCAGCTCAGTGCTCAGGTTTCCAGTGCTACAACCCCTCACGGAGTTTTTTGGAGTAAGGGATACAAAACCTTTTCTGTCACCTCTTTGGGGTCATTACTGTTGATGAAAGTAGTTAATATAAAGGTAGCATCACAGATTCATGGAATGGTTTGGGTTGGAAAGGACCTTCAAGCCCGTCTCATTCCACCCCTGCCATGGGCAGGGACGCCTTCCACTACCCCAGGCTGCTCCAAGCTCTGTCCAGCCTGGCCTTGGACACTTCCAGCTGTGGCAGCCACAGCTTCTCTGGGAAAACTGTGCAAGGCCTGCCCACCCTCACAGGGATCAATCTTCCCCAATATCAAACCTAAATCATCTCTTTCAGATTAAACCCATTTCCCCTTGTCCTCTCACGATGCCCGATTTATTTCTGCACTAGCAAATTTTGCAAGCATGATGAGGACCATTAAATACCTCACCACAAGCAAGTAGTGTAATTCCCATAGTATTGACTGGATGATGAAGTAGCATTATTACAGGAGACCTTAAACACTGGGGAATTAAAACACTGCACGGCTGTGAGAGACTCCTGTCATTAAAGGGCTGTGTGGAGAACATCTAGAACACTTTAAAAATATGCTTACATGCCATAAATCACTGCCCCTCAATAATACATGCACATTATATTCATAACAGCATAATTACATGACAATTACCATACAGCAGTAATTAAAGGGAAACGCTGTGTGCCATCCAAGGCAGCTTCTTTGAAACAGACTAAATATACAAGGAAAATATAATTAAGCAACAGAAGGTGAGCTGTTTCCTGATGATAATTACATTACTGGCTGTATTTTCAATTAGGTCACATCTAAAACATCAGACTTGTTCAGGGTTTTGATGTCCATAGGAATCCTGCTGCACAAGAGCCCAGGTGGTCATGGACTTACCTACCAATCTCATTTGTTAAAAGCTTTAATGGCAAGTAGGTTTTGCCCCTTGGCAGACTTTTGGGCAGCTGCCTAATTTCTATAATGGCCTAACACAGACTTCAGCCAAAAGCAGGAGTCATTCTGTATTACTGAAGAAAACATTCAGCTCGGGAGAGTTGAACAATAAATGCAGGTTTTTTTAGCTGAAGCAAGACCTTGCAGAGGTGAAAAGTAGCTCATGCATTTCTATGCATTTTGGTAAAGCCCTTCCAAAAAAAAAAAAAAGGGCTCGAGGAATAAGCCAGATGAGAGGGGAAGGCTAGGAAAGAATGTGCAGTGCTCCCAGAGGGGCTTGCACACAGCTCAGGCTGTGAAGATCTGCTGGCTGGGGACACAAAACCAGCCCAGGAGGCACAGCTGAGATCTCCCACACTGGCATCAGAGGCACTGAAGAATTTAAGGGCTCCATTTGATACAACTCATTTAAATGCCTCAGACTCCAAGCAGCAGCCTAGAGGTGGGGGAATGCCATAATGAACCCGAGTGCTCAGGTCATTTCCATTACAGAAGCATTTCAACCTCTTTGGAGAAGCTGCAGCAACTGGTGAATTTCAAAGCTGAGCCTACAGACTTGCTCCATGGCTAGAGAGGGCTGGCTGCTATTTTTGTATGTGCTTTCCTGGGAAAAGCCAGCATTTCACAAACAAGTTCAGCTAGAGAAATCATTGTATATTCATTCTTTGCTCCCTCAAAGGATACAACTTCCAGGATCCTCCCCAGGAGCAGCTCCAGCAAAGCACAGACTCTGGATTTACCCTTCCCAGGTTGTCCGAGGCAGTGAGTTACTAAACATTAGTTGTTCTCATCATGATCATAATCTAATAGGTCACAGATGGCAGAAAACATTATGGCATCCTGAATTTTGTGCCCATTCATGCTGTTGTTTGTTCAAAAAAATTAATCTCAAAGGCTACCAACCCCTGTCTTGCTCAGAATCACCTTTTTACCTTCTCACCATCTGCTTTGAGACCTCGAGGGCAAATCAGTGTGAGTCCAGTCTGAGCTGCAACAAATTTGAAATCATCCAGCACAAAATGTACCTCATTGCTACTGATCCCTGCAGGAGAGGCAGCACCTTGCTGTCCAGTCCAGCAGTACCAGGACCACTGCAAAGAGAAAATGTTTTGGAGGTTGTACCCACAGCCTGAGTCCACCTACAACACAGCCCCATCCATAAAAATCCTTCTTTAAAATCAGCCAAGCCTGATAATGGATAACATCCAAATCCAGACTCACCTGGTCCATTGTCTCCTGAAACCTCATCAGACCAGACAAGCTGAATGATTCCCTATTTCTTATCTGGTACCCCTTTGCTAGCAAGGATACTTTGTCTTAAAAAAAAAAAAAAAATCTACCTGATTTATATTGGGCCTATTTTGGACCTTTGCAACTTGAAGAGTCACTTCAAATTTTCCTCTGGCCTCCAAGACTTTTTTTTCCATGCCAGTTAGGCCAAAAGGAGACTTTTTTTGCAGACTAAATAAACAGAAAAAGGGATGAAAAGAGGAGGTCACAGTCCAGATTTCAGCACTGAACATGTCATACATGGCCTTTTCTGTACAAAAAGCCCAGATAACCCCCAAAATCTGATTATGTAGATTATTCTCTCACGTCACACTCTGATACTCTTATGCATTTCAAGGCTTCTAGTGTGTCTTTCAGAGAGAAGGGCTTGCATGAGGCCCTCAACAGAGGGCTAGGAAGGAGAGGGAAAAAAGTGGATTTATCCTATCATTCAGCAAGCCAGCACAGCCCCAGCAGGAAGGTGGGGGAGCCTGGCATTCTGCCACTAGAGAAAGCCCAAGGAAAGCTGTTCTCTTTAAGCCAGCCATATGGAAATGAAGCCTTGAGCTGCAGCATGGTGAAAGCTGCTCCTACAGCAGTGTTGTTCTACTCACAGAGTAGATCTGCTACTCACAGGCAAGAAGAGAGTGGAGTGTGTGGGCTCATTGAGCCCACAGAGAAATCAGGATAAACAGCAAGCTCCTCTGAAAACAGAGCTGGTGATCCAAAAGGGGAAAATGTAAACATGCAGATAAACCATGCAGCAGCATCAGCTCACTTGGAGCTTGCAGAGCTCACCAAGATGAGGGGCAGGGACACACCTGAAGGATGGGGTCATCCAGAGGGACCTGGGCAAGCTCGAGCACTGGTCCATGGGAATCCCACGAGGTTTAACAAGACCGAGTGCTGGTGCTGCACTTGGGTCTAGCCATGCCCAGAATTCATCCAGGCTGGGATGGAGCAGCCCTGGGAGAAGCACTTGGGGGTCCTGGTGGGTGAGAGCTGGACCTGCCCCAGCCCTGAACCCCCCATGCCCTGGGCTGATCCCCCAGTGTGTGGGGCAGGGGAGAGGGGATTCTGCCCCTCTGCCCCTGTGCTCAGGTGAGACCCCACCTGCAGAGCTGCCCTGGGGAACAACAGCAGAAGATGTGGAATTGCTGGAGTGAGTCCAGAGGAGGCCACAGAGATGATCAGAGGTCTGGAGCACCTCTGCTATGGAGAAAGGTTGGGAAAATTGGGATAGTTCAGCCTGGGAAATAAAAGGCTTTGGGTAACCCAATAGTGGCCTTCCAGTACCCAAAGGGAGCCTACAAGAAAGATTTAGCATTTTAGCAGTACTTGGCTGGCAGAATGAAGCTCAGAGTCACATTAAATTCTGAAAATCCTTGGAAGAAAGTTTTGTGTCTTTTCTAGTGAGTCACTGGTCAGTTACCATTGCCAAAGGAAAGAAAGGGTAAAGCAAAGCACTGCTGTTACCCAGGACTACCTAAATAGTTGTGGGTTTGGTAACCAAAGGGAGATACAGCTGCACTGGAGGGGCTGCACTACAGCACAGCAAAAAAACCCAGCCCTGTCCCAGTGGCCACCCTGTTTGCACAACCACTCAACCCCAACCCTATTGCCAGCCTCATAAATCTCAGATAAAAGAGATGTCTCTGTGGTAAGATGCTGGCTGAGGCACAGGGCCCCACACTGAGGGTCTACTTCAAGCACCATGGAAAAGCTGAGCCAGCCACTTCTGTGCTCCACCTTCTTGTGGTTCAAAGGGAACAAGAAATACTCCCTCACTGAAAGGTGAGCGCCATTAGCAACTGCAGGGACTAATTGCACCTGTAGTGGTCTGGCAAAATGGGACTGCAGAGTAGGTATTGCACTACTCTAAAAGATAGAAACAAAGTTTTACCCCAATTTGGTTTCCTTTTGTACATACTTTCAACTCCCCCCAAGCCTTCAAAGTTGCAGTCAAGTCATTTTTAGCAGATCAAAGGGAACTAAGCCTGATACTTTTACTCAGTACATTTAAAAACTGATTTATTTACCAAAAGCTGCCTAAAATATGTGGAGTTCAACTTGAATGTGTTAGACTTGGCTAAAAGCCACACTATTCTCTATTGAAGGCAGGAGTGCTATAGAAAGTAAATACCATCCTATTGTGTCCAGGTTTCTGCTAATCCCTTAGGGGGAAAAATTAGGTAAATTTAAAAAAAAAATTGTATTTGACAATCACTTTCATGCCATGAAATAGAGTAACACTTGAGCTGCACTAAGGATTAAAACATGTATTGCCAGGGACAGCTTAGAGCACAGTTACACAACCAAAATAAGAATACAATGAAATAAGAGTATCATGCCTACAGGATTCTCACAACCCTGCTTAGTGTTCTTTGCTTCCTGCATTACACCAAAGACATTTCCAAGTGGCCTTCAGCTATCACAACCCCTTGTTTATTAAAGGCTCGTATTTTAAGCAGAATTTGGCACTGATTTCTCTGGCTTCCTCCTTGTACCCCTTGCCTTTTCCCTTTGATTGCTACTCCAGAAAGAAACAGGAGGGTAATCCCTGCCTTTCCAGTGAGTGTGCTCGCTCTTTAAACTCCTCGGTCCTCCCCTCTATTCAGCCCTTGCTCCGCGGAGCTCACCCGCACAGAGACTGAGCCGTCAGTGCCTTTGCTGCTGCTTTCTCATCTTCCCACGCTGCGGGCTGCTATTGCATTTCCCCGGCTGGCTCCACCTCTCCTCTTCCCACTCTCTTTCCTCTTTAGATTCACTTCAAGGCCAACTTCCCTTCCTTGCTGCTGGGCTCACACAGCTGGGAGTGTGGTAAAGCAGGGGGAGGGGAGCGGAGCTGGGAGCTTTTATTCAGCAACGCTTCCTTAACCAAGCAGCTGCTTTGAAGCCCCAAGGTCCAATTTCAACTGCAGAAGTTGCCAGTAATAAAAAACAGCTAAATATAACACTGCTTTCAAAAGGCAGGTTTGAGATGGGGGACTGTTAAAGCTCTCCAGCTGAAACACAATCAGAATCTGTAAATACACAACTGAGATGTAATAGCCAGGAAACACTTGCTGGGATGAATATTTGGACTCACAGAGTGGGTTGGGATGGAAGGGACCTTAGAGCTCATCTCACTCCATGGGCAGGAACATCTTCCACTGTTCCAGGCTGCTTCAAGCCCTGTCAAACCTGGAAAACTTCCAGGAATCCAGGAGCAGCCACTGCTTCTCTGGGCAACCTGTGCCAGGGCTGCACCATCCTCACAGGGAAGAATTCTGTTGCTTCCATGATAGCAGCTAAATAGAAATTAAGGCCTTGAGGAAGGCAAATTTACACCAGTGCTGTGGAGACCTGGCAAAGGAATTAGGAACCAAGAGCCTTGACAAACAAAACTGCCATTCTCTGCATAAAAAAGAAATGTTCCACTGGTGCTTACCCAGAGTAAAGCCTGAAAGGTGCTGGTAGGAAAGCTGTTAAGGGATAGGATGAGTGGCACAGAAAATCACACCAAAGACCAGATTCTGCTCTGCAAAGGAAGTTTGACTGCAGTATCTGAGGCATCTACAAAATCACACCTCCAGGTCACTAGAGCCAAAATAACCAACTGAGGGGAAAAAAAAGAAACCAAACAGGAATAACAAGTCTAAAAATATCAATATTTAAGTTTACACTTTTGGACAATAGTACTTTCCACCCATTCATTTAGCCAGAACAAATTCTCACCCTTTCCAGTATCTGAAATTGCAATTCCTCACGGCCATTTATTCCTGTAGCACTCCTCTTCCCCTGCTGCCCTTTCCCTAGTTATTTCCTCATAAAAATGCATTTTGCCCCCCCCCCCATAAAACCCATCCCTGCAATGCACACCACTCACAAAATCTACATTCAGTAGTTTCCTCTTTCTCTGTACTTTTCTAATACAAGGAGTCTGTGTATGAAAATACTCTTAAACCATATCCCAGCTGCACTGGAAATAATACTTTTTACACTTTTTTTTTTTTTGTTATTCCTAATGATTACCATGGTTGTAAATTAAAGGCGCAATTTCATTCCTTTTCTGAAGGGACTGAAGGATGGGGAGGGAGGTGGTCCTGCCTCTCCACCCAATACTAGGGAAGCTACACCTGGAGGAATGCTGTTAAATGTGGGCTCCCTCTGTACAAGATATGGATTTACAGGAGAAAATCCAGCAAAGGACCAAAGATGCATGAGCATCTTTCATGTGAGGACAGTTTGAGAGAGCAGGGACTGCTCAGCTTGGAGAAAAGGCTCAGGGATGATCATATCAATGTGCCCAGGTACCTGATGGGAGGGAATGAGGCACAAACACACACATGAAAATCCATCTGAGCAAAAGAAAACCCTTTTTGACCATGAGAGTGGTCACACACTGGAACAGGAGAGGTTGTGGAATCAATAGCTGTGGGGATATTCAGATCCCAAATAGACTGTCCTGGACAGGCTGCTCTCAGTGACCCCACTGCCGCAGCAGGTTTGGGCTGGGTGATCCCTTCCAGCCCAAAGAACACGAGTTCCAAGTGAAGATATCTGAGAGATTAGCTAAAACCCACATAATGACACTGCCCCACCAGTTACAGCCATGGCTCTGAGGTAGGACCAGGGCTGGAATCAAGTTCATGCAGGAAACAGTCCTGCAGCCTGCTTCATTCCTTAACCAGGGAACAGCTGGCAAGCTTCACCCAAACCCTCACCCAAGCCCTTTCAGGGACTTATGGAAATGCCAATAACATGGAGTTTATCTTCTCCTCACTGGAGGGGAATGTTGATTATCTGCAGCTTTTGATGTGCATTTCTCAGAGCTCAGATACATCTCTCCCCAAAGAAATGGATAAGTCAGCTTGCCTTGAGCAGCATCTGGATCAGCTTTGGACATTGTGTGTGGGCAACAGAGACGATGTTGCACTCTGGCTCAATGCATAAAAAACGTGATTAAATGTCCAGAAAAGATGCTGGCCACTTCCACGCCCTTGTTTGAAGAGTGAAGATTTTATGCATCTGCAGGACAAATCCTTTTTCAACCCTATTTGTTTCCAAAAAGCTGCCTGTGGCTGGCTCAGCTCTCCAGCTAAGCAATGATGGATCTATGCCAGATGCCACAGCAAGTAAGCTCAGCACCTGACTTAACTGCAGCTTCCTTAATGCATGGGATCTGATACTTCCAGGGGCCCTAGTTTTATTTCATGAGTCTTATCTTAGATGTCCTGACCGGCAGCTTTGACCACAGCTGCATTCTGACACAAGTCACTGCACACCTTGAGTCAGGTGAGCTCACTGAGCTCCTTTTTTAAAGCTGAACGGAGACAGCACAAAAATATCCCCTTTTACTCAGAGTTGAAATTAAGGCCTTTGTATGCAGTCGACTGACTCACAGTTGAAAGAAAAAATAAAACCAATTTGGTTTTAAATCACACTTTAAGCCTGCTATTCCCCTAGGAAAGGTTTAAGAACAAAAATTGGACTAATAATACCTCAGAAAACCTCAAGGTAAACAAAAGCTTAATTGTGAGGAACAGAACAAAAGTGGGGTTTGCTGCTGCCAGATGCCTCCTTTCCTAGTGTGTGACTCAGCCAAAAGCCTGACAACACTAAACTGCCAACAAAGACAACTCCTCTTCACAACTCTTACATAAACACCATAAATCCAAATTATTAAATGCACCCAGAAGATAACACTGAGGTTTGTAAAGCATTGGAATAGGGATGGAGTCACTGTCCCTGGAAGTGCTCAAAAACCATGTGGATGTGGTACTTGAGGACATGGGTTGGTGGTGAACATGGTGCTGGGTTGATGGCTGGACTTGATGATCTGAAAGGTCTTTTCCAGCCTTCAGAATTCTGTGATTCCATGGCAATCAGGTAGAGCAGAGGAACCTGCACAGAAGTGCTTGTGCTTCTCATGTCTTCATCTCGTCTCTTCAGTTCACCTGTCAAGAGCCCACAAGCACAGCTCAAAGCCCTTGAAGATGTGATGGTATAAAAACACATCCCTTTCCAGGCAGAGGATGATGAATGGCTTGGGAGCAGCCCCAGCCAGAGGCTTGGTTTTATATAAAGCCAAGGAAACCCTGGCAAGAGGGAAAGCAAGGGGAGTTCTATTACAGCAAATCCCAGAATCCCAGACTGGGTTGGGTTGAAAAGGCTCATCGCATTGCACCCCCTGCCATGGGCAGGACACTTCCACTAGACCAGCTTGCTCCAAGCTCTGTCCAATCTCAAACACGTGAAAGGATGGGGAGCCCTCTGGGGCAACAGCAGAATGGGTTAAGTGTCAAGGGAATGCCCCAACAAGGATGTATTATCCAGCAAGGACAGAGTTAAGCCTCGAGTCACAGACTCCCACTCAAATACTTCAGAGCTCCAACCGTGCCCTTAGGGACTGGACAATGTCACCTTGCTGTTCAAGGCTGGAAGGACCACCTTTTCTCACACTGTGAGCAGCAGCCACTCTTAAAGTCTTGCTGAGTCTAGAAATAAGAGAATCAGCTTGTCTTCTGTTCTGCCCATTTCTGTGCAGAACTTGAAAGATTTATTCTGTGCAATAATGAGCACAACCACAGCCCTTACTTCTTTCTTGGCAGCTTTATTAAAACATTGCATTGTTTGATTAGGTTAAACCATTTCATGTCAAGATTTACACCAACCCTAAAATAAGTAATTTTGCTATGTATATGAGTTTTTCTTTACTAAGCTTGGGGGAAACACTCCCTAACCTCTAAACAAAACTGCAGTTAAGAGCTGAGTGCTCACAGCCTCTGAAAAACAGAAGCTTGGCACTTCCAAGAGATGGCTCTATCTAGAGGTTTGGAAAAGCCATAACAGATTTACTTCTCAAAAGATTATCTGACAAATGCTGACAGCTTCTCAGCTTGGCTGTCCCACTGAGCCCTGCTCTGCTCCTTCCTGACCACCTCTGCTACAGGCAGCAAAAAGAGCAGGACAATACCACAGCCCCACTCTACATTCTTGCCTCAAAGGTACCCTAGCCACACAAATCCAAATCCAACCAAGTTTTTGGCTTCAGCATGATCATGGAATTCTTGGCTAGACAAACTTAAGCCTAGTTCCTGAGGCAAGTGCTGATGGGATATTCCAGGTGCCCAGAAGTCAAGCGTTGCCAGCTGGCACTTGGCTGTCTCTGCATCGAAGGGACCAGCAAAGTGAAACACTGATGGCCAAGGCAAAGACAACTTGTTATTGCAACTTGTTGGATTATTGCACTGCCAGTCCCTGGAGCTCCCATGTGATTATTTTACAAGCTATAACACCCAGGCAGCAATAATTCTCCAAAAACAAACAGAGAGGCCTAGACTCAGCATGAGGAAGTGACTTGCTTTCTTAGGCAGTTTTTAAAGGTACAGTCCACCTCCTGCAGGGATCTTTTCTCCACTCCCCTCATTGTGCACAACTCCCTACAGTTCTGGAGCTCAAGCTGTACTTATGGATACCTCTGCTCAAGACATTTCAGGATACTTTACACTGGCAAGACTTTGCTCCTGCCACAAACACAGAAACAAAGCTTTGAAGTTACAGTTGAAAGGCACAGTTTAAAGACACACCTAAAGTTTTACTGAGCAAAGAACCTTCCAATAAGGAAAGGAATAACCACAAATATTAGTTAGTGATTAACTTATTCAGAAGACAAAGGAACCTTGTTTGTGTGTGGAGTACCCTCCAGTGCAAGAAACATTGTGAGATCGTGTTGGTCCATTCTCACTGCAGAATTCCAGCAGAATTCACACAAATGAGGCTGAAGCACCTCTCACCATCATTTCTAAGTTGCAAAGAAATGGATAATTATTTAACTTACTTTCAGAAACAAAAGTCCACCAAAGCACCTATATCCAACTCTTTCCCTCAGTGTACTGATTAAATAGCTGAAAGTTGTTTGCATCAAGTGTTTTATCATTTCAGCAATGCCATACTTATGGCACACAAGAGATGGAACAGCTGGAGGATCACAGGAGAAGGAAATCACAGCTCCTGGTGGCCAATTTCCTCAGGTTCCAGCACTGCGGGAGATGCAGTGCCTCTCCCAGGAGTGCATTCCTGAGGAAAGCAGACAAAAACAAACCACAGACTTCAATAAAACAGCCTAAACCCCTACAAGGCATTTTGTAATCTTACAGCACTCAGGCTTAGAGCAGGATGTGTACCTGCCTTCCTGTCTGCACACTTCAGGCAGAATCAGAAACACTAAAGCATCTTCTGGCAGGGTCAGTGGCCCATGACAGAAACCTGCAGCACAAAGAATCACAGGGAGCCTGGCACATGGCCAAGGGGGCCTCCAGCAGCATCCTAGGACAGCAGGCACACAGGGCCTCTCCTGGGATTCTTGTGTAGCACAGGAGGGAAGGTAACACTCTGGGAAACCAGATCTAGGCTGAAAACTTGCAGCTTTGCCTCTTCTCTTCTTATCCCTACCCAAATTACAGCTCCATAGTGCATTTCAGCCTCATTGATAACCTTGTCAGGAATGGGGCACAGCTGGGGCAGAGCCTGTGCCCTCACAGCTGCCTTCACCCAAACAGCTGCACCTGAAGGAGCTCTCCAGTAGCACAAAGAGCCATCACATCACCATGGCTCCAGCAGGGAAGTGCTGAGAGATAAGGGGAGCTTGATAAACAGACCACCCACCACAACCACGGCAAGGGGACCTTGGGCAAATTTGGGTGTGGTTTTTTTTTTTGGTTTTTTTGGGGTTTTTTTTGTTTGTTTGGTTTTTTTTTGGTTTTTTTTTGGTTTTTTTTTTTTTTTTTTTTTTTTTTTGGTTTGTTGTTTTTTTTTTTTTGTTTGAGCCTCTACTCCACAGCTGTAGAACAGCCTGGCAGCAAGCAGTCCAGGGCCTGAGGAAATGGCTAGAGCTGTGTCAGGGGAGGGTCAGGCTGGAGATCAGGGAAAGGTTCTTCCCCCAGAGGGTGCTGGGCACTGCCCAGGCTCCCCAGGGAATGGGCACAGCCCCAGGCTGGCAGAGCCCACGGAGGGTTTGGACAGAGCTGCCAGGGATGCCCAGGGTGGGCTTGTTGGGGTGTCTGTGCAGGGTCAGGCTCCATGATCCCTGTGGGTCCCTTCCAGCTCAGCATATTCTGTGATTCTATGATTTGTTCATGTTTTAGCTTTGTGGGCACAAAATGATCAGTGCTCAGCAGCCAAATTCCATCATATGAATAGAAAATTCTGCCTTTCAGACATACTCTGTTTTTGACAGCAACCTCCCATCTTAAGTTTTTGATAGCTTGGATTCCAAGAAGAGCTCTTGAAGAGCTATCTTTGGGATTACACTGAGCTATGATATTAACTTTTGTTTATTAGATTCCCAATGAGCAGCCCTACTGCAAGTTTCTTTTTATAGCTGATCAAATTAAACATGTATGACCTGTCACCCTGTAGTCAGTCTCAGTGTTATCTCTTTGCTGAGAAACACAATGGAGAACAACAACATTCTCTCTTCCACAGCCAAATAATTTTTAATCATCTTAGGCACAGAACCCCTATTGGTAATCTGTCCTCTGGGCCCTCCTTGTTCTTAAAGCAGAGGCTGATAGAGAATTCAATTAATGTGTCCCCTAAGGATAACACATTCAATCACACTAAGTGAGGAAAAGCATGCTCAGATGGAAAAGAAACTCCACCTCCAAACTTCTGTGTCCCAGTGGGCAGGACATCATGAGTCTCATGAAGTAAGGAAGGGCTTTGGGTTTCTGCCTTGGCAACAAAAAGCTTTGTTGCTGCTGAATTTCCCCCCTTCTAGGATGATCTGCCATCTTAATCCATGGAAGCCCAGAGGAGTTCTCAGGGTCAAACCTTCAGAAGATCAGTGTTGAGTCTGTTGTGCTGATTTGGTTTTCCCCATCTGTTGAAGAATATGTAAATCCTATATACCACCACTTCCACTGCTCAGGTGCCTAAAACATTATCCAGTTAGGAGAGGAAAAAGCATGGACTAAATCCCAACCCTTTTTGAAGGGCAAAATTCTCAAAGGAAAGCCATATTCTGTCTAAGGCTTTGCCTAGTTGGAACTTTCTGCTGTAGTATTTATCACTGAGTCACAGAATCACAGAATAGCCTGAGCTGGAGGGGACCCACAAGGATCATGAATCCAACATCTGGCCCTGCACAGGACATCCCACCATCCCACTCTGTGCATCCCTGAGAGCATTGTCGAAATGCTCCTTGGGCTCTGACATGCTTGGGACCATGACCACTGCCTGACCATCAGGCCTGAACATCATCTGGGGAAAGAACTTTTTCCTAACATCCTGCCTAAACCTGCCCTGACACAGCTCCAGCCACTTAGCTCAGCTTCCCCACATCATCTTCAAACAGAATATTGTGTCCCAGTCACACAGACCTTGAACAAAACCAACCATTGTCTCATTCAAGCAGGGTAAAGTGTGAAGAATTTCAAGCACCCTACACATGGCCAAAAATGGTCCAAACCAGCTCAAGCACAGAACAAGCCTGCAGCTCTTAGTGGATTTGCTCTCTGTAACACACATGTCATAGGTTGGAACTATATGATCTTTAAGGTCCCTTCCAGCCCAAACCATTCCATGATTCTATGATCAATTTGCTTCCACTGGATCTGGAGGCATTCTGCAACTCCAGAGGACTAAAGCTTCAAAAACATACATTTCAAATACATTTTCCACACATCCTGTCCCACCAACCTAAAATATGCAAACCCAACTTCCCAAACCATCCTGTTGTCAGCAGCTTCAATGCTGCATAAACATACCCAGGGACAACTGCTGAGTCACAGCAGCAGCACGAGATTATCCAAGGTTTGAAAAATCTGGATTTCAGAACAGAAACCGCTGTGTTGCTGTCAGTTAGCAGCAAAACAAAACACAGCATTGGGGGATGGGGGGGGAGGAAGAAAACAAAGCCAAACTGTTGGCTATGTTGGGTAACTTTTCCAGTCTTCTCAGCCTGTGATAGTGGCAGATGGCCTAGTCTGTAAATTAGCAGTTACCAGATGGGCCCCCTAAGTAGCTTTACTGCAGTAAATTGATTTGTTCGTGGATTTGGTATTAAAATGTCCTTCACTGTCTGGGTAGTGTTTGGCCACAGAGCTGCAAATTCCACTTGATTACAGGGAAGGCCAAACCCCAAACATGCCTGTTGGGAAGCTACTTCCACGTGTGGTGGTTACTGGTGAGTCCCAGTTCAGCAGCCAGGTAGGCATACTGGAGGTACTTGGCTCTGCCAGAGAGGCCAGAGCACACTCAGGAGACTGATGATCCCTTCAAACTCAGGATATTCTATGACTCTATCATTTAGTTCTGGCCATGGATGATAAATGCTGACAGCTTTGCAGTGAGGAGCTGGGAAAGGACACCCTGACCTAGGGAAATATCTGTTGGGTTGACACAACTATTTCAGGACACAATTCTCATTGCGGGAAGGAATTCAGCTTATCAGATACTTCAGTGCCATCCATCTGTCTCCCTCCTTCTTCCCTCTTTACCCATTGCCTCTCCCTCAACCATTTCCTCAGAATCACAGAATTCCTCTGGAAGTCACCCAGTCCAGCCCCCTGGGTCACCTCGAGCTGGTGACACAGGAGTGCATCCAGGTGGGTTTGGAATGCCTCCAGAAAGGGAGACTCCACAGCCTCCCTGGGCAGCTGTTCCAATGCTCTGCCACCCTCAGTGAACAGAAGTTCTTCCTGGTGTTGAGGTAGAGCTTCTCATAGTTTAGTTTATGGCCATTGCTCCTCGTCCTGCCGCTGGGCACCACTGAAAAGAGTCCAGCACCGCCCTCTTGGCACCCACCTTGGAGAGATTTGTATGGATTGATGAGATCCACTCTCAGTCTTCTCTTCTCCAGACTAAACAGGCCCAGCTCACGCAGTTTCTCCTCATCAGAGAGGTGCTCAAGACCCCTCATCATCTTTGTGGGCTCTGCTGAACCCTCTCCAGTAGCTCTTTGTCTTTCCTGAACTGTGGAGACCAGAACTGAACACAAAACTCCTAATGTGGCCCCAACAGTTCCGCTGGAGGTGCTGATGAACCATATGTGAAGATTTCGGCCCTTCTCTGTCTCTTTTGCTGCTCAGCTGTGCAGTGAGTGCTGCCTCGTTATCCAGGGTGAACTTTGGGTGCTGAAAGGCACCTTTATTTTGTATTGCTAACCAGAATTTCTACTCCTGTGTCAGTATCTCAAAGAGGATGGAATTACTGGAAAGAAAAGAAGGTCAATATGTGATTTTTCTCCATTTCATGGCAGCGGCTGATAGCCAATATTCTCTAGCTTTGGTTGTTATCCTTCCAGACCTCTGCTCAAGTAAGAGGAAATTGTCTCAGCAGTAGTGAGCCGGAAGCTAGAGATTGACATTTATTGAAGTGAAATACTCCACATTCCTTAGATTTCTTAATAAACCCACAAGTGTTTCCATCTTCCTAGAGCTTCTTTGGCATGTCCTGGCATGGTATCCCCTAAGACTCAGTCCCAAAAGCCTTTGCATACATTTTAGTTTGTGTCAAAGGCTGGAAACCATGACTTAATGCTCCCAGTGGTCCTCTGCAGCTGCAAGGCCTATAAAGTCACCAGGGAAGAGTGACAAACAAAAAGAAATTACTCAAATTTCTGCAAAAGTACTGTCACATTATGGTTTATAGTTCTAATATCTGGGTATTAGATATATAGCTGGCAAAACAAACCAGTTTTCCTCCTCAAGCCTGGAGAATTAAATAATTTGTCAGCCTGAAAGCTCATATTTCCTCAAGTTATGCTGCTGACAACAAACAAATGGGCAATGGAGCATTGTTCCATCTCCCTTTTTTCCTCCATGTCCATTTCTCCCATTGTTTCAAAAGAACTCCAAGTTAGATCTCCTACCACAGGTATAAGTACATACTGTTGTTCCTAATTATGATTAATTTGACTCAAACATCTTCACAGGGCCATTTGGTCCTTAATTCAACACTAAATGATCAAAACTTAACCCTGAAAATGGAAAGAGCACCAATGGCTGGATTAAGATACTTTCTGCCTTAGTGAATGTATCCAGCATTGAGACAGGCAGCATCCAAACACAAACTGCTGTGCTACAAACCATTACTGCTGAATTTAGTGTTTTTCTGCTGGAAAAGAAGCAACAAGGCCATTTCTAAACCAAGTTTTTGCAGGGGAATGTGCCATTTAAAGGGCTTTGCACTCCAGCTGATGAGACTGTTCAAATTCAGCGAGCTGTAACTATTACACACAAGCTAACACACAACTATTATTCCCCAAAAGAGCCTGGTTCATTGCAAGGAAACCATGGGGTGCAAAGCCTGCTGCATTGAGAGCTGGAGGAAGTAAACCCTGGGCTCAAGGGAGTGCTGGGAATGACAAGCAGCTCTCTCCCTCTTCTCCTTCAGCACTTCACCCAGTGTCTGGATATCTGGCATGTCACATTTTCCCCAGAGAACTACTTGTTTTCTTTACTGTCCCACCAAGCAGCATCCTACCCTGAGAACCAAGACAGATATTCCTACTGGAATGTAAAACAATCTGGCATTTTTCAGGATAAGGTTTATTGTTGGAGCTTCATTTCCTGTTGGTCATTCTTCCTTCTCCAACTCTCCTCCACTGAATCTCAGTTTGTCTTCAGATTTTACCCATGCCCTGGGCTGACCTGCTTTTTAACCTCTGTCTCTCAAGCTGCTTGATAATCTTGTCCTCCTGTTCACAAAACTCATGTCTCTTGGCAGTGAAGCACAGGAATTTGCATTTAACAATTTAAATAGGAGCAAGGAAGTCCATGTTCCAGGAAACCTGTCTCTGCTGCTTGGGGCCCTGTCCCCATCCTCATACAGATGAGACTGCCTGCACTACTGCTCCTCCAGCTACACCTCAGCTCTCTGCTGCCTTCCAGACCATCAGTGTCTTTTCCATGGAAGCCTGAACTGATTTTCCTAGATACTTTTGCAGCCAAGTGGCTTATTTGTGTGCTTTTATCAGCCTGTCCTGGAGCTGGGGAGGGCAAGCAGTGGGGGAACATGTCCCTCCTCATTGAAATAAAGTTCTATTTATCAATAAATAATTGATATGAGGTAAAAATAATCAATTACTGTTCAAAAAGGAAAGGCAACCCGTTAGAACTGATCTGCTCACTGCAGTGCAAGTTAACCCACCTCACTACTAGCAATTGCTTTTTATTTTCTCCCTCTTCCCAGACAGCAAAATCCCAGTATGCACTTTCTAGCTGTTTTCTGTCCCTAATTCCTTCCAGTTCAAGTCCTTCCTGAAGAGACTGAAGCAAAAACCTACTGATAAGTTTGCAGTCCAACCTGAGCACTTGGCTTATTCTCATTTTGGTGTCTTCCCTTCATTTACCATCCATTCAACTTTTTTTATTGGCTTCACCCTTTCACCTCCCATTCCTGGTGCATGTTTGAGATTGTGGCTTGCCTGTCTTGAAAGCAAGGATAACACATTTATCCTCCTGTTCCCTGTTTTGTTCTTGGCAAAATCCTTTCTCTGCATACTGCACCACACAGTATCATGGCACTTTAGTCCTTAGAAGCATTTTCACTGCAAATCCACAAAGGCAATCCCTTATACACATTCCCAGGATGCACAGACTCACATTGGAAAGTTGTACTTCACCATTTCTTGCACTTTGAAGTGTGAGTACCAAAAGGTACACAGGGAGATGCTGTCTTCTTCACCCTCATCCTCCTGCAGTGGCTACGAAGAATTGGAAAGCAGGCTTCAGGTTTTGTGCATTTTCTTTTTTTATCCTTCTCATTGCCAGGCAGGTCAAACAGCTGGGCAGCTGCTGGGCTGTTATTTGTGCCAGGAGTGAGGGCTGTACAGACTCAGGCAGTTCATACACTTGACTGATAAAGTGCATCACCAGAGCAGGTTACACAAGCACGCCTGGAAAGCCACATATTGTGCATAGCTGGGTAATGAGATAAAAATAGCTGAACACTGGGACTAGGAACTGCATCTGTAGGGTCACCCTAACCTGAATTGTTCATGGCTCAGCAGCTCCTCTAAAGCCCATCCAGAGAGCCTGGGCTGTAACAAACCCCCCTGTGTGATGCAGCAGCGGCCAGCAGTACTGTGTGTGCACTGAGAGCCTTCCTGCAGTGCAGAACACGAGAGTCTGATGGGTCACTGTAGAATCACAGGATGGTTTGGGTTGGAAAGGACCTCAAAGCCCATCTCATCCCACCCCCTGCCATGGGCAGGGACACCTTCTACTATCCCAGGTTGCTCCAAGCCCCGTCCAACCTGGCCTTGGACATTTCCAGGGACCAGACAGCCACAGCTTCTCTGGGCAACTTTACCTCCTGTCTGTTTTTACAGGTACTTTTATGCAATCTGAACTGACAATAAAAGGCTTTTCCCCTCTTCCCAGGCCACCAGCTCAAACTACTTCAAGCTTGGGACAAACATTTTTATTTTCTCATACTTTCTGGAATCACAGAATCATTTAGGTTGGAAAAGACCTCCAAGATCACGGAGTCCAACCTGTGACCGATCCCTGCCCTGTCACCCAGAGCAGAGCTCTGAGTGCCACATCCCTGGACACCTCCAGGGATGGGCACCCCACACTGCCCTGGCCAGCCCCTGCCAAGGCCTTACCACCCTCTCTGTGAAGAAATTTTTCCTGATGTCCAACCTGAACACAACTTGAGGCCGTTCCCTCTCCTCCTGTCCCTGTTCCCTGGGAACAGAGCCCAACCTCCCCCCTGGCTGTCCCCTCCTGTCAGGGAGTTGTGCAGAGCCAGAAGGTCCCCCCTGAGCCTCCTTTTCTCCAGGCTTCCTGTCCTCCTGGCTGAAGCCAGTTATGCCTGGGAGGCTGGAAGCTCGCCAGGCACAGGCAGTCATTCTGCACACCATGTCCCTAACTTTGGCACAGCTTTGTCCTGCATGGCATCAGTGTCACTCGCACGAGTGAGAATGCTGGAGCTTATGCAAATTATCCCCAAGCTAATGCAGAATTGATCCCATTTAAATATTCATCAACTCATAGTATTTAGGAGTACAAAAAAAAAAAAAAAAGGTAAAATAACTTACTCTTTTCCTGCACAGCCTACAAAGTGCTTGATTCTTTTCTCTTAATGACAAAATTGAGTAAATGTAAATCAGTGCATTTCATCTCTGTGGAGGGAAGGGACAAAACATAAGTTATGAAAGCTATTATGAAGTTTGTAGTGTACTCCAAAGAACTCCAGCTAAATAGCTCAACTGTTCAGAGTTACATTTCAGCCCATTTTGGTCCACTTTTTTCCCTTTTTTTTTTTTTTAACAGTGAAGCAATCAAGGCTTGAATAAAGCCTGGTCCGACACTGAATTGATTCCCAGAGCCAAAGGACTGACTTCACTCCTAGGTCAGGCACAGATTTGGCTCTGTGCTGTCATAGGGCACTGGGAGCTGTGTCTCAGCCCCCAAGTGCAGATGTTTAAGCACTCTCCACCAGTGATATACACACACCAGTGCAAAAAAGAGGTCTTTCCAAGGAAAAGAAAGAAAAGCTGCTGTGGAAGGACAAGGAAAGAGCAAGGACAAGCCCACACAGAGAGTTGGTAGCCATGAATCATCATATAAGCAGAACAGAATATGGTTCTGTCATGTTGGAAAACTGATTCTTGTTACATTTTCCAGCTGCAGATCACTGGGAGACCTTTGAGTACAGAAGCCTTAGTCATTCAGCTTTGCACTTCAAAGCTTATTACTGATAATTGAGAAACACTTACTTAAAACTCTTATTCTATTCACCAAAGTGACATTTGCATGTCAGCTTTCCCTTTGGAGAATGAAGTTTTCTGCAGCAGCCTTCCCTCAGACTGCAAATCTGCAGTTAAAAGTTGAAATGTTGAGTTGAGAGTGGAGTCAGTGCTAATCCTTAGCCATGAACACACAGCAAGTCCTGTTCAGAGCTAGGAAAAAGAGTTTGCATTACATTTAGTTACAAGCTTCCCATTTTTTCCAAGGACCAGCTCAGCCAGACAGGGCAAAGCTGCACAGCCAGGATTACACAGGGGCACTAAAGGTTTACTCTGCTAAGTCCAAGTAGGGTAAACTTATTACACCAGCTCACATGTTCCAGAAAAAGTGCTGCAAAACTCCCACTGGCTTCAACCAGCAACCTCTGCCACAGAGGCAGAGGGAGGGTCTTGACTGTGATGATTTGGCTGGAATCAAACAAGGAGACTTTAGTTAGTGACTGATTTTATTGGCACCCATTAATCAGTTTTTATTCATATTTATTCACTGTAACTTCTGTGTATGCTTAGATTGGAACCCTGACTCCATCCCCTTCCAGCAGAAAATATTCCCTCTGTGCTGTTTTCTTACAGCCTACAAATAGTTAAGAGTCAATTGTATTAGGTTGCCCTTATCACCTGAAGTGCTACTTTGGCTCCTGGAGAGCCCAGCTAAGCAAACAATTACTTTTCTCCCTCAGAATATTGGGGCAGGCTTCAGGCAGTGCTCTGTTGCAGCACACACCATCTTCTTCCATAGCATTTGAAAGCTGAACAACTTCTGCAGGGAGAAAAGGGACAAACATACGACTGAACTTGCAATTCCAACTAAAAAAAAGGAGCAAAATCACATACAAATGTGAAATTGTAGAGAAGAATCAAAAAGAATCATCAAAAGCAGCATGGGCAGCAGGGGAAGGGCAGATTCTGCCTCTCTGCCCTGCTCAGGTAAAACCTCCCTGCAGGGCTGCATCAAGCCCTGTGGTCCCAGCACAGGAAAGACATGGAGCTGCTGGAGCCAGGCCAGAGGAGCTCACTCAGAAAGATGGAGCAGCTCTGCTGTGAGAAAGGTTGGGAGAGTTGGGATTGTTCAGCTTGGAGAAGAGAAGCTTCAGGGTGACTTAATTGTGGCCTGAAGGGAACTTCAAGCAAGATAGAGAGGGACTATTTACAAGGGCCTGGAGCACCAGGACAAGGGGGAGTTGCTTCACATTGACAGAGGGAAGGGTTAGATGGGATATTGGGAAGTAATTCTTCCCTGTGAGCATGGGGAGGCCCTGGCACAGGGTGCCCAGAGAAGCTGTGGCTGCCGCTGGATGCCTGGAAATTTTCCAGGTTAAACAGGGCTTGGAGCAGCCTGGGATAATGGAAGGTGTCCCTGCCCATGCTGGAGTTTAGAATGAGATGGGCTTTAAGATCACTTCCAGCCCAACCCATTCTGTGATTCTAGGACTTCTAGAGGCACAGGATTGTTATATCAAACATTACTCAGTGTCATATAAAGCCAACAAGTTACCCAAGCTGCCAGGCTTTTATCACCAGATTTTTCATTCCTGCTGGGTACTGGTTACAAACCATCAGCTGTCAGTGCAAGCCTGCTCCCTTAGATTGACTGATAACCAAGCAGTTGCCCTTCAGCCATATCGATATTCCTCTGCTGACAAGCAGCAGCAGGCAAGAGAGGAGCACTTGACATTTGTGCCCTGACTCCTCCTGCTTTGCACAACTCCTCCTGCTTTGCATGAAGTTGGGAGCTCTGACACAACAAGTCTCGAAATGTGCTGTACATCCACTCAAAGCTTGAACTTCTCAGGGCAAATAATGGTAACTCTGGAGGTTACACTGAGATGTTTCTCCCCTGCAGAAGACAGCTAAAGTATGGATTTATATTTAGTCACACTCTGTTTTTCATTAAAACCCAAACGAGTCTTAGTTCTCTTCTGTCAGATTGAGTAAGAAATACTCCCTGCTTCTTCCAGGCAAATAGTCCTGCTGCCAGATTTAAGCTTTCCTTAATCTTCTCTGGGAATGAATTATACTGAGGAACCACTTGAACTCCTCTGAAACTACAATTTCCTTGAGTGGCAAGCAGCCCAATTCTATAAAAAGTATCAGTATAAAGACAAATGTATTTGATGAAGGCTCCTGCTGATGTCAACATGAGACACCAGCAAGGATGATGGGTAAAAACCTGCCTGTGCAAAAGAAATAAAGCCAGTTCTGTGTGGGATGAGTGTAAAAAACCATGAAAGGCTGCCAGCTCCTGAGTGCTGTTTGCATCAGTTTGGTTTTCCACATAAGGCATTGACATGCTTCATTTCTAAGTGATTTATAGCAGCATTAAAAATTCTTTCACTGCTTTGTTTTGTTTGGAGCTTTTCATTATCAGGGTTGGCACAACATACTTTTTTGGGGGCTGACAGACATCTCCCTGCATTTAGGAGCTGGAGATGTTTGGGAACACCTGGTAGCAAGTTTCCTTTAGTCTTGAGAGAAAGGAGAACCATTGGGAGTGATATTAACTAGATAAATGAAGCTTTGGAGCTTTTTTTCTCAGGCTGACCATCAGAGCATGTTTTGTCTGGAGTCAGGGAGCCATCAGGACAGGAATCACACCAGGGCCTGCCTGTGACAAGGGCTGCTGGTGGCAGGCTGTGCTTCCAGCTGCCCTTTCAGCTGTAAAATCATCTGCAGCTCCACCTCCCCCCTCTCTAACATCAGACTGATGGTCTGCTCATGCTCACACACACTGAAGGCAGCACATAGTCTTCAGTCTGTTTCAACTCCAAAATAAATCTGATAAAAAATGGATGCTTTACAGCCCAGAAGTCTGGGGTTTCAGACTTTGGTCAACATTCCAGTGAATCCCATTGCAAATGGAGGTATCTCAGGTTCCTGAACCACATTTTGAGAGGTTTGCTGGCATGAAACTCAGGCACTGCAGGGCAGGGTTTAGCTGAACTGCTGTGGTTTCATGAATCATGGTGCTGCCTCATCAACCAAGAAGTCAAGTCAGCCTCAGCTTCCCAAAAGGTTGCTAAAATGCTGTTTAGCATTTTTAATAAAGGCAAAATACACCCTCCAGGGCCCTGAGCAACCATTACTAACACCCAGTGACAATAACCAAGTAATATTAGAGAATTTTTGGTAAAGGAACTCAACTAATGGCTTTAACCACAGTAAAGAGAGGCTGCTGGGAGCTGGATTTGATGGGAGCCTGGTATTGGAATTGTCAGTGATTCTGCAACTGCTAAGGCAGCCTAAGCACTGAGTGATAAACTCTGTGAACTGAGTCAGCATTTACAGCTCCCTGCATGAGAGGGAAAAGGGCACACAGTAAATCACCCTTATTTTGACAATAATGAATGATGAAAGGACATCTTAAACCTTGTAAGTCCAATGTGTTTCTTCACTTCAGCTTCAGGTAGAAGTTTTGTACCTGAGGGTGCCAATACATTTAAAGTCAATCTCATGTGAAACCTTCCTGGCATGACCTCCAGTGACCATCAAGTAACAAGTGGTGATGTTGCACCTTGTGAAAAGGGCAAACAACTTTTACTATTCAATAAAACAACAATTAATATTAGTCGAAAGGAAAGATCAATGTTTTTTCATATGCTGGCACTGAAAGCTGCTCTAGAAGGGCAGCATGTCACAGAGCCAGTGCTTGACCTTGAGGCTTTTCTCAAAGTCAAACCCCACATATAAACCTAAAATCAGCCTTCAGTAGGCACAGACATGCATACACAGATACAAGCAGGGTGCTAAAACCAGAACTCAGAGGAAAGAGTCAAGTTTTGCTTATTCACAAACGCTGCGCATGCTCGATCTTTCCTTTTCCTCATTTCTCACTGTCTTTTCTCTCCCCCTTTGCCATTCCCTGAAGGGCATTACCAGCCTCAGAACAGCATAAACCATCACATCATCTGAGCTGCAGCTGCCACTCGTGGCTGCGTGGGAGCATTCCAGCAGCAGCAAGGCAGCCACGTCCACACCAAGAGCTCTGACTGCAGGGAAGGATTCCAGAGGATTCTTCACACACAACTTTGTGCACAGAGATCCTTGCTACAGCAGCCCGGAGATTCACATCCCAGCCCCTGGCAGTGGCAGGAAGCAGGGAGGTCCTGCATGGCCATAAACCAAATAAAATCCATCTGGGCATAAGTTCATATTTATTAGCATTTCCAGTGCACAGTGCTGCTTTAATTCCCCGATGGCTCCCAGGCTGCTGCATCTCACTGGTGCATAAGCAGCCTTTCTGCTGCTATTATAAAACAAATTACCTCATGCATGAGTGGCCTTATTATCAGTTCATGCTCCAAGCTGTTCTCCTGTGCTGACATATGTACCCCCTGTTCACCCTGTGCTGCTGAAGGCAGATTGGCTCCTGAAACCACCCATCAGATAGAGCAGGAAATGGATGACAAAATACTGTGTACAGCATTAGCTCCAATGCATTCCCCATATTCTGCTCCCTCTGCTGTGGTTTGCTGCTCCGTGTAAAAGGGGTCACTGGGTGAGAAATAGGGTTTCAACCTCTCTCTTTCTCCTTTGCCATCCCAGCCTCACATGGCAGGTGTTTCTCTGCCTGTCATGGCTGCAGAGCTCTCTCCCCATTAAGGCAGTGGTACCTGCAGTGATAAATTTTGACCTGAGCAGCACTAGACACCTCAATGAGTAAATAACCATGTCATGGAAGCACCAGTCACTGAAATGAGAATAATATAAATAGAAATATTCCCCATAAGCGGCTTGTGACTAAGCTCACTTTTGAGCTAATAACTTCCCATGGAGATGAACTCTGCAGGAAAGCTCACAGAGCTATAAATACTCAGAATTCATTAACAGATCTTTTTAGTTGCAAACATTCTTTTCCGGCTGTGCATCATGACACTGGTGCTCCCAACCCATTCTCCTTTCAAAAGCTGAAATTGTTTAACCCCCAGATCCGGCTACTCTCAGAAATCCACAAGAAGAAAACATTGGGGCAGTTCTGAATATTAAGACCTTATTCCAGTGCCAAAGAAATAAAATAAAAAAGAAAAAGGAAAATATGACAAGGAACCGATGCTATGTCATGAGCAAGTCTAGAGTTTCATACTCTTCATAAGTTTTAACTAATTTTGCTAATCTATGAAGGAAAAAAAAATATTTTAAGGGCCTGTGATTGTATTCCATGGGTTCTGAGGTAATGAGAATCGTGGATCTGTACTCAATTTCAGTACTCACTGCCTGCCCAGCTGCATTTCCCAGCGCTGTTCTGATGAGGAGTACGAACGCTGACCGGCCGGGGTCACTGGAGCGGCAGATCCTACACGGAGATGTTTTTGTTTCCGTGTGGTTACCCAGCGTCAGGGCTGCACATCAACGTTGGACTTCTGAAAAGGCACTTGTGAATTGCAGCATTATTTGCATCCAAATAGTCTCTCAGTTGCAGATGTTCTCTTGCAACCATGCAGTGATGCTCCCTTGAGCAAGAGTTTAGCTTATGCTAGGCCAGCTTCAATCTTTTTAATTTCATTTCATAGACACGACCCACAAGAGCTTAAGATTTATTTTCTTATGTTGCAAGCTAAAAGCAGAGCAGGCCAGTATCTTTTCACCTGTCTGTCTAACCACTGTTTAAAGTCACAGAGCAGTAGTTTTTGTTCCTGCTTATTTCTTTAATTCACTTACTGAAGGCTGGCACTGAGACCCAGCCCTGCTGCTCCTGTTGCCATGTAGGTGTTTGGCAACAGCCTCTACACAGGGATTGTGGTACAATATTAATGAGCTCTTTATCACTAAACTATTAAATCAGGAGCTTTATGGATGCTTGACAGCAGGGCAAATCCATGGAATCGCAGAATCCTAGAATGGTTTGGGAAAGGCCCTTAAAGCCCTAATTCCTCCTGGGAATTCCCATGGGCAGGGATACCTGCCACTGCAGCAGGTTGCTCCAAATCCTGCTCTTGCTTCAGCCCCCAGTAATAATTCCGGTACAAAGGGAGGGCAGGAGTTCAACTATGCAAGCCAAACTCTACATGAGTCTCATGGCATCCTAGTATTTGCCCTTTTGTTGCACAGCAAAATGTTTTCTACAGCTGTCTGCCCCAGACAAGACCAGCAGCTGTGGCTTGGCCATTTTCTCAGCTCAGGGAAACAGCCTCGACTCTGTCTCGTCCTAGACTCTGTTTCTAGTCAGCTGAGCTTTTTCCAGCCAGCTCCATTTCTGGCTTCTAAATTTTAGCCCAGAAAGGCCAGTGCCCCACAGTTTTAATTTGGTTACTTCAGTTTAGTCAGGCAGCGTGCTGTCACCTAAAGATAAGGACAAACTTCCAGATGTCAGGCTGATTTTCAGGCATCTTCACTTCAATTAAACGGGACAGTGTGCTGTAACAAGACCTCTAAATGTAAATGCATCAGCCAGTCCCAAGGCTGACAACCAGGAGCATCCTGGACTGCTGCAGGAAGGTAAATCACAGCAAGGAGAGCGAGCAGCATGCTCCAAGTGGTGCTTTGTTGAGCTATTACTCACCAAGGAAAGAGTATAATTATTTTTCCATGCTTTCATGAAGTGAAGAGAGGGTTCTTCAGCCTTATCTAATGGCTCATGCCTGCAGTGAGCTCAAACACAGGGACTACCAGTTCCCTGTAAGATCTTTTCCTTTCATACAGGTGAGTTATTTTAGGATTGTAGGTGTTGAGTGATGCCCATGTTTGCCTGTCACTGTGTATGTGAGCACAACAGTGAACTCACCAGGTAGCACTCACTCTTGTACTCTCACTTTGCTTTGCAGAGGACTATCTACTCATTTAATTTCCAATTTTAATTTAATTTCAAGCTCCTGGCATTGTTTGCACTCCCATACCACTGACCAGGCTTGCAGCTCTAGTGCACAGGGCAGGTACCTTGGCAGATGTGTGGCTACAATTGGCCACAGCTTCTCCTCCAGCCTCTAACTTGCCCCATCATCTTTGAATTCAACCAGCTTTTCCTCCTCCTGGAAAGAAAAAAAAAGGCTCTGTGCAAACAATCTGCTGTTGGAACAGCTGATTTTCAACACTAATGTGGATAGGCTCTACAGAATTACCTCGGCCACATGTGCCTCTTTGTGCCATCTACAATTATATTGATATTTCTTTTATATCCTCCCCTCACCAGCAGCCAATAGGTGGTACAACACACATGATTATCCTGATGTTTTCTGGTGATCCTTTCAGCAAATGTGTCTAAAGTAAACTGTCAGTTTGGAGGTGCTGTAATCTGATTTGGACTGCACAATCACTCCTCACATGAGGTACTGTTTTGTTTGCATTATTCTACCTGCTCAGTACACAAACTGCAATCCAAAAGCCATTGGGCATGGAAAAGTGATTGTTTCAGCTTCTAAAGATGGGGTTTTTCCCTAAAATTTGACTGCTATTGGCTTTGGGTAAATCTCCTGGCTAAATTCCTGCTCAAGTGGTTCAGAACTTCAAGGGTAGTGAGTTAGCCCAGCTGACTTGTATTTAACTTCCACCAACCCACTTTTATTCCCATTCTTTTTGGCCCTTGGCTGAAGTTATTTAAAGTGTCATTACTTGAATACTGGTTTTACTAAAAATTGCTCCCAGTTTCAATAGCCTTCAGCTCACAGCCAGTGCCTCACTGCAGCTATTGGCAACCTCTCTGTGCTAAATTCAATTTGTCTGTGCCTTTCAGATATTCAAGATTTCACTTCTTAAATCCTGCTCGGCACCGAGGAGAAGAGGATGTTACAGACATTTCTCACTGAAGGTTTAGTTTCAACAAAAGCCCCAATTCTATGTGTCTCTAATCAGGTTTTTGAAAACTATCTCTCAGAAGCGAGAAGCAGCTCTTTGAATTATCTCTTTTTTACAGTGTGAAGTTAATGAAAGTCCAAAATGTTCCCACTCATTTCATTATAGGAGCCTTCATTTACATTCCATTGAGCTGAATCATAACTAAGCCTTACCCCACACTGGGCATGCAGCCTGCACAGTTTACATATGTGTTGGTAAAAGGTGAAGAAAGCTTTTTTTTCAGACAAATTTCCTAATCCATTTCTCTCAATCTCTTCCCCAAGTGTCCATTTTTTAGTGTGCCAGGCTAAAGGTAAAGTCTAATTTAGAATTAGAGCTCACAGAGATTCAGGTTTAATGCAGTCAAACCTGGCTTTTAAAATTATTATTAGATTTTATGGGAAAATAGGCATAACTACCCACTACAAATTTTCAACTAATTGTGGAAACACTTTGCAAAAGTGGATGTCCAACTCTGCATGATTTATAACTTTAATTTCCCCCCAGTAACAATCACAGAATCCTAGTCACAGACTGGTTTGGGTTGGGAGGGACCTTAAATCCCATCTTGTCCATGGGCAGGGACGCCTTCCACTATCCCAGTGTGCTCCAAGCCCTGTCCAGCCTGTCCTTGGACACTCCCAGGGATCCAGGGGCAGCCACAGCTGCTCTGGACAACCTGTGCCATGGCCTCATCATCCTCACAGGGAAGAATTTCTTCCCAATATCCCATCCCACCTGGCCCATTTAATCTTAAGCCTATTCCAGTAGGGCAGTGATTGCTCAGCTCCAGGTTTCCTACCCAATTTGAGGACCTGAAATGGTTTGCTGTGGTTCCCAGCTCTGCATATAAAATCTCAGCCCCAATGTTAAAGAGATAATCCTTGTCCCCAAATCCTATAAATATATAGGAGATATATATATATATATATATATATATATATATATGAATATCCATGGATAGCAGCCAGCTGGATTGTCACATGAACAGAGAGTAATCAAGGTGAGCTAGTTTTGAGATGGCCCAGTCCCTGTACAGTCCAAGAGGAATCTTTAAAGATCTCTCTGGAGCTATTAGTCATATTGATGCATCCCAGAAATAGTGATGCCAATTTCTACAGCTGGAGCATCCCTTACTTGGTTTGGAAAATTACAATAATTGAAAATATGTATCAGGGAAGGACTTTAACCTTTCAATTTTGAGCTCAGCCAAGCACAGCAGACATATGGAGAAATTTGTCAGGAAACAGGCTGGATTTGTGGGCATTCTCAAGGACCTACTTATGGATATGGATTAGAAACAGGTACTTGTTACCTCCAGTATGAAATCTCAACAGGTCAAAGTTCCCTTTTTCCTTTCAAGTTTAGCAATATTGCTTCCCTAAGGAGAAAGAAGCATGGCCCACACCAAGGGCAGGATATCTCTGTGTCTCACCAAATGACAAAATGAAGCAACCTATGGTTTATGGCTCCTGGAAGTATTCCCTGTCTTCCCAAGTTAGCCATGGCTGCACTAAATAGCTGCAAGAGTCAGCTCTCAACTATGGTTTAAAACTGAAAACGAATTTATCTTCTACAGTGGCTGCCACTCTTTACTGTTAATTATCAGCCTTTATTATCCCTTTTTTCCCTCCAATAATATTTTCCCCCCTCAGCCATGCACAAGGCTTCCCACACCAGGGTCTGGAAAGCCCTTCCAGTCAGGGCTGGCTCACTGGACCACTTATTATTTACAAGCTGCCGATGCCTCATGGAGAGGTTACTAAAGGCCATCTGCCTAAAGAATTCCTGTTTATATTCCTCTTGCTTTATCCTTAGGAAAAACAGTTGCATACAGGCAGAGGTATTTAAAGCTTGACCCATCCTCCCTGGTCCTGCTGGGAGCTATAATCTGTCTGTGCTATCTCGACTGATATTTGTGTAGCTGATTATGTCGTCCAAACAAGGGATTAGGATCCTGATTTGGGGAGGGAGCGGCACGAACAGAGGGTGTCTGAAGGGACAAGCTTTTTTTTGTTCCCAGTCAGATTCCCTGAACAAAAGGGAGAGAGAAGAAATGCATCTTGTATAAAGGGCAATTGTTTCCCAATGGAACATTTAATGTTTTTCCATTAAGCATGAGCTGCTCTGGTTGTTATGGAATATTTTATGAACAGGTCCGCTAATGCGATGCCCAGCTCCGGCACTGTCTGCTCCAGGAAAACAAAGCCAGCACAGGCCATCCTTTTGTGTTTTGATTTCCTCCTTTCACCCACACAGGGGATGAATCAGAATATTATCTTTGAGTTTTTATAGCTACTGGATGAATATTCCCATGTCTCTTGCCTAAACAACAATTCCTCGTATTAAACTTCTTCATTCAAATACAGGCTGGGATGTGCCAGGCCTGGCTTCCTGGGCACTGACCCAAGGAATGCACTTTGGTCCCTGACACAACCTTTGTCACACAACTTTAAAGTCTTTGGAAGACCAGACAGATTCAGGGAAACCATTATCTGTCCTTATGGAGTAGGAAAAATAGGGAACATCTACAAAACCCCATGTGACATTTATTTTGTTTCACAACACGGGAGGCAGAAGGCACACCAGGAAACAAGCAGCTTCCATGAAAGCTGAAGGTGGCAGCTGGCAGCACACACAGGCTGCAGAACATTTTGCTCCAAAATGATGGAGGCAGAAGTCTTTATATTCCAAACAAACACATGGACATATTCACAGAGGGGAATTAGACATGAAGGGCTACTAAATGCAGCCCACTAGATCTGGTTCAGGAAGCCCCACCTGCCACAGGAGGTTTGGAATGGGACAATCACAGGTTACTTTAGGGCAGGAGGGAACTTTGGAGGGACCTGGGCCAGGGGCCCTCACTCCCTGCCCAAGACCAGGCTAATTTCAACATTTGATCAGATTGCTCAGGACTTTATCTGCTTTAAATTCAGAGCATCTCCAAGGATGGAAATTTCAAGCCTCTCTCAGAAACATGTTTGAGGCTTTCATTGATCTCTTTGGGAAGACTTTGTTTCTTTTTCCTATCCTGATGCTCTTTAAAATCTCCAGCTGGCCCATGTCCTGTGGAACTGTACCTCTCTTGATTTCACCAGCAGGCCATCCCAATGGCCCTAACTACGGGAATTTCTAAGGCATTTTAGTCAGGCACCTCTGTTTCCCCCCAGGAAGGAGATCATATGGGCTGTGGTTAATTCAGACTTGTCTTATGTAATAATGCCAGAAGATTTCAGACTGGAGTCTTTTAATGCCCTGTATATACTGGCAAATTATACCAAATGCTTGCTACAGGAATCAGTGAAACAAGAGATTTTTGACTCTAAATGTGTTCAGTAAGTTCAGTGGTGCAAGTCTGCCTGACAAGCTAAAGTGGAATTCTTACTTACAAAGCATTTCTCTCGAGGTTCACATTACCTGATAGCTGATACCAGAAGTATTAGCGAATAAAAGCTGTGTTTTAGAAGTAATGATTTTTTCCCTTGAATGCTAATTAGTGCTATTGTAGACACTGTAGCTCCAAGCTAACAGCACTCTGTCTCCAGCAGAATCCAATGCAAACTCAGAATTCCTCTCTAGATTCAGCTGCTGGAATTGCTACCCCAGTGCTTGGGGCATTATCACAACCCCCAAAGTATCAGCTATGACTACAAAACCTATTTTTCATGGCTTTTCAATTTACCACTCTGGGTCAGAAGGAAGAGAAACCAAGAGACCATTTCTCAGCTCTCCAAATGGACTAAGTCTATTTAAAAGCCTTCTCTCATTTTAAGAGGGACTGAACCCTTTTCAGGTTTAACCTCACTGAAGCCAAAGTACTTTGGCTTCAAAGTACTTTTGGTCCAGACAAAGCACTTTTGGTCCAGAGTAGAGCTGCTAAAGGGGACTATGCCTCATTTCTCTAAGAACTCAGACTGGCACATTTCATTGTGCTAGTGACTGAGGCTGTCCATGCACAACCTGAGGGGTTCACACACTGGCACATTCTGCAGGACAGAAGTGCCCATATGGCTTATACAGAGTGAGAGGGAAGGAAACTTTGCAATGAGGGATATTTTGAAGTGAGAAAGAAGCATAACCACTACAGAAAACTAATCACACTGCCCTGCTGAGGCAGATAAGAAGGAAAATGAACAAAGCTCTTTGGTTAGATACATTTTAATTCCTTCTGGGTGCAAAACTATGCAGCTGAAATGCAAGAAAATAATTTGAAAGAATGAAAAATTCCAGGCTAGGCTGGATGAGGCTGGGAGCAGCCTGGTCTAGTGGAAAGTATCCCTGCTCAAGCGAGGGGTTGGAATTGGATGGGCTTTAAGGTCCTTTCCAACCCAAATAATTCTCTGATCCCATGGTTCTAATGTTTGATCTCAGCTTTAGAAGGCAACAGCCTGCTGAGAGAGGTTGGATTCCTTCTATTTTTTCTGGCATGAGGATCCCATAGTCTTTAGCTCAGGATGGAGGTGTTATTTAACAGGACCATGCCCTGCTGCTCTTATCAAGGACAAAAGCAGAACATGAGTAAGCAGCACAAGTCGAGTGAGGTATTATCAATGGAGTAAATTTGTACACAGTCTGCAGATATTTATTAAAACATCTGCTTTCCACCAGGGAATTATAAAGTTCTTTTTTACAATACTGGGCTGCAACCAATTTAAGGCTCACCATAACAAGCTTGAATAATTAATTTCTTGTATGCATTGCTGATAGGATGCTAGTCTCAGACACACTGCATTACATCCCAGTTAGAAGGATGAACCATGAAAATCATGGCAAGCTCTTGCCCAAATCCATTGCATTAGTCACTCCTGATACCTAAATTTATGTAACTGGAGTGGAACCAGTGATGCTGGTACTATCAGCCCCCTCTGGCTTGATCTGCTCTTGTTTTCTTCCTGGTTTTTAATCAATCAGTAGCACAACAATCTGAAAGAAGCTGCACAATTTTGTGTTGCCTTCAGCTAGATAAACTCTGCGCATCCTCAGAGCTGAGCTGACAGTGTCTCTGCTTCTGAGAAACCACTTGCAATCCTGAACTTCCTGTGCTAATGCAACAGGCATGGTCCTGTAATTAAAAGGACATGCTGTCCCCAAACCAAAACCAGTATGTTTGAACTATTAGAAAACCGAGCAAGCCATTTGCACTGGGGATTAAAAACATTACAGCTGTGGAAAAAAAATCATCCCTGAGTGTATGTTTGCCTGGAGATTTGAGATTCTGCCTTGTGCAGAATACCCAGCATCAGCATAATCCACATAAACACAGTTAAGTGGTTGAGCTCACCACTGGAAGTATCAACTCTCCACCACATGGTATTAACCCAGTGCCTGAAAATCTTATCAAATGAATTGTGAATCCACTGCTACACCTCTGTATTTCCCCTTTTCTTAGACTTTCCCATGGTCTTGGTTTCACAGGATCTGTCTAACACTCTTGTGTCGTGCTTCAGTCTCACAGAATTGCAACAGAATAAATTCCTTGTCAGCCAGACCCAGTGTTCCAGCTACAGCCAATGCCAAGGAAACATGAAGGTTTCTTTAGCACAGGGCTTCTGGAGAAGGGTCTTGGCTCAAATCAGTTGTCCTTGCTTTTTAAGAGCAACTTCATTTCAGTCTAAAACAAATGCTTCCTTCATCTTTGAGCTCCAATAGCCATGTGACAGAGAGGAACCAGTGGAGCAGAGTTGCCACTGGTGAAGATAATTTGGACAGCACAGTTGATCAAGAATACTATAATAAGTTATTAAAAATACAATAATAAGTTCAAAAAAGTGCAATGAAATTAAAGGTATCCATCCATTTAATGCAGGCATTAGGCTGCCCCCATGACCACGGGGCCACAACTTTTGAGCATGTTTGACAAAGCCCATTTTATGGGGAAAAGCAATGCCTTAACACTGTATCTAATTAGCTGGGAAAGAGGAATGCAAAACTTCTGCCTGCCAAGGTGGGAAAGAAGACTGCAGGGAACACTAAGAGACAGGCTGGCAAAGCACAGACAGAGACTTGTTTGGCCTTGTGCTGCACCATATGCTCAGCCTCCCAGAATAACCAAAAATCAGCTGCTTTTTTTTAGCCAGCAGTGTTCCCTCAGGTCACATTTCAGACGTCACCTCAACTACCTTTTCTACAGGAAAAAATATGCTGTCATGTAACTGCAGATACCAGGCTTTGCAGAGCAGCCTGGCATTGTGCAACTTTATCAGAAATCTCAAGGGCTGGCTACAATAAATCAAGCACTTAAGCTATCACAAGATTCAATTTAGCAGTTACACGAGATGCAGCTGAAAAGATGTGAGCAGATATGATTGTTCTTTTACACTCCAAATATCACAGTCAGGAATACAGGGGAAGTCTTTAGTGAATGCTTAGCACTGAAAAAAAAGTAGTTCTGCTCCCAAGGCAAACCTGCTCCAGCTCCATGGGCTTGAAATTGGAATATGAATCTAAGACTGAACTTTCAGAAGCATAATCATCCCAAATAGCAGAAAATTAGAAAACAAGTTGTTTATACTGATTAGCAGAATGCAACAACAGGCATCTTATAAAAAAGAGCAGCCTTTTCAGCAACAGAAATAGTCACCAATTTGTTGCTGAGCTGGCCTTGATGCATCACTAACACATATGTGCCAGCTATACATTTAACAGTTACTATAGAAGAGATATGAAAAGTTATGGCTTTCTTGCAGTCAAGTGAAAGCTTTACTCACTAAGGAGATACCACACTTGTACTGAAGCTAATCTTGTCCTTCAAATACATTTCAGTCAAAGTTAAAGCCCTTTTTTTTCCCCATTTCATTGCAATTCCATCCCATTTGCCCTCAGCTTTATCAGCTTATTTACCTTCATTACTCCAAGGCCACAGAGGGTTTGAACTCCTTGGTTATGTGAAAGTCATGGAACAGACTTGTCAGTTGCTGGCATAGAAAGTTTGCAGTCTGCACAGCCACAGCAGGACAGCAGGAAAGAGAGAAGCATCCTGCCTGTGTCCCCCAGCCAGGGGTGAGGCTCAGCCCCATGTCAGGTGAAGTCTCCCTCTTGCACCAAGCTGCCTCACTCACTTCCCCAGTCCTCACATGTTCTGCTCTGGATGCTTTACTCTATTTTAAATCATATTTTCTCCCTCACTTCTCCTGCTTGCTGCTCTCTTAATTTTAACACACGTAATTCCTGGATTTTCCCCACTCACACTTGGGCCTCTTGAAGGTTACCCAAAGAAGCTGTGGCATCCCCATTCCTGGAAGTGTCCAAGGCCAGGTTGGACAGGGCTTGGAGCAACCTGGGATAGTGGAAGGTGTCCCTGCCCATGGCAGGATGTGGAATGAGATGGGATTTAAGTCTCTCCCAACCCAAACCATTCTAGGATTCTGTAAGTCCCAAGCTTTACTCTTCTCAGTAAAATCTGTGTGTGGATAGCATGCTGCATCCTGGCACCACTTCCATGACTGGGTAGTGCTGAGGATCAAGGGAAGAGGGATGGCAAAGCCCACATCCCCCTTCCTAAGACACGCTTTTCAAAGCCAGCAGCATCTTCACTTTGGAGGGAAACGTTCACCTCGGCCACAGTTCTGCTATATTGCTTGGTGGCACGGTGTGTGTTTGTGATTGCACTGTAGCAGGAGCACGAGGGGAGGGGGAAACCTCAGCATTACCATGAGGGGATGACAGCAACATCCCACAAGCTCCCAGGATCATCTCCCATCCAGAAGGCAGCAGAAAGGAGTGGGCACTGGAATTTCTTTGTGATGATGGATGACACTGAACAACTTGTTTTGGGGATGTTGTCTTTGCAACCAAGGCTGCACCTCCTGCAGCTTCCCAGGGCCAAAATGCTGGCACTCAGGAGTTATCAGAAAGCAGCAGTATTTATGATAATCAGCCATATTACATAAAAATGTGGCACCTGGGTCCATCTGCTTTTTAAGCACCAATCACTAAGATCAAAGTGAGCGGATGTTTCTAGAATGCCAGTATTTCCATATGGAGATGGACAGTATATTCCTTTTAATTAAGCCTCAGGAGAAGAGCTGGTAAGCAGCTCTAAGCACAGCTGAAGAGCAGCACTGCTATTTCGCTTCTAAAAATCATCATCCATCACGCTGCTGCTCCCTGTAAAAGCATTATGCTTAGCCATAGCTAAACTCATAAAATCCTTAATCGAATCAGCACAAAATGCCTCATGCCTCTGAGAGAATTCCTTTTCCAGGCTGGTTTGCTTATTCTTTCATTTCAATTTCAACAACACATCTATAATATTGTGCTTTATGTGTTTGAATCTAGAATGCTCAGAAGTTTGTGAAGCTCAATGACATCAAGCAGTGAGTAAACCTTATTATATAGAAACAAATTAGTGTTGCTTTCCCCAAGTAATACCAGCTTGGGGGAGGGAGTAGCTGCTGGTAACAGTTCAGTCCCATATTTACAGAGCCCTGAGAAGACATTGAAGGTACAACACACCTACTATGAGATGTATTCTTAGAAACCTCCTGCTGCCACCACAGCTACCACTCTGAAAATATTCCTTTCATGTACACACAGCACATAACACTGACAGTCTGAGCCTGACCTGAAAACCTGCACACAAAGATGAATATTAAGGGGAGTTGGTGTGAAAGACTAAATGAAAACATGGGCTGAGTAAACTTATAGAATTCATTGAGCTTTGGCATAATGGCACTTCCCCACGTCAGCTCTAAACTCATCAGTCAAGGTGGGATAATGCAAATTTTTAAGAAGGGCTCTCCCAGTGCAAGAGTCTCATAACAAACATATGCCTCATGAGATAAAAATATTAAGTGACTTATCTCTGCCTTGAGCTTCTGACAGGATGGCTACAGAGCCCAGAGCAGTGTTAGGTACAGCTTTTTGAAAATGAGATGCAGCCATAAGAAACTAAGCAGCAGTGAACCCAGGGAATTATGATGCACTTCGTACATTTGAACCTTCATTACCAAAATTATTGGGTAGTTTCCATCATTTGTCACAGACAAGAATCTCCCTGCTTGTGCAAGGGGCTCATTTCAGCTTTCTTCTTCCTCATGTTCTATCCTTTTAGTGACTGGATTTCTCAGAAAGGAGCTTTCATCTTTTCTGGTGATGTTACAAATCCGTGCCAGTTGTATTTGCTGGGAAAGCACAGGGCAGCTTCTCCGCTGCTCGTGGAAGTGAAAAGCCCTCTGAGAACAGAGGTTAAATCCTCATGACAGCCATATGGTTGTGGGAAATGACTTAAAAGTATCTGAAGAGCAGGGAAGAGATTTCACAGGCAGGGCTGTCAGCTGTGGCCATCCCCTTCATAGAAGAGTCGCTGATTCCCAGACAATTAAAAAGACAGCATTCAGGATTTCAGGGGAAAATGGATCAAAAATACACAATTTTGTGCTTCAATTCCTCAGTACACCAAGACTCAGTCCATTTCATTCAAAAGGTGTCTTCTTACTGTGCTCAAGAGTGTCTGGCTGAGGTTGTGAGTACATCACTGATTCCTAAGAATGGCTGCTTTGGTGCACAGCTAGCCTGAAGCTTGCAGGCCCATTCCCAACAAAGTCTGTTAGAAGTGGGCATTGCCAACATCCAGAATAAAAAGGCAGCTGCAGTTGGAAAGACAGGCTCATCAATGTGGATAACAGATGTGCTCTTGAAACAGGATCATTTCTCAGAAAGTTTAGAGTGTTTGAATATATGAGTAGTTTTACTTTCTAATCTGGCTTTAACAAGGGAAAGACACTAGTTCTGGTTAGGACAGGCCTGGCAGCCAGGTTTAAGCTACACTGCCCACCACCACAGCATTCCCATACAGTAGATCAGACTCCCTGCTTACACCTCTCCAGTATCTTTACAGAAGATAATGCTGTTTCCTGACTGCCAAGAACAAGCATTCCTTCACTTAAAGGAATAAATTCCTGGCTCCTGTTGAAGCCAGGGCAGATTTCTACTTGGGATGTTCCCTATGCATTGATTATTTGGAAATTAATTTCTGGGGTCCCCCCAACCAAAAAAGTGTCTCCTGATGAAAAAGAACAGCTGCACTATACATCAGATCTTCTAGGGAACACAACAGCACTCAAAACTCAAGCTAAAATCCAAACTTGGAAGGGAATGGAAGCAAGGAACAGGGTCAGAGGCTGAAGGAAAAGGTTTTCTTCTTGTCTAAGGACAGTGGAGTGGTTTTGCTTGAACAGTGAAAACAAATTTCAAGTACAGCATGAAGGCCCATCAGCTAATTATTTCCAGCTCCCAGTATCCCATCCTGTCTTCCAATCTGATGCCTTAACAAACCATAACTGGTGCTCTCTGTCATACCCAAACCTGGGTGCTGTTTGTCTGAGCCTGACATTTCTGCTGCTAAATGTGTAGAAGCCTGTGCTTTACTGCATCCTTATGTCCATGATCCATGCAAGGGGACAGCCTTCTGGTGCCAATTAGAAATCTAATGTTTAGGATACAGGAGTGCAGCATGCCTAGGTTTTCCTAATGAATTCTGCAAAGGGATGTCTAGGTTTGGAAAGACAGGTGTCTGCTAAGGAAGGCAGGAGCCCCTCCTGAAATGGAAAAATGTAGACTCTTTCCCTCTGAATTGTTATAAATTTGAAATTAAGGGGGGCTCTCACGTCAAAATATGGGAGCAGGAATAACAGTTCTTTATTAGGGAAGAAAATAAAAAACTAAAATAAACAATGCAGTGAACTAAATCAACACTGACAGAGTCAGAATAGACCTTGCTACCCTGTTGGTCAGGTTGTTGGTAGCAGTGCAATTGGAATTGTGGCTGCAGTCCTCCTGGAGTGTCAGGTGTGGTTCTGTTGGAGTAGTGATCTTGTAGAAAAGGGTGCAGTCTTCCTCTGAAGAGGCAGTGGAAGAGGCAGCTGTTCTTCTGGGAAAATCCAGTGAAAAAAAGCTGTGCTGGTGGGCCAGAATTTCAAGACTATATGCAGGTAGGATTGATTGTGAAAGAGATAAGGAACAAGTGCCCACTTAACACAAGACAACTGCCATACAGATGGCAAATAGAATACATCTTGCTTTTCAATATGGGACAAGGGGACAGGCACAGAATAGTCTGGGACACACGGGAGCATCCCTGCCCATGGCAGGGGGTTGGAACAAGATGATCTTTAAGGTCCCTTCCCACCCAAAGCATTCTCTGATAATTCCATGACCTTTCCTGCATCTGCAGCAGGCCATGAAGCTGTTTCAGCTGTGGCACCCCAAGGCTGGGCACAACAAACCCCTGACAGAGCACATTAAAATTTTGCTTTGTGGACTCAGTGGGAGTAACAATCCTGGCTACATCAAAGGAATGTCATAGCCAGGTTTCCATCGGCTGCCCCGCAGGCCATGCCCCACATTAGGGATCAGGATGGAGCTCCATTGTGCTCCCTCAGTGTGGCAGATGGCTTCTTATGAAGGCTTGGGCAGCAAGCTCTCTGTGAGAGCCATCATTACAGACCATTATCGGCTTTCCTTGCCTCTTTGTGAACAGCTTTTTGAGATTCTGCTTCATAGCAAGTGTTAAATCACACACTATGAATTTCCATAGGTCTGATGTGAGCAACTGCTCTGAGCCACAAGCTTGTTATCCATCATATGTCTGCAGTGCTGCTGCCTCCTGCTCCATCATATTGTGCCAAATACTGGTGCTCAATCCAAACACAACTCTTTTCAAGCAGAACAGTGTGAATTACACTGGGTTTCTGTCCTGGAAAGGCTTTCCCCAGCAGCCACCTTTTGAATTTCAAATACTACGACTCCAGTCAGGGCTTGGTGGAGTCTGTCAGAAGCAGAAACTAAGCCCTGAGCAAGACTGCAACAGACACAGAGAAACATATTGGGGAAGTCTGGTGTTTGCTCTCACACCTAAAAAACACTTCTTCATGCACCAGATTGGTGAAGATTGACATTGACAGCAGAACTGGGCGGGGGGAGAAGGGTGAGACAGAGAACTGCACAGCTATGAGGGTATTCCCATTTCTCCATTCTCTCATTTCCAGTGTAGGATGAGCACTGAGTAAAGCTGAATCTTACAATTTTTCTGAACTCTCCTTCTGTTTTGCTTCCTAGTCCGAGAGCTCGTCTATCAGTACAAGGAGATCTGGGCTTACAGCTGGCATTCACACTAATCTGCTCAAGTGTTTCATTGCTCCAACACTATTTTCACAACCTCAGCCACCTTTATATTTTGTTCATCAACTTAGAAGCACACCAAACTCACGATCACCATGGTCACGGGTACTTTTACTTTTTTCAAGGAATTGGAAAACCTCCAAGTCTGTTGGCTATACGATCAATAACTACCAGACAATCTGGGCAGATTGCACTCAAGATAAAGGATGAAATGTTAAAATATCTTGCAGTCAGGGTCTTGAGAAATGAACCTGGCATTTGTCTAGCTGTCTAGACAGCTGGGACAAAAAGAAAAAAAAAGGCAAAGATTATCCCTTCGCATACGGTAAATCCTCTGTCTCCTTCTTTTGCATTTAGCAGTTCTATGCAAGCTGATAATGGCCGAGGTGCTGGATAAATTGTAATTTACTACTGCCCTCTTTCTCACTTTGGGGGTTCAGCTTTCATAGCTGTGAGCATAATGAGGCCTCTAACAGCACTGGAGTGCAGTTAAGGCTGCTGAGAGGCTGCACTAAGGGCTCAGAGGCTCAATCCAGGCTGTGTATCTGACACAGTGGTGACAGGGACATGCAACTGTATCTATCAATTACTGATTAGGTTTCTGCTCACTTGATGTCATGCTCATTTAGAAATCACTTACAGTTTCAGCTGGAACACTGAGGACTTATATCCTCTTCCAAGGTAGAGCTGACTCAATTAATTCCCAGGCAAACTTGTGCGAACATTTTTCATTTTGTATTCCCATTTCTCTCTTGCAAGGCTTGGTTATTACATTATCACACTTTTTGTCAGAGCAATGGGTGGCTGATTGCCTTTAAGAACATCAACATTCATTCACCCAGCCTGGATCATAATTATTTAGCTGTCCCAGTCAAAAGAACAAGATAATTAGGAACCAGAGGCCCAGTTCTAAAAGTCTCGAGAAGAAAAGTGCATTTCTCAAAGGACAGCACCTAATTAAACTCCTGTGGAGATCTTAATGTACAGTGCACTGTTTCCTCAGGGACCTGTTTTTAGAAGCAGGTTATGAAGCTGAGGCACCTCTCGGTGAGGCAGGAAGAGCTAAGTGCTGCTTCTTCTCAGAGTTTGCTGTTACCTGGGCAGCACCAGACCCGTGCTGAGCCCACTGCCTTCCTCAAGCCAGGCAATCGTGATAAATGGCATTTTCAGCACAAAAGCCACATGGCATTTTCCATCTTCAGGGCAGTGTAACTTAGATCAGGAGCAAGCTAGGGGAGAACCTTCCAGAAGCAGCTCCATGATCTGGATGGCAGGACCCAGGCTGGTGCTCTCTGAAGCTGTGGTGGCCCATGGCATGTAAAGGAATGCAGTCAGCTCCTGGCCTTTTGGCATGGGGGAATCCTGGCTCCAATTCTGGCACTAAATCACACTTAGAGAGCCCTGGTAAAGGAGTGGCAGCTTTACAGAACCTGGTATCAGTTTGGAAAGGGCACCTGTGGAAGATTCAAGTAGCAGGAAGCATTAACATCTCTGGAAAGATTTGACAGAAGCACAGATTTTTCTCTGCAAAACCCAGGCCATCCAGCAAACGGAAAGGATGAGTCATACTGACCTCCTACCCAGCATATTAAATATGTTCAGCCAGACTCTGAAAGCTCATTTCTTTTATCCATTCACCCCTCCAGCTGACAAGGTCAGTCAAATGTCACTGTATGCTTCATCAGACAGAATTAGTTTAGCAGAGTGCTGGAGTCGAGTGTATACTTTTTCTACAGTGCATGCTTTTCTCTCTGGATGTGGTTAGAATTCTGTTTCCAGCAAATTAATACATCCTCCTAATTAGTGAGATGGCAAGCTGCATGTTGGGAAGTTTTAAACTGGCATGGCTGTCTGTTCCCTTGACCAACCCAAGTTAATCAGCACCCAGCTTAACACTGTGACACTGTGACTGAGAAACTGTCATTGAGCTGTAACCTCTTAGAAGTGCTCAGCAGGATTTCACTGCAGCACGAACCACCTGGCCAGATCACAGAAAAGGTGAGTTCAGTCTGACAGCCCAGTTTGGTATGACCAAAAGAAGTTGTCCAGCTAAGGATATGGAAAGACTCACACCATGACCCCCCCAGGCACTACCAGGTACAACTTAGCAACTTACCTAAGAAATCTCTGCTCGAAACAACAACAAAAATAGAAGCAGGTCTCCAGCTTTGCTTTTCCCTCTGAGCTCTTCCCATTCCTGCCATTAGACAGATGTGCAATATTCAAATGCACATGGACTATCGACTTATGAAAAGTAGCATAATATTATGTCCAATTCCCTTTTTGTGTTTGGTCATCACACAACTCATGTTTCCACACAACTACAGCTCATTTCAGAATGCTAAATTGTCTGAAGAGAACTCACTAAACATGAAAATTCAGAGCAGGTAAACACAGGAGATGACCACACTGACAGATTGATCATGAATAGTGTAGGCTCGTATTTCCTCAGCCTTGTGCCCACGTGAACCAACTGCACCTTGTCATTTCCAACCAAACAAAATGGGGTTTCTTCAATTGCTTTGTAGAAAATGTGCAACTGGCTTGCAGCAGTGAGGCTGCCAGTGCTCAACAGATGAAATGTGACACCTGGTTAAAACCAACAAGAACTTTCACTAAGTTTAGGTGTGTTTACAGAAAACTTTCTCTGGCAAAGGTTCAGCAGTCTTCAGATTGATTGCCTGAAATTGTGTCCTCCCAACAGACTTTCTTGCAAGAAAATCTACCCGTAAAAAAACACCTAAGAATGAGAAACTCTCAAATAGCTTCTCCAGTTATTTTATTTCCCTTTTTTATCTTTGCAAGGATATTGTACAACCTGCAAGCAGTTTGCATGAGATGAGAAACTATTTGTCCCAGAGCAAGAGCTCATGAAATACTGGGATGTTTTCTTTCTTTCAGCTGAGAGAATTGAAGTCTAAAGTCTAATTCACAGAGAAAACTATTTGCTTGTAAGAGTTCATCATTAGCTTGGTTAGACCTGATCCAGTCAACTTTTAACACATTTTTGTGGTTTATTCTGAGCAGAGAAATGGTGAATATCACCCCCAGGACTCTTCAGAAGGCAGCCTGATGACAGACACTGGGACTGGTCGTATCCACTGCCACTAAGAATTCCAGTCTTCTTACTTCAAACAGCAGGTCGGAATGATGGGAAGAGGCTGGCAGGACACAAAAGCTGCTCTTCCATCATGTCCATGATGCCAAGTTATAACAATTGTTCAGATGATTAATAAAGCCTGAGATCTGCAACAAACCCATCATTCTGTTACATCTTATTGCATCATGGATAGAAACAGAACTAAAAGTGGACCATTACTTTATGCCAGCATCAGTCACAAGCTCTCACAATGAGTCTGTTAACCTCATTAAGCCAAATGACCTCTTCTTGGAGAATTAAGCTCTATGGGGCAAAAAGTTCTGTTCAGCCACATGCATAGTGAATGATTCCCCTCCTTGTACCTCTTTGTTACCTTTTTTGTGTTAAATTCCTTGCAGAGCACACTTTGGCCATTGCTGGGATGATTTTTTTTTTTTGTAGCAATGCCCTGTTTCTGTCACTGTTACACAGGTCCTTTGGGGCAGCTGAGGGAAGCTTAGAGCAGGTTCAGCACAGTTCAGCAACAAGACAGATGCACTTCTATCCTGATAGACATTTCAAAATTGGCTCTCCTTATATTTTGGAACACTTTGCAGTGTTTGCCCTTTTTACACAGGAGAAGCCCTGGTGTTACCCAGATGCCCAACAGAAGAAGACAACTCCTCTTCCAACAGCAAATGTTTGCCCAGTGCTCTGTGCCAGTGGCCACAACAGGCCAGACTCCTTTCCCAGGGCATTCGTATTCCAGGTGACCCATGAGGTGGGCAGTGTAGGATGATAACCAGTGGAATGCTGGAAGCTCATGTGTGCCATGGTTAGTCCTTACAAGCACCAAACCGACCAATTTATGGAATCGCTTTCACGCCTGTTTTGCTCTGAACACTTCCCAGAAATATCTAAAATCCCTTTGAAAGGTTTCTAGGCGGATTGTTTAGAGGAACCAACAACTTCACTACATGTTAGTTTGGGTTACTGCAATAAGGGAAGCTCCAAGTCACTCTAAGAATACTCACTCTTTCCATAGTAAATTAATTGACTGTTTCAGAGGGAAGTTTTTCTGGGAAGTGACTCTTCACTTCCCTGTATTTCTTTGCAATGCTGTAATGCTGTTTTGGGTATGGAATTACTTCACTTACTCAGTCCTTCCCAGTGGTTTCCCCATTTTCACTTAGAGGCTCACTTCCTCTTGGCATTACTTTCACAAAATTTAAGATGCAGAGTTACCACATGATTCGTTGTGCTTCAGAAGAACCTAAAAAAGAACAGGCTGCCATGAGAATTGTAACATTCAAGGCACTCCAACCACTATCCTAGAGAAAAGATTGGATCCTTCCCTCTGCTTGGAATAATCATTTTACTCCCAGAATGCAGAACTCAATGCAACTGTAACCTACTGAGGCCACTGATCCTTAGGTGCACCCAGCCCAGGTAGAACTTTGACTCCTCTCCCCCAAAGGAGGGGTCTGGGGCCATGAAATCAATTTTTTTCATCCATGTAAGTTATTCAGAATGTCATCAGATAACCAAATTTAGAGGCAGGATTGGTACAACCTTGGAGTACATTCTTAACTGAACTCACAAGTTTATTTGGATGCGAAAGCCATGAAGGAAAGCACTTGGTATGTGCAATTTAGCTTGGCATTGAGAACTGGCATCCTGAAGCCTTTTGCTTGAGATCTTAACTCTGTTAATTCCAACTGACCACAGCCTGCACCCACGGATTTATACCATTCCTAAAACCCAGTCATATTTATATCCTCTAGAGTATGATACTTCTAACAAAAGTATTAGCTTCCAATTAAACCTGTTTCTCTTAAAGAACAAAGCATAAAGATGAAATTAGCTTTTGAGACTCCTGCCAAGTATTTCATGTTAGGTAACTATTTGCCATCCAGATTTCATGTTCTGCAAGGCAACAGCAGTTCCAGGTCTGTTTGGCATGCATAGCTCCAGCAGATGTGCTCATATGTTTGTCAGCTGCACAAGGAATGATATTTCTATCCTGTTTTCCAGGCTGAGACACAGAACCACTGCTGCAATAGTTCATCTCAGCTTTCAGAGTACTCTACCCCAGGTTCCATATATCTTACCACTACAGGACTCCCAAGATTCTCCAGGGAATATTTAAAAGTCTGCTACACCTTTTTAAAATCAAGTAGTGAAGAGATAAAACACAAATAAGCATTTATAGTTCTCAAGACAGTACACCTGCAGTGCTGCTACTGGAGACCGCAGCAGAATTTTTTCCAGCGGCTTTATTAAGTTTTACGATGGTTGATTTGACTTTAAATGTTTCTGGTGCAACCAGGACTCTTCAGCCTTGTCTGGAGCAGTGAGGAATCTGCAGTGGTAGCTTTAAACACTTCCCACACAGGTCATCAAAATTCAGCTGAGGGCCCAAGGATAAGGAGGCAGTTGAACTTGTGACAGCTTGGGTGACTGAACAGGAGTGAGGAAGGATCCAAGCCATACTTTCATCTTACTCCATCCAGCCTACTCTTGGGAAAACTAGTGCCAAACTCCCCTGGTTTTTGACCCTTGAAACCTGGGTCAATAGCAGGCTCTTGCATTCTGTATTGAACTGAGGCCAAAGGGCAGGGACATGCCCCTCTCCCAGTTCCCTGCCTGCAAAATGCAGCTCCATCATGCCTGTACTTTCCTCAAGTCGCTTGAGTTCAAGGAGACCTAAGTCTACATTTTATCTTGCATTTCAAAGTAGTGACACAAACTGAAACTGTAGACAAAGCTGAGGCTAAGCTTTGAGGCGTTTCAGCTTCGCAGGCTTTGAAAGCAAAGCATTCCGCACCGAAGATCCGAGGTGCTTCCGCTGCCTCAGGAACACTTTCAGGGACACTGGAGCTGTCCTAAAAGTAAGAACTTCTCTTTCTTTGAAGAGTGTTGCAACTCAGTCTTTTGACTTTAAATGAAGTGTTGTGCTTGAAATACCCAAGGCCTCTTTTGAAAGCTACTGAACCATGCTTGACCTTTCCTTTTAACACTGTCCACCTTCAGATGTGGGCCAAGGGACCGGCTTGTCCCGCTCCAGGTGTCAGGAAAGCTGTAACAAATAACTCAAGGGCAGCAGAAGGGATGTAAGCAGCCTCGACAAAGCAGAGGAAATGTTTTTCCATCAGACAAAATACATCTGAGCCCTTACATCTGAGTCCTGGCACCGGTCTGCAGCTGATTATTTTGGGACAAAAAAAAAAACTGTATTAATCTTTGGTAACAGAAGGCTTTAAAATCTCATCCTCCAGCTTGCTTCAATGGTTGCACATGAGCTAATGAGCCTCAAGAATGCTGCTGAGGGGCTAGAACTGCATGTAAAGAGACATTATGTGCTGAGTACTGAAGAGGAGGATATAAATTATGCAGGGGAGGATTCACTGTAACTTCCAGTCACTTGCATCCTTGTGAAGAAGAGCTCTTTACACAAAGGATTTCTGGCCTTTGCTGGAAATTATGTGGATTGAATTGGTCTGCAGTAATATCAAACGTATACCTCAGGTTGAGCACCTTGAGTAGGAGCAGCCTAACCTCACCAAAGTGCAGCATTTCTGAAAACCCTTCCCCACTGGCCAGGGCAGGTACCCAGCAGCTCCCAGGCTGAGCTCTGGGCCAGCTCCTGGCCTTAGCTCCACATTTCTCAGCAAGCTGGAAGCAAGTGCAGGTGACACAGTTCAGGGCCAGGAAATCCCAAAGGAACCATCACAGGAACTGCAATGCCAAAACAAAGTTCCTCTACAATTCACACAGTCAGTAGCTAAGCCATGAATATTTGCTCAAATCTCTCTTTTTTTTTTTTTTTTTTTAATAAAACAGTGACATCAATAGGTTTTACAGTAGTCTCCTGCTCTCTCTGCTGAAGATGTGTTATTTAGGTACCCTTAGTTCAATCAAAAGTTGTCTCTTTGTCAGGCAGGTAGTGCTAAAAATTCTCCCTGTCTCTAGTAATTGCTGAACACTCTCCAGGAACCTAATGGTGTTGAATTTATTATTGGGCAACGAGTTTCAACTCATTATACTTGTTCCCACCTCTTTTTTTTTTTTTTTTTTTCTTTTTTTTTTTTTTTTTGCAAGTGGATGGAAAATTAGATTGGAATGAAAAATCACACCCAGCTTAATAAAAACAATTCCAAGCTTCATTTTATGTTGTTATAACGGGTCTGCAATGGGTACACAGGAAAGAGATTTTCCAGTTCAGTCTGTACTTAGAAGCAAGCAATTGATGAGCAGGGTCTCATGGTGCTCTCGTGCTATGGAATATAAGTCTGGGCACCATAAGAAGATTGTTCAAAGCTTAGAATCCCAGAGAACATGTTTTTTTATGTTAATGTTATGATACATGGCTGGTGCAGGGCTTTTGAACTGCAATTAATTACTGCAGAGGGAACAGCCAGGCTTTAGCAGCTGGGAATGTTTCCAGGACTCCACCATTAAGCCCAGTTTATGAACAGAACTAGGTCAGACAAACCTGGTCAAACCATAAGCAAAACGGGATGGTGGAAATGTGCCAGGAGCCCTTCCTTGTCTCTAGACAAAGAGCCCATGGGGTTTTATTACATTTTTATGAGGAAGCTGCAGCTACAGGAAGGGGGCAAACAAGGTGATGCATACAAGGCATGAGCAGGAGAGCCTTTCCAGGGAATTCTTGCTGGGATCTGTGCACAGCCTGCCCTGCAGCACAGCCCTGTCTCTGCTACGCTCCTTGAGCTGTGTGAGTGTGAGCTGTTATCAGCAAGCTGCTAAGCAGCTCAAAGAACTGACACAGTCAGAGCAAATCCCCCCAGTTTCTATGGTGACCATGTCCTAGATGCCAGCCCTTTGGAGACCCCCTTCTGACACCACAGTGCTCAGGAATAGTGTCCACTGGGGCAAGGGGCTGGCTGGGCTGCAAGCCATCCCTCGGGGGAACTCCTTACATGGGCAAGCTGAAAGGCTGCGCTTCCTACACCACCTAAATCTCACTGATTTTGAAGTCAAAAGTTCAGAGGAAAGACAAATTCAGGTGATGCTGATGTCAAATACACACCCAAGTAAACACATTCAGTAGAAAACTCAGACCTGTGTGTAAGAGGCAGCAGGGCTGTACTCCAAGTGCTGCTGCAGGGAGCCCATAACCATTCTGATAGGCACTGAAGTGAACAATTCTACACAGCCACCACATCTTCCCACAGAATGTGGGGTTGGTGACAGCACTCTTCTTCTTGGACAGGCTGCCTGTTGCACAGCTGTAGCAGAGTCCTGTTATTCTCTTCTCCATGGCCAGCAGGACCAGGGCAGGGCAGGGCCCATCCCATGGGCTGGCACTGCTGAGGCCCCTTGAGGGCTGTGGCCAGTTCTGGGCATTTACAGCCAGAGGGACACTGAGGGGCTGGAGAATGTCCAGGGAAGGGGCTGGAGACCCAGGAGGGGCTGAGGGAGCTGGGAAAGGAGCTCAGCCTGGAGAAAAGGAGGCTCAGGGGGGACCCTGTGGCTCTGCACAGCTCCTGACAGGAGGGGACAGCTGGGGTTCCCTCCAGGGAACAGGGACAGGAGGAGAGGGAACGGCCTCAGGCTGGGCCAGGGCAGGCTCAGGGCAGACATCAGCAGGAATTTCTCCATGGAAAAGGTGCTCAGGTATTGAAGGGGCAGCCCAGGGAGGTAGTGGAGTCCCCATCACTGGAGGTGTTCAAGGAATGCCTGGACGTGGCACTCAGTGCTCTGGGCTTGTGACAGTCAAAGGTCGGACTTGATGATCTTGGAGGTCTTTTCCAACTGAAATGATTCTGGGATTCTAAGAAGCTACAGCCTAGTGCTGGCTGTTTTTGTGATGTCTACACTCATATGCACAAGTCTCACGGGCAAAAAGAACTGGATTTCTCACCCGAAATGCAGGGAAGTACCATGACTAGCCCCGACTACCATCCTCAGCTTTGTTTTCCTGCTCTCTTGCATCCCTTCACTGATCAGTAACAGCTCACACTCCTCTTAAAACCTAAGTGTGGCAATCACATTTCTCTCTCTCTCAGGATTTTTTATTGAGGTGCACAGAGAGAAATGAAAGAGAAAACAATTTCTATTTCTGCTCCTTGTTTTTCTCTTGTGGAATGTGTTTGGAGAATTGTTTACCCAGAGTGAGTGCTTGGTTGGATCATGGTGGATTGTTTGGGCCTGAGAGCCAATCGGATCCACCTGTGTCTGGGCTCTGGCGAACAGGGTCACGAGTTGTGAGTTAGTTAGATATGATAGTTAGAGAAAGTAGCATGTAGTATTTAGTATCCTCTTTTATATAGCATATTAATGTCTTATAATTATAATAAAGAAATTATTCAGCCTTCTGAAATAGAGTTAGACATCATCATTCTTCCCATTGGGTTCACCGACATCTACAACACCTAAGAAAATGTTTTATTTTCTTACCAGAGGAATTATTTCAAGCTGCTATTTAAACTGTGCAATCCATCACCAAAAATCTGCATTTCGGGGAGTGCAGGGTTAGCCAGTTGGCCAATGTCACGCTCTTAAAATAATTCATGCGGGACCTTCACCAGCAAGGGTTTAGCCAGACCTACTTGTTTGGACTTTACTGTATGAATTTTTTATCCTGTTTCTTAATTTCTTACCACTGGATGTCACAGCATTATGCATAGAACATGTTATTAAACATTAAGGCAATTGGTCTAAAGGATGAGCTTGAACTAATCTAGAGTGACCTCTCCCGTGGTTTCCCTGCATTAAATCAATAGCCTGTGTCTGAAAGTTCCAAGGTAACAATTGAGCCTACAATATTCCATAACTTTTCAAGCCCTGTCAGCATGCCATAGCTGAAGTGAGACCTGAGCTTAACATGGAATTATGTGGCGAATCAAATATTGATTCTCTGTCAAAGAAGTGACAACAGCAACAAGCTTAGAGACACTTTCAGTGTAATCATATTTAGCCATGATAAGAGCTCAATAAAATGCTGAGTATCTTGGAGCTGGCATATGAAGCTGTCACTGGATTTGCTCTGCTATAAAATTCAGGATGCTAGCTGAGCCCTGACTCAGGGGTACCAATTGAACAATTTTTTTTTATTGTATATGAGTTGAGTCTTTGCTGCAAAGAAGCTTCTAAGCTTTGGGTAGCTCAGGTAGAACTTAGGACCTAAAACCTGCCTTGTGTGAAGAAGCCATTTATTTTCACTGAAAACACCTTAAAGCTAGAGCACAGACTCTCATCAGCCTGATCAAAGCCACAGCACAACTCCAGATCTGAACAATGACTTTGGTTTAACGAAGATAGTAGTTCTGCAAATCTGCAAATGTTGTACGTGGTTTTACAGTGAAACTTTGATCAACAGGGAGCCAAACCTCAGGCAGTTTAAAAGATGGTTCATTTTAACATTTCAGAAAGTTTCAGGTTAGTGGAAATCCAAGTCCCTGGGGCTAAAATTGAGAAGTGACTCTCAGATTCCTTTCCCCATATGGTGAACACACACAGCTATTGCTAGTTCCCTGTTCTGCAGCTCCGTGCTGGTATGTGGCTCACTTCTGATTAGAAGACCCTTTAAGCAGGATAATTTGACCTTGCAGCAGGGATTTGATCTGTGCTCCTACCTTCAGAAAAGCAGGTGCTTTTGCCACCTTTTTTCAGGCAGGTTGGGTACAGAACAGCATTTTCCCAGTTCTGACAGGAGCACTAGGGAATGAGCTACAGCTCCGACAGCCGCTTGTTGTTGCTACTCCATAATTAGTATTGTTTGAACTAGTTGGCATTTCTCCTGGAACAGATTTCACACTCCCTGAATGAGGTTAATTCATTAGTTACATTTGTTTCAAAGCCTCTTGAGCAATCTAATCACTCTGTAATAGTAACTGACTGACCCAAATATTTACCCAGTAAAATAGCAGAATTTCATCCCAATTTGTTAGGATGAGAAGCTTAACCTATTTAAGTTTTTATATTCACTGAAAAAATACGGTGAAGATCATTCAGGAAAACGTGATGCTTCCATATCTGTTTTCCATATGGGTTTGATTTCAATCTCTATAGCAATATCAGTATTAGTAGGCACAAAGATGCATCTCTAACGCTCTGTCTCCTGTGTTTTTCCAGACAGTCCCTGCCTGTGAAACAAAACACTGCTCACACCAACAGCAATCTCAGGAACAGCCAGGCTTTAAGATTGTGGACACAGAAAGAGCCCCAGTCAAGCAAAATGTTGCTTAGAACCATCAGCTAAGATTTCTCTTATAACTTCTCCTGGATGGTGCAGGAGTCCTTATGCTCTCAGTTTTTTCAGTTAATCCTTTCCTGTTGGGTCCACAATTGAGTCCCTGTGTCAAGCTGTCTGTGATGTGTAATTTCTGTTAAATTCAGGCACAGATCAGGACAGGGTGCTTGAACACCTTTCAGACATTTTTTTCCCTCCAATCAACATTTCAGCTACTGGATTAGTAACTAAAAGCTAGTGCTGCCTAATTCCCATTTCAGCAGCCAGGAAAGCTCCTCCACATCCCAACAAAGCATTAGGGGAAGGTGCAGGCAGGGTTTAAATGAAATTCCACGAGAGTTCTCCATTTCCAAGATCTGTGCTTAAGCATCACCTTAATGGCTCGTGAACCTTGCCTGCAACATCTCTGCGGAACTTTTGTGCAGTCATATTTCCATTAAGGTGGGCATGTCAGCCTCATTTTCAAAAGCAAAATATCATTGTCCCTATGCCTTGAGTCCAAGTGCATCAGTTGTGACTCCCCAGAATTCCTTCCTACACTCTCTGTAGGGTTTGGTGGACAGACTGGGAATAGCAGGAAGCGGATAAGCCCTGTCATGTGATGGGAGATAGAACTGATTGAGATGGTGATTCAGTGTTGCTTTCCAGTTCCTGTTACCTCCAGGAATAAGGCACCAAGAGCAGAAGGAAACCATCCAGGCTGGCTTTCTGTAGGCAGGGCAGTGAGTGGATTTGCCAGATGGGGAGGAGGAGGAGGAAGAAGCCAGCACAGATGGAACTTTGTTAGAGACCTAAGCACAGAACCAGCTGCGTGGGAGAGCAGTGGGAAGCTTCACCCCTGGCAAGCTTTCACCCTCAGAAAGGAAAAGCAGTGCCAGAAGGGTAGCCCACACTGGGACCACTCTGTCTGCTTCACTTACAGCCCATCAGCCCCTCCATACTTGTAAAATGGCCTGAGTTTCACGACCTCCCCAGATGAGCACGTTCATCTTGCCTTTGACAAAACCAGACCCCAAAAAGCCTTGAAGTGCCCACGCTACCCCTGCTCCCAGACCAAAGAAAAACAAACCTGAATTCCTCGCTGCTCACAGCAGAGCTGCCCAAGTCACTCTCTGCCAGTTCACATTAAAGGCTGGTGGAACACTTTGGATGCCAGACCCTCCAGAGCAGAGTTTGAGAGCAAAGAGGAGGATCCAGCATCTCTCTGTGCACCACTAGCAGCATTTCAGGCCAGTCTCAGCTGCAAGCAAAAGCAAAATACTTATTGTTAAGGCCTGCTTCCACAAGAAATCTGTGTAAGCTGCAACAGTAGCTTATATTTTGCTGTGATTTTACAAAGCTTACACAAAAGCTATTATGTAGTAAAAAAAATCAGGGCAGCAAAGCCTTCACGGGAGGACTACAGATGAAAATATTACAAAAAGGCTTTATATTAACACAGGGTTTAATGCCTCAGTTATTTGTGTGCAGTAGTTGCATGCATTTACAGCTAAGACTACTCTGGGAGTTGTTTTCCATGAATTTTAGAGCTGGAAGAACACAAAGCATATGGCAGCAGTGGAAACAATCAGCCCCACATACAGCAGAGGCTGTTGCCTGACTCCTGGCTCTGCTGCTTGTTTTGGCATTTTCTGAGACAAATAATGTGAGGTAGCGCCTCTGCTCCAGATCAGGATAGAGGGAGGAAAAGGGGAGAATTACAGCTTTCATCCAGATTTCTACATACTTTTAGCTTATTCAAACAGTTTAAAGTAAATGAAAGCAAAAATCTTCTTACGTTTCACAAATTGTTATCAGCATCATTAATGTCCTCAGAGGCTAGTGGAAAGGGGACTATATTCTTGCTGCCTTTTAAATTTATTTCTTTATCCATTCAAGAATTTCCTCCTAGGATTAGAAAATAAAAACGAGGAAGTTGATAAAAACGATACCAGTTTCTGCTGAGAAGGAGGAGGGAAGAAGACACGGGCATCTATGGCAGTATGCCCCTGAACTGTTCAAATGAGCAGAAGACAACTCTTGCACCAGACATCAACCTCTGCTGAGGAAGCTCCAGTCCCAGCAGCATCCAAAAACTCAATTTCATATCACAGCTTGATTTGTCACCTCTGTAGTTCTTTCTTCTTTTGGTGTTTTTTTGGTAACCACATCAAGAGTGGTTAGGATTGGAAGGGACTTAAAGCTCGTCTCATTCCAGCCCCAGGCCAGAGCTCTGTACCCAAATAAAGACATTTTGAAGGGGGGAAATTATTGGAATTACTCTCTTCCTTCCTGTGGTGAATGTCAGTAGAATGGATACCGTTTTCCTGAGGCTATCCTATACCAAGTCGTCCTTACGCTGTTTCCTATATCAAAGTTTGCTCCACGTTTCACAGCTTTGGAGCTTAAATCCATAGAACATCGATCCTAAAAATGGATTAATCGAGGTCAGCGGCTGACAGTGCACAGCTGGCTTGCAACCGATATTGCAAATAACTCCATTTATGCAATGCCAACAGTGCTTCATTACTCCATGAGACGAGTATTTCTGACAAGTCATAGAATTACAGGTCGGTTTCAGCTGGAAGGAACCTTAAGGATCATCCTACTCCACCCCCAGCCATGGGCAGGGACACCTTCCACTATCCCAGGGTGCTCCAAGCCCCAGTGTCCAACCTGGCGTGGAACACCTCCAGGCATGGGGCTGCCGTTCCAGGCGTGAATGGCGCCCTTTGGGCACAAATCTCCTACTTCCATCACTTTCAGGGCTCCGGCGGCTGCGGGGGCCGGACTCACGGTGAGGGGCTCCATCCTTCCCTGCGGGGTGAGCGCTGCCGGGCGTTCGTGGGGGCGGGACCCGAGTCCCCGGAACGGGGCGGGGGCGAGGGGCCGGTCCGGTGTCCCTGAGGGGACGCGGAGCGGCGCGACCCCGACCCTCCCTCAGCGCCTCCCTCTGGGACTACATTTCCCAGCGTCCCCGGGGGTGGGGCAGTGCGGGGCCCGCGCGGTGACGTCACATGAACGGGGCGTGGCCTACGCCGGCGTGAAGCGGGGCAAGCGGGGAAGGACGCGGGGCGAGCGCGCGGGAGGGCGCGAGGCCGCGGCGGGGCCCCGACCATTGGCTGCCGCGGGGGCGCGCGCGCGCGCGGGGGGGGCCCCGGCCATTGGCTGGGGGGGGGGGTGCGCGCACCGGGACCGGGAGCCGTGAGGGGCTGAGAGGCGGCGGGACCGCCGCCGGGAGCGGGACCGCCACCGGCAGCGGCTCCTTCGTCCCTCCCTCCATGGGGCCGGGGGCGGCCCTGCCCCGCCCCGCCGCCGCCGTCGTGAAGTGACAGCGCGCTGCGAGGCCAAGGCGCTGCTGCCGGCCCGGCACGGGGCGGGGGGGGGAGGGGGGTGTCCGGTGAGTGAGGCGGCGGCGGCGGCCCGGGCTCGCCCCCGCCGCCGCCCGGGGGTCTCAGCGTGAAGGGGCCGGAGCGGAGCGGCCGCGCCATGAACTACCAGCAGCAGCTGGCCAACTCGGCAGCCATCCGGGCCGAGATCCAGCGCTTCGAGTCGGTGCACCCCAACATCTACTCCATCTACGAGCTGCTGGAGCGGGTGGAGGAGCCCGTGCTGCAGAACCAGATCCGCGAGCATGTCATCGCCATCGAAGGTGAGACGGCGGCCCCGGCACGGCGGGGAGAGGGAGCGAGCGGCGGAGGGTGCCCCAAAACCTCCCCCAACCCCTGGCCCTGCACTCCCCAAAACCTCCCCCAATCTGTGGCCCTGTGCTCCCCCCAAAGCCTCTCTAGCCCATGGCCCTGCGCCCCGAAAACCTCCCCCAGCCCGCCGCTCTGCTCCCCCGCACCAAACGTCCGCCAGTTCTGTTCCCCGTCTCAAGCCTCCCCCAGCGCATGGCTCTGTTTATCCACCCCCCCCTTCCCCAAAACCATGGCTCTGTTTATCCACCCCCCCCCCTTCCCCAAAACCATGACTCTGTTTATCCGTTCCCCCTCCCCCCAGACCTCCCCCAGCCCACGGCTCTGTGTCTTACCCCTCCCTCCCTGGTCCCCTTCTTCCCACCGCCACCCCACAAATAGCCCTGTCCCCACCTGCCCGCCTCCTCCATGGCCCTACTCCCCCTCATCTCCCCCAGCCCATGGTCCTGCTCCCCTCCCTGCGCACTTCCCTCCATCTCCCCCAGCACCTTGCACTGCGCCCCCGTGCCCCCCAGCCCACGGCCCGCGGGTCCTTGGGAGCTGCCGCCTCCCCGCTCCGGGCTGTCTGCCCTTCCTCCACCCCTCGTGGCTGGCGTTTTCAGGGAGCCGGAGGTGTTCTGCCTTGGTCCCCATCATTTCCTCGGCGCTGAATGCCCCGGGTGGCCCCTCTGTTGGGATTTGTGGGGTTTTAGAAGTTGTTCTGCTGCTCTGCAGTTCTGCTGCTGTGCGGGAGAGCAGCGGGCTCCTTCGGGCCGGGGTACGGTGGGAAGGGTGATGCTCGTTTTGCCTGCAGAAGGGTTCGGGAAAATGAAATTTTCTTCCGCGCTCCCTGCAGCATGCGATGGAGACACTGTGGGGCTGTGGTTTGGTGGTGTGAAGTGAGTAAACAAGACGTGCAGCTGGGTTGTGGAGCGGTATCGGTCTGTGCAGTAGTGTAAAAACAGGTCGGGAGGCAAGATGGAGATAACGGCCCTCTAAGCTTAGATTTATGTGCATCTATTCCCGCAGGAGCACTACAGAGGCTTGAACTGCTTAGGGTGCACAAAATAAGGAATCACCAGCGTAGGGAAGTCTGCAGATATTTTTTCTTAACTGTTGGTGGAGTTAAAAAGAGCAAACGGTATTGTCTAGGAATATCTATTTTGTGGAGAAATTTATGACTTATTTTGCATGATAACTTGCTGAGCTTCACGTCGTGTGCTTTTCCAAGTGGAGTATCCTGTCGCTGTTCTGGAAGGGATTCAAGGTAACAGAGTGTGATGTACAGCAGCTGAGATAGAGCTGCCTAAAACCGTCTTGTGTTGGTGGCCTAGCTGGTCCTTAAATGATACGTAATCAAAAAGTCCCGATGGAAAAACTGCTATTGAGATTGTTGCCTGAAAGATTTATTTGTGTGCCTCTTGAGCAGTGGAGCTTGAATAGACAGACATCATGGTTCTTGAAGTTAACATTTTGGGTTTAGTGTGTTGTGTGGCATGGCAGGGAGGCTGGCAGTGCCTGTCACTTATTGCAGAGCAGTCCCCACCAACTCAGTATCTACATCTGACCAAGTGTGTGGTAGAGATTTGTGGATATTCTCTGTTTTATTAGTCACTACTGAGATTATGGTGTGGGGCTGTCCCCTGCTGAGGGTGCTCTGCCTTTTCTTTCCTCTCTTGAGTTTAAAACTTATTAATGTATCTGGTGGGAAGACTAGCACAAGCACCGTCCCTTTCTCTGTGCTGCTGGTGTTTGGATTTCTGCAGGATGGATAATGCTTTCAGCAGAGCATTTTTTCAAGTGGTAATTTATACATGTTTCTGTGGTATAAATGTGTTTGTGAATAAGATGCTTGGGCTCTAGTGATGTGCCAAGCTTGTGTGGAAGTGGGAGGAGGATGTGAAGCACTGGATGTAGTTATCTCCTTAGCATGTGACTCGTGTTAGTCTTTTCATGTATTAATGATTTCTGTTACCTAACTGTGGCTCAGCTCATTTGTCAATCACAAAGACTTGAAAACCAAAATAGCAGTCTAAAAACATGTTTCAAGAGCTGAGAGGATGAGTAAAACAGATAATTTGCTGTCTAACTTTTATTGGACACTGAGTCATGAGAGCAGTTGCTCTGATAGATGGGAACGATTTATCTAGATAATGAGTGTATTGTATGTCTTCTGAGGGCTCTTCAACTAGCTCTTAAATGTTTAAAAATTGAATAGTTGCAGAGTTAGAGGTAAAACAACAGCTCCTCACCCCTTTGGATTACAACTCCACCAGGCTGTATTTTTGCTAAACCTCCTTTAGCTAACTCTTTCTCACTGATAGCAGCTTTTAAATCCGTGTGGTAGTGCCATGTGTTGCATGTAGGAAAAGCAGACATTTGGATTGTGGTGGTTGCCTTCCAATTTTGCTGCTAAGAGTTTAGTGTTGTACTGATACTCCTCAAATCATAAAATCTTTTAACCTCAGGGTACTTGAGGTTCACTGACAGGAATTGTGGTGTGGTTGGCATGTGGCTGCTGCGAGAAGATACGAAGTAACTTCCTGGAAGAGTTCCTTCCACTGCAACCAGAACTGTACCCCGTAAAGAGAAGAGTATAGACTTGTTAGTTCAGGCTGCTTTAAATATAAACTCCAACCTACATGTGCTCCTTGAACTGCTTATTTAATACTCTCCTGCTCAAGAGAGGTTTGACAACTCTGGAGAAGAACATGCTTGGAATCTTAAGCAATTTGGGACTTCCAGCGGAGTTCCTATTACTGATTCCTAGAGTTTTCTTTCCTGTGTAGAGCAGCGCTGTCTCTCCAGCACTTCGGATTTTATTGGCAATGTAAACCCTCTTCCTTTTTACGTTTGGAGTTCCTCTTGCATTTGGAGCTCGTAGGAGTGTCTAGGCATACTTGCTGGACCAAAGACTGTTGAAATAATCTGAAATTCAAACTCCCCTTTCAGCAGCAGTTGTTTATATTGAAGTACAGGAGTGCTATCTAATATGAGGAGAGCAAGTGCTAAACTGGGTCCTAAATTGATTAGTCCTTACTTTTTTGCACAGAGATTTCTTGCTTGTGTTATTCTAAGTTACATGTGATACTGGGTAAAACAGTTCTGGGTGATAGTGCTTCATTAGTTTTTCCTCAGTGGATAAAGGTGCTAAAATAAAAGTGGGCTGCTTCCAGGTTCTTGCATGTCTCAGAGTTGCAGAGTCAACAGTTCAAAAGCATTTGTTCTGTATTTTTTGTAGGAAATTCATGCTAAGTCGCCAGTCAGTTTTAGAGTAACTTAGACTGTTATGTTAGTTTAATGACAGTGTAATTAATATTATTATAATATTAATATTATAATAATTAATTATTATTATCTGGTACACAGACTTTACAATAGTAAAATCTGCCTTCCCATGTTCTGTAGTTCACAGCACCACTGCTTGATCAACATTAAACATTCCTCATACCAAGTATGTTGTGTGCTTAGAAACAGGGAGAGGAAATATGAATTGCCTTCAGTGGTCTTTAGGTTACTGAAAATATCTTGAGGTTCCACGGTGTGGTGATCTGCAAGGGTAGGTAACAGCTGAATATGTCAGCTCCAGTTTCTCACCATCCAGGCTGAGACTAGCACTATATTTTTATAAACTTTAGCAAGATGGAAAACCAAGGAAAGATTGTGAAAAACCTAATTTTTAATGCTTCATGAAAAGACATTATAACACTTTAGCCAAGATGATGTACACATTATTAATAGTCTATAAAAATACTAATATACTTAGTACTAACATGCTGATGCAGCAGGTGTTAAGCATCTCAAGTAGTTATTATTTATTTAGGTGGAGGTTATTGCTTTAATTGGTAAGAATGCCATACCAGACATCATGTAGGTATGAGTTGCTGTGTTCCAGAGCTTTTTGTGGTCTTTATTCTAGTTTTTCTGTTAAGAGTAAATTTTAAAAAAGCATGTTGTAAATGCTAGTTTTAATTTTGAAATTATGATTTTTAAGTGATTATCAAGAAATAATCTAAATCTTAGGGAAAATGAGATTGTCCATTTGGAAATACTTTGCTCAAAGCAGTGCAAAAATACACTGGCAAGCATGTGGGTGAGAGAAAATGGGAGAAGGTACAAACCTTGCTTTAATTTTTTCCTTCTGGTCACTTTTAAAAGTACTGTTTTCTGAAAACAAAGTTATTCAGGGTGGAGCTAAAACTCTTGAAGGACAGCAACCTTAGAGGCATCTGATTGTTGCAGCTCTCCAACTTTGCAGCCCCTTGAATGCTGGCATTGAGTATGTTGAGAGCAATGTTACAGCAGGAGTCATACTCAGTCTTGAAGTTGAGGCAGCAGTAGTGTCTTAACACTTCTGCTGCTATTGAAGGCTGAGACAAATTACTTGAGAAATGCATGTGCTGCAAAAGCATTGTTTTCTCTAGGGAAATACAAGACTACAACTGTTCCAGGCCAGCTTAGACAGGGCTTGGAGCAACCTGGGATAGTGGAAGGTGTCCCTGCCCATGGTAGGAGGTGGAATGAGGTGGGCTTTAAGGTCCCTTCCAATCCAGACCATTCAGGGATTTTCTGGGTACTTGTTATATTATTTCAGTACATCAAAGGAATGATGGCGTCATTCAGCTATTTAGGCATCACTGACCAAAGCTGAAGAAACCCCCAGATATCACACAAAACAATTGCATCTAGAAACATAATAGCAATTGGCCTCTTTGCACTTTTGTTATGTTTGCATCTTGGAACTGTGGCTCAAACGATGTAATTTCACAGGATCAATCTGATTCTCCAAACAGCCATCTTGTTTCAGATTTCTGTGTGAGCACAACGGAGGTTGGGAATGTGCTGGTTTTGTTGGTTTGCTGAGGGATTAAATCAGGGTGATTCAGGTGTGGGGAATCTGCCCACAGAGCTGGTAAGTGTATCCAGGTAAATTCTGAGCTTGCACAAACACAGTAAGCATCGACTTGGGTGAGGATTATTTCCTGTCACAGCCAGGGATGCTGGGGACAAGTCTCTTAATGCCCTTTTCTGCTGATTGTGCATGTGCACCTGTGTGCCCTGAGCTGTTAACCTGGCTCAAAGATAACATTCAGAGGGTGCTTAGCACTGAGGGTGCTGAGGCCCTGTCGCAGAGTGCCCAGAGAAGCTGTGGCTGCTCCATCCCTGGAAGTGTCCAAGGCCAGGCTTGGAGCAACTTTGGATAGTGGGAGGTGTCCCTGCCCGTGGTAGGGGCTGGAATGGTATGATCTTGAAGGTCCATTCCTAACCAAACCATTCTGTGATCTACTCTTATTGTTTGTAGACCTCCAGTGTGAAAAAGTGGGTGAAATGCAGCACACGTTTTGCTGTTTGTGTGGCTCATTTGCAAATGGAAAGATATTTCTTTTTAATACGGAAGATGTCAGACTCCAGCGTGTGGGTAAACAAGAGCATTCAAATGCTTGATATTAACTGTACTTGCACAATAAACTAAAAACCAGGTTTGGTAGTTGTTCTGAAGTTCCTGGAATGTCTTATTCTGGCTTTAAATTACATGCTTCACTGCTATTCTCTGCAAAAGCTGCATGATTAAATATCAGATGCTTTTGAGCAAGTGCAGAAGACTTACAGATCAAGAGGAAAGCCTTAAACCATTAACTTGTGAGGATAAGTTCTTTCTCCGGGGCAAAAAAGAGACCTGCTGTGGATCAGCTGATGTTGATGGAGCAAATGTGTTGTGAGGCTTTAGAGTTTTCAGGGAGTGTGCCGGCCTTCTCCCACCGTTTGCTTTGGGGGATTAGTTGAAATCAGCAGGCAATAATGCTGATACAAGAGATCGTGCTGCTGTGTATACATATCACTGTTTTTATTTCTATTTAAGTTGGCAAATGAGTCCTGCTCCCTAAGAGGGGGCACTCGGCAGTGCAGCAGATAGGACATTGGATTTGCTTTTGCTCAACTCAGGCACTTGGGAAAAGGAAACACTTTGGAAGCTGAGCTGCTGTGTTTGTGTTCTGCATAGTACTGAGCAGTAACAAAATGGCAGTTGTGGTTTCCAGAAGGTGCTCAAGCTAAGTATCTTCACAAGACTTATTTTCCAATTAGGAGAAGTGCTTCTTTTCCAGGACTTGAGTGACCATGGTCTTAGCCTTAACTTTGCCACCTGAAGGAATAGGTTTGTATCTTTGATCATGCTGTGAAAACTGAGATGAGAATATGAGATAGGTCATTAATTGCTAATAATTAAGGGATGCACTTACAACTGTAAGGCTGCAATATGTTTGTAAGTGAAATTTAAAAATTCCACATTGTAGGGCTGCAGTATGTTTGTAAGTGAAATTAAAAAATCCCACATTGTTTTTGGCTAATGAGAGAGGCTTGGAGTAGTGCCAGGCAGTTGAACAACTCCCCAGACTTCAGGAATACTCTGTTCTTTACTGCGTCACCACTGGGATTGGTTTTGTCCTTACCAATAAGCAAGGTGAATGATAGTGTTGGTATTTTTAGTAAATCTTTGAAGAAAAGGTAATATAAGCTCCAAAAAATTCTCTGAACTCAGTTGCATCTCAACTCTGTGACCTTTTGCTGACAGTGCATTTCAAATATCCCTTTCTGCAATTGTTAGTTTTTATGTGAGGGTTTTTTGTGTGACCTTAGTACACACAGCTTTATATCAGCTGTGGAACAAATCCAAAATGATTGCTTAATAATCTACAGTGGATAAAGTTTTCTGTTCTGAGACAGCAAGTGGTATATTCAATAGTTTTGATAATCCTAATGTCTGTGGGAGTAAGAGATTTGTCTTCTGTTATATTAGTTTTTGTCCTTGACTGCCTTTAAGCACTGTTTGTACTTTGAGTCACCTGTACTGAGGGAGAGCTGTGGCTCAGCTTCTCTTTTGTGTTCCTGCCTGTCTTCACACCATGAAATACAGCGAAGACAGTGCCAGATGCGGACAAGTTGGGATGCTGCTGATTTTTGATGTTTGACTTTTCTGATTTCTATGGAGAGTGAAAAGGAGGGTGATTTTAACCTAGTGTCTGTAAGGAGAGACTTTTCAACTACTTCCTAGTAGTTTTTTGATCTGAAGTTGTTTGCAGTTAATTTGTGCTTCTCTTGTAATTGTGCTAAGGTTATAAATACAGCATAAATCTTGTGATCCATGTTAGAAATAAGGTAACGTCTCACTTAGATGTATTTTGGCTACCAGGAACCTATTATTTTTTAGAAAGTTTGTTTTCAATTTTAATTCCAGGGTGGAAACAGTGAGGATGTCAGGTTTCCTTGGTGGCGGTGAGTCCATTGTGGGCAGCTGGCAATTCCAAAGCCCTCTGGAAGTATTTAATCATTTTTTTTCTTAAGTGGGTAGAAGCAGATGTGTTACTTAATCAGTGTGTGCACATTCAGCCTCATTAATGCAATTTCAGGATCCTGACTAATCTATTTGGAGCCTGCATAGTGGTAAAGATGACAGGGTGTTAAGATAGTGGTACATTTCTAAACCAGAGAATGACTTGTTCTTTCACTTTTCTTTCTTACTGCTTAAATAAGCTTCAGTTAACCACTTCAGGAAGCCAAAGCTAAAACCACAGGGTTGATCTGTGTGAAAGATGTAATTTCAGTATTTCCTTTGTAGCTTTACTAGTTTACATAGTTGGATAATGAATGTAAACCCAATGATGAGACAGTTACTTTGTTTGGTAATTTTCCCTTTTATCCCAAAGAAAGATACTGGCAAGCAAAGGGACTCTGGGAAACACTGGAATTGAATCTATAGTTTTGGGTGTATTGCCTTGTGTTTATCTGTGAAAAGCTTAAATATTTCAAATTTTTTTTTCATTATTTTTAAAGGGATTGAGGAACTGTTTATAGCTTAGACCAATCAATGCTCAACATGACTTTAACTCAAAACCTCGACTTGAACTTGGTGATGCTTACATTTAAACTAAAACCACGGTTGTTGTTCCTTTTTGTAAATTTCTTATTAATTCTGCCACTGTCTCTATAATTTACAAGAGTCTTCTTCAGTGCCATAACCAGAAGGAGGAATGACACAGCCAGTCAGTCACTGTTGCAGGGTTTTGTAGCATCAGTACTGGGTTATACAGATACAGTAGGTTCGAATGTGAGAGATCCTTATCTTTGTTTGAGCTTCTCATGCTCAGGCCAGCAGCCAGGACGCCTGTCTTTTTGGTATCACAGCAACTGTGCTCTCCAGAGGAAATATGCTAAAAGCATGGCACTGGAATGCCCAGACAGCAATCATTTAAATGGATCCTATTTAACCTGGCAAGTGCTAGTGTGTCTGAGTTAACGCCTTGTGTGCCAGGAGCTGTTTGCAGCACTTGGGCGACATCCCAACTCAGGTGCCTGGCACGTGAATTTGGGGATGGCTAGTGTATGGACAAATGAGGAATTTTTGCCTAGTTAGAATAATCTTGGACTTGAAAGTTTTAGTGTTGAAGTGATGTTACTTCTCCTCGTTTTCTTCCCCCCCCCCCCCCCCCCAAATTCTCCCCCAGTATCTGTGGAACCTTTTGTTATAGCATCTCTAACAGCACGAAGCTGTGTTGGGGATGTTTAGATTGGATTTTAGGGAAAGGTTCTTCTCCCAGAGGATGCTGGGCACTGCCCAGGTTCCCCAGGGAATGGGCACAGCCCCGAGGCTGTCAGAGCTCCAGGAGCATTTGGACAATGCTCCCAGGAATGCCAAGGGTGGGATTGTTGGGGTGTCTGTGCAGGGTGAGGGTTCATGATCCTTGTGCATCAGGATTATTCCAGCTCAGGAGATTCTGTGGTTCTTGCTGTGCAAGATCAGACAGTGTTTGAACAGCTGCTGGTTTTGCTCCAGCAGTGAATTTCCTCAAAGATACACCAGCCAAACTCAGGGAACAACTAGGGAGGTGAGGAAGGAGATTGAAATGTCTAAGGCTGTGAATGGATTGATAAACATGGAGTTGAAATACATGTCCAGGTCCAGGAAACAATCTTAAGTAGGCTTGCCTAGAAATTTAGGGAGGGTAGTTTTAGAGCTATGTAAATACATTATAGAAAGAATCTAGGAGTGTTCTCAAAGCATAGAAATGATTGTGGCTTTGCAGTTCAAATCTGCTGTTTTGAACTAGGTTAGCAGGTGCAAATGGATGGAATGGTCCTTTTCCCTCCTGTTTTCTATACTGCTACAGCCAGAATTACTCATTCAGTGGAATTGCTTGAGGTGGCTTGAGCACTTATAGTAATTTTCATGTCTCGAAGGCAAAAATCAGGTCATCCCTCAGCCTTCCTGTGGCAGCTGTAGCACATGAATGCAGCCAGGAAATACATAAAGCCAACTTATAGCAGTAGGAACCAATGGCACTTCTTGTCATAGACTTGGCCTAAGAAATTGCCAGTGTTACTTTCAAAAAGTTGATCTGACTGCAGGGTGCAAAGGATCTCTTGGAAACTTATTTCATCCATTTAGTAATGCTGGAATAGTAAGAAAGAGTAATTGAGCTGCCATTGAATTCTTAGGTTAGAATATTGATGTCTTTTCTTTTGTAAATTTTACATAGTGGTCAGAGTTAGGCTTCAGTGACTGAGTTGTTCCTGATGTGGAAAGAGAAAACATTAACTAATACTAGGTCGTAGTAAACTGTTACAGCCATGGTGTAGGTGTTTATCTTTAGGTAAGCTGGTGTGACATGACAAATTTGTTAAGAAATAATCAAAAGTCAGAGATAGGCACTTACTATCACTGAAGTGACATACAGCTTAATATCTGCTGCTCTGGGAGGCAGGGTATGGAGCAGCTATGGAGAGAGAGAAAGATGGGCTCTAAATCTCTGATTTGGATCACTGTTGAGCACTAAAACTGGAATGATAGCTTGGAAAGTGTTTACAGATGTGGGTATTTGATTGTGAGGATTCTGATAATAAAAATCACTTTGTAATGAATTGCACCATCTCTGTTTCTGGCCAGAAGGTGTTATTGGTTGTGCTGCCAAGGGTACAATTTTCAACTATCAAAGCTAATAAATAATGACAATGAAGGAAAATAATGTACCATTGCTGTCAGTCATGAACATAAAATCAATGATGTAGCAGAGTTTAAAGTGCTTTTGTAGTAAAGCTTTGTTCATATTTTCAATACATGCTAAAGAATTAATAGGATTATTTTCTTTCTACTGTGAATAAAGCCAAGTAATAGTTTTCCTTCCTAAAATTAGTTTTGGATTGCTGTTCAGGCTTGGGGTTGAAAGATCTCTCTGGGTCTGCGGGCCAGCTTCTGAGCCCCTGCACAGGATGGTGACATGAATGATGGATGATGAAACTGTAAGAATTGACAATTGTGCTGGTACGTTCTGAATACAGCAGAAATTTATAGCAGCAGCCTGAGTGCAGGTGGGACCTTGCTGGAGTGGTTTATCATTTTGCTATGGCAGTTGTGATACTTGAATGGCAATCTGTAGTTCCACCCTTGGAGCTGAGTAAATGAAAGCAGGGAGGAGCAGAAACAAGCTGAGGAAAACGATTCCTATACCCTGAGGCAACTCATCCATTTACTCCCCGTTCATTATTTTCCTCATGCAAAATAAGAGTCTAATTTTAACATGCATTAATTAAGCTTCAAAAATGCCTCACCGCTATGAGGTTGTGGCATTTAATAGCATTTGGATATACAACAGTATATGAGTTTATGGATGGAAGGATCCGGCTATTGACTTATTTGAAAATGACATTTAAGTAGGGTGGGGCACAGCTCGCTGCAGCAAAAAGCTGGGCTGAATACCCAGGTGTGTGACCCTGAGCTGGAGGGAGGCTTGTGTGTGGTATCTGGGTGCCAGGTGATCAATACCTACAGCAAACACCTGCCTTGATAGCTGCTTAATATCTGATAAAAGTAGTATTTGAGCTGAGGTCAGGAGGGCTAGGTGGCTTCCAGGAAGACATTACTTCTCTGGGAATATTTTGCTTACTGGAACATCTTGCTTGCCGCATAATAGGATTCAGTCAGAGGGTTGCTGGTTTGATTTATGATGCTAATTGGCGTGGTAGTTGATGTGAACTGCATGTACTAATTGCTCACTTGCTAATCCTCTCCAAATTATCTGACAAAAGCTTTTAGGATGGAGCATTACATGTGTTTTAAAACTGGTCTGCAGAGAAATGTAAACAATTGGGAGCCCTTGTTTTGCTTTAAATGCCGAATTCAAGTGCTGGTCCATTTTAGTCACTGTAATGTTAAAGGGGAAATTCAGTTGCTTTAATGTAGTCGCATCGTTGTTCTTTGTGGGATTTAAACAACAGCTGAAAAAATATTGCAGAATATGCTCCCCCTGCCCCACCCCCCTTTAAGCTGGAAAATTGCCATCATCTATATGGTAATAGTTTTTATGTGTTATCTATATGGTGAAGGCAGAGTATGCATATCTGTGCAGCTTTTGGTGATGCAAAACACGGTGTGCCTTTTGAGTTGGTGATGGTGATGTCAGTGCAGCAGAAACTGCAGTGGGAAAACATAAGGAAAATAAAATGGAGATACTCATGCAGTGTTGGGATAATGAAGGTATTTTGGCTGTGATTCTGGTAGAGGATATGTGCTTTGACTATTTTACTGTGCAAAACAATGAAGCTTAATATAAACAAGAGAGATTTTGTATTTCCAGGCTGATAGGCAAAATCCTGATGTTAGATTATGGAATGCAGTAGTCTAAAGAGATGACTTTTACCTTTTCTTAAATAAGGCAAGAGCTGTTTCAGGAGGGAACTGATTCTTCAGATTGAGAATTGTACAGGCTGCTCTCTGTGTGAATGGGGAGGATTGCTTTGCTTCTGTAACATATTGGATTAAAGTGGGTGTTTGACAAAATGAACATTAATCTATCTCAAACTTAATATTTCAAGGTGATTTAGACACTTTAATCATATCAAATTTTCTAATTTGAGCCTGACTGACTTGCTCTCACAGCAAGCACTGAAATGAGATTACAGACAGCTGAAAGAAATTAGTCAGTTTGGAAGCAAAAAGCATTTAAATACAGGTGTTTGGCTGTGATTTGAATATAGCCTGTCAACAGCAAGAGGCAAAATACTTCAGTGACCTAAAAAGTGCAAATATGTCCCTTTAGGGATTACTTGTTTTAGATAATGACATGTTATTAAAGTTAAAGCTCACATTTATATCCCTTGATTTGCTAACTAGGCCAATAGCTTTTTAAAAACTCGGTTGATAAATGGGGAAAATTAATTCTGTCAGAATTTGTAGGGATGCAGGTAGCTACTGCTGGTGTTTTGGATGATTATTTTTTAAATTAATATGTAAATAAGGTGGTGTACTCAGGCTGAACCAGCTACCTGCTAGAAGCTTGAATACAAATACCATCATCTTGGAAGAAAGCAACACTGGAGTGTTTCAGAAGTTGTCTGGTATTCCTGAATTCCAGTGAAAGGTGCTGTCGGAGGAGCCTGTGTTACCATGCAACGTGGAGCCATTTCTCCTCCTTGCCTGACATTCTGCAGCTGGTTTTGTGTTGTTCTCATGCTGTTTCTCTACTCAGCAGATGGAAATATTGCCTGCTAGGTAAGTGGTGATATTTGATAAAAGCTGGTGAGTGAGTGATGCCACATTAGGGAAATGAAATATGGATAAATTGCAGTTACAAAAGGGATTAGATCTTTTTCAAATAAGATCATTGAGGCTGTAAGTAAAAAAAAAAAAAATCCAAAACAACAACCTGCTACAAGCAGGGACGAACACAGTTGTATGAATCTGTGTTCTTCCTGAGAATGAACCGTGTCTGTTGTTTCAGCATCTGTCTCTTGTTTGCTTATGTGCACTTGATGCCATCAATAAAAAGGCTGTTCCTAGCTTGGTATGTCAGCAGGGACTGGACATCTATTGTCCTCAGGATAATATATTCCCTGGATAGGGATTAAGGTACAGGTTTCACTGGGAATAGTGTGTGGAGAACACTACAGAGTGCCAGAAAAACCCTCTCCTACCCTGTGACTCTTGGTTTGGGTTCGTTTCTGCTGTAATCACTCTTGAGTCCTTGGGCTGTGTGGTGGGTCTGCTCTGAGGATCACCTCTGGATTGAGGAAAATTGTTAGCTGTGGGTGTAACAGGCACTTTTTACACATCCAGGTGTTAAAAAGTAAAATGAAGAACAAGTGCAGTGGGCTTGAATTTGAAGATGCCTGGTTGAAATTCACATAAGGTCTAGAAGAGCAGTGGTGATGGCAATTGGATGATACTGATTATGAACTGTCCTCCAGATTTTGTATTGCCAAATTGTTGTATTACCATCCTATGTAGACTCAAAAAAAAAAAACCAAAAAAACAAAAAGCAACAACAACAAAGAATTAGACAAGTCTAATTTTAGTCCAGTTTTTAAAGCAGACTGTAAAACCTGAGTCTTAGGAGATAGTACAGTAAGCATCTTGAAAATGTTGCCTCTGTAATAGTGACATTGGCTCATCTGTTGGCATCCATGGTGGGTTTTTTTTTTGTTTTGGATGCTGTGGCCAAGCTACTGCAGGAGCAATTCCACATTGAGCAGAGGGAATTGAAAGTCCAGTGTGGTTGCTGCTGGCCCTGGAGCTTGAATCAATTGCTAAAAATTTACATGCAGATGTGTCTGTCTGCAACCCAAAACACCTGAGTGAAAACCAATGGACTTGGAAAGCCGGGAGCTGTGTATGGGAGAGCTGTTAGGTTTGATGTCCTTGGCAATGTGGACAAGTAGAAGCTCTGATGCTGATGAGGGATGTGACATGGAAAACCATCACGGGGAGAGAGCGTGGGATTTGTTTTCTAGATATAATAGCTTGTAAGTAATTCCTATGGAGCTGTAAAAATGGATTTTAATGGCTATATATGCTTGAGGTATGGGATAGTGAGCGGTTTCCTCACTTGCAAGGAGCATTTTTTGCTCAGAGTTTGCCTCCAAGCGGACAAACAGGCCATTGAAACATAAGTGATGGCTGGAATGTAACAGCTTCAGTGTACATTGCTTTTACTCTCCCAAACTTCTTGAGTGCTTGCAGGCTGTTGGCTTTTAGAAGCAAAAAGCAGCCAAATTCTTGTAATAGTCAGAGAAAAGCAACTGTTCTGGGAGACTTTGAGATGGGAACTAAAATGACATAACTTGAGAGATTTTTGAAGGCTTCTAGATTATCACTTCTGTGTGCTTGAATGTTGTGAAGATTTGCTGGATCTGGTTCTGCTTCTTGTCCCTGTGATTGCCAACTTTCAGACTAATTTCTATATTTAGGCATTTATATGTGCTATGTAATAATGAGCAGCTGATGTAAAAGCAAATATTTTTACCTGCTTGGCACTTGTTTAATTTGCATCTTACATCCACTTGTTAGCAAACGTATGAATTTGCGGTTAACTTTTACCTGTTTGAAATAAAACCCAGTGTATGAATTCCTTTAAAAGAACAGTAAATCAAATTACTTGTATTTATGTTGCATTCAAATGGGAGGTGATGAGGAATCTTCCTAGGAAGGAATAGATAAGGGCTAATGACAAATTGTGATACAAGATGGAAATAACTGAGATAGAAAATCAGATCTGTTTTCTGTAACATGTTTTTCATCCAGGGCTAACTTGCATAAAAACTGTTTTAGCTTCTGCTCTTTGTTTACTCTTGAGGAGGTGGAAGCTTTATGTTGAGGAAAGGACACAGAATTTGTTGTCTTCTTGTAACATGTGGCTGATTGCTAATCTTATGGAAATTATGTATTGAGCAGATGAGACCTGATTAATAATAAATAAAGATGCTGAGAGTGATTTTGGTAGGGAGGAATTAAGCTTTTATTTTAATTCTTTTTAAACCCCCACAGAGTAAAGCCTCTTTAAGCTAGTCAGGTAAGCAAAGTCTGTAACCTGAGGATTATATTACTCTGCTCCTTTGTGCCTTAGAATTACTACAACCTCCATTCAACTTGAATTCAAAATGAGGTGATGTGCTGCTTGATTCCCAGGTTGGATTTAGCTGAAAATAATACTAGAAATGTGCAAGACTTGTGGTAAAGTTGAGCAGCAAAATATAAATTTTCTAAAAACAGTTGCAGATCTTCACGGCCTTCTGAGAGTGTAGTTTAAGAGTGGGTGAGCTTGTGATATTTAATTTGCTGCTGCAGAGCTGATAGGCTGGTGGAGGGCTCTTGGCTCTGTTTGGTGAATTGCTGTCTTACACCTAAATGTGCTTTTTCTCAAGGAGCAGGAACAGGGTAGGGTGCTGCACAGAAACTTTTGCTGCTGAACACCTCAGTGGGCTATAAAATAACTTCCAGGCCCTAACAAACTTGAACCTGTTTCTCTGGGAGAGAAGGTCTTTCCAACCCAAACCATTAACCTTGACTATGCAGAGTTGTTGTTTTTTTTTTTTTTTTTGGAGGATGGTCAGGTTGTCTATTAGACTTGTGAGTGAAAGAGACAGTTTGTTACAATCTCAACACCCACTGTAGTGGAGAACAAAGGGTTTCTCTAACTTGGAAATTGGCACTGTGTCCTAGGCTTGAGTGAGATCAGGAGCGTGTTCCTGAAGTCAAGTAGCTGTCCTATGCTAATGCTGCTCGGTGATGGCTATTTGTATGGTATAATCTAAGTAATTTTGTAATTAATGGGTGACCGTGGTAAGCCTTTAATGTTGAAACAATTGCAGCACTTAGAGGAGCAACTGTTGGCCAAAACACACAATTAAGTTTTGCATTGGGTAGCTTGGATTTTGTGGAAAAGGATTATTTATCCCCAAGTTCATGGGTGCTTGAGTCCCAAGTACATTTGAGTCAGTCTCTCTTCCCTGTTTGCACTATAAAATCAGAGGGCTCTGTAGCTGATTCCCTCTGTCAGTGAGTCTGGGAAACCATGGAGTGCTGTAGAGATGAGAATTCTGCCAATATAAACTTTCCATGGAAACATTTATCAGGAAATTTAATTGAAAAAATAAGCCAACAGGCCTGCATAGATCAGCCTTCTCATGTTGTCCTAAAGCTTCCTTTTCCCTGGCTAGCCTGATACTGAGGTGTTTGAATAGTCTGAAAATGGATGAGTGCAGATAGAGCCCAGTCAGAGCAGTAACCCTGCTCAGAACATACATTCTCAGCTTTTCAGAAATGTCACCTTGTGTGTCAGTGAAAAACACAGGGTTTATGTCTTCAGGTTTTTAGTACACGTTAAATTTGCATCGCAAGTTACAAAGCTTTAGTGAAAGATTCTCTGCATTGCTGAACAATCACCCATATAATTTTCACCTTTTATTTTTAAGGTATGATACCAGGGGTTAGGAACTTGAAGCATTAAGTGCTTGTGAGCAGAATGCAGTTCACAGAATTTCAGGGTAAATCAATGAGTTTTCTTTGCTGTTGTACTTTCAGTAAAGCTAGGAGAGTTGGAAATTTCATTTACCTTATTTTGTAAATACTCAGGGTTCAGATCATGTGTTGAGATTTTATTTTTTTAATTGTAGAAGTGCTCAGTGGAGATCAATGGTCTAACTAACTAATGTGCTCCAAATACTGTGCTGCATTTCTGTGCAGTTTCTTTCCATCTACTTGTTCTGGCTGTAGATTTCCTAAAACCTGTGGTTCTCGTATTGATACTCTCAAATTCTAAAATCTAAACTTGCAGGAAAATATTGCAGTGATAGAAGAGTTGCAAATTTTGAACAGTGTTGCCAAATCCAAGGCAATCTGATTTCTAATGTGATACTCTTGAATATTCAGAGTATGCAAACAGGAGGAAGTTTTCTCTTACAAAGTTTGTGTCCTTTGGGGAGTGAGAGACATCTGAGACAAGTCTGTTGATACAGTGTTATTGAATTTCTGCTAGATAGCTATTAGTTAAGCTGTACAACTTTTTTTTTTTTTTTTGAGGAAGACTGGTTTAAAAACAGATTTCAAGTTGTTAATTCATATTTTCTACTTTATATTGTTATTTTTTGCCTGGAGATGGAAAAATGACTTGGAGGCGTGAGTAAAGCACCACATCTAGTGCTTTGGCAGTGGCAAGGAGATCTCACTGAAGAGAGGTAGCTTTGTCAGTCAGTGTGAATCTTTACTGATGAGTATTGTTACACACCTCAGCAGTTCAGTAAAGAATGCTCATCCCCATTAAATTGAAGCACCTTCCAGATGACTTGGATCTTAATTTCTAGGTGAGATTTAATGAAAACACATTGGCCTTTTAAAAATGTGTGCTGCTAGCAGCTTCTGCTAATTTTAGATAATATGTTCTTGAAATGCCACTAGTAGCTACATACTTACTAACACTGAAAATAAAGGGACTTTTCACTCCCTGGAAGACGTGTAAGAAACCATGGTGGTATGCAGCAGTTTTGTGTTGAATTCCATCATGGTTGAAGCTTATGAGTTCTCAACCCTCGGGTTTCTGTTCAGTTTCAAGTAATTGCCCAGGCTGTGCAAACTTCAGGCACTGTAGCTGTGCCAGAATGTGTATTAAATGCAAGTCCTAATCCTGTGGGACAAGGGTCAGCATGTTGGAAGTGACCTCTGTGTTGCATCCAGATGAAAACGTAGCAGGAATTAATCTAACAAGTGCATTTGTCCTGGAAGTTGAACCACTTCACTGAAAGCTTATTTCATTTTGCAATAATTCACTGTTTGCCTAAGAGAATTAGAACTTTCATTTGTTATGAACCAGAGTGAAGAATTATATAGCAGGTTGCTACTGCTTTATGTCTGAAAATAATTTTGAATAATTCCTGCTTGGGTTCTGGCACTGTTAGTGTGAAACCTGGCTGAAAACAACCATTGCCTGCATTAGTGCAGTTGCAGAACCTCACAGCTTTGTGGGGGGAGTGTTTGCCAACACCTGGTGATAATCCCCCGTTGTCCTAGACTCAGAGGAATAAAAGCTTTGGAAATGACATCCTTTTCCTAATGGCAGGAGCTGAGGTGCAATGTTTCAAAGCTTTGGAAATGACATCCTTTTCCTAATGGCAGGAGCTGAGGTGCAATGTTTCGTTTCTCCTGTGATCTGGGTGAGCAGAGGGCTGGGTGCTGCTCCTCAGGGCCACTGCCTTTGATTATTTTAATTATTTGTCATATAATTCAAGGTAACTTTTTCCTCAAGTTAACTAGAAAGAAACACTTACTATTCAGAACTGGTTTTTATTCATCTCTGTCTAGGACAACACAGGATTATCACCTGGTGTTTGTAAATAAACAGACAGTGTGTATTGAACACTTAAATCTGATCAAGTGCTTGATCCTGTAATCGCTTGCAGTGATTATCTTTACAAACAAATCTGCAAAATACTATTTTATTTCCTAGAAATACATAGCCAGCGAGTAGGGCTGATGCTTTGTTTGTCAACAGGAAGTGTTTTCTGGTGGGAATGTTTCATTTGGCACTGGAAGTGTGGCTCGTTTTGGTTTGTTTGTGAGCTTAGCCAGATGGACAGGGCCAAGCATTGAGCAGTAAGAGTTGTTTATTTTCTGGCTGAGCTGTAGCACTGCAGAGGTCCCCAGTCTTTGTCGCTTCAGACCATAACCGAGTTGGACACCTTCAGTTTGTTCAGAAAGCAGAGCTGTGATCTGTGTGCTGATCAGGGGCAGCAATCGATTTTCCTTGGCTGCTGGCTGCTACTTAGAGCTAATTTTTATTGCACCAGGTTTTGTGGATTTGCAGAATTCCTTCACTCCTGAGTCATGTCTCAGATCAGTTGGGACTGAGGCACTTGGAGAAGGTTTTTAAGCAAAACAATGGTACTTTTTAGGACTTGGTCAGATGCTTACTTGGCTGTAACTGTTGCAAGATGATAACTGCAATAATAAATATTGCAAAGAAATTGGATCTTATTGCATTCTTTGAGCAGTTATGAGAAGGACTTTGAGTTCTGGGAAAGAGATGAAGATCAGTCTATTATTGTGGCTGAACTGGGAGAAAAGCATTTTGACTTCAGCCTAGTAACTGTGCAGTGAAAAGAATTTATATTGACTTAGAGCAACTGAAGTGAAATATAAAAAGTCACAATACCAGGGGAGTCTGGTACTACTGTAATGCATTGGGGCTTGGCTGGGTTTGTTTGTTTGGTTTTTTTTTTTAGAAATTACAGAATCAGGCTAATGATTATTAAACCTTTGCCTAGGAGCAGTGACAATTGCTATGGAAGGATCTCAAATGCTTCTTTATAAACAGTGGTAAATACAGTATAAGAACCAAGCCAAGGGGCTGATACTCAACTCTGAATTAGTGTTTTCAGCTCATGCTTATAACTGAAAAAAGAGTACATGTGCATGTTAAAAGGTCAGTACGAATTTGATTTCTTTGCTTGCTTTAAGACTCAGCTATAAGAGCTTTTTACCTTTTGCTTTGTTAGAAATATAAAGTTGGTGATTTAAAGACATTTGTTTGAAAAATAACTTGGCTTATTAGTTTACGGATCAGCTTTTTGATCTGAAATTCGGGCAGTGGCTGAAATGAAAACAAGTGAAGGGACCCCAGCTTGCTGCCCATGTGATGGAACAGGGAGAATCCCAGGCAGGAAGGAAAAAGGAGTGTAAAATAACTGAGTGCCGCTGCCTTAATGATTACCCTCTACTTCTTGGAAGAACCTTCTAATGAGGATCCTTGTAAGATGCCTCCTTTGTGCTAACAGCTAATGATGGAGATGGGCTGTGGTTCTCCACAAGATCTTTAGGAGGTTTCAGGCTTTTATGAGTGTTTATTTGCATGGGAGGGCAGATGATAAGCAGAGAACTGAAAAGGGAGGTAGGCAGCTGTCCAAGCTAATAAACACACTCAGGGAAGTAATTAGGGTTTGTATGGAAGGGGAAAAGTGAGGTGCATCTGCAGCCACTGGCTCAGGAGTTTATTAGTGTGAGAGATGAATTATTGAAGGCAGATGTTCCCAGAGCGTTCTCCAGCTCTATGCTAATGGAAAAGGTGATGATTAGCATGAGTTGGTTGATGGCTGAGGAGGAAATGCAAAAAACATCTTAAACTACCAGGAATTGCTGCTCTTTAGAGCAGATTCCAGTGAGGAGTGACTTCAGTTCAACCTCAGCTTACCTTAAATCAAGCTACCTGCTTGAATTCAGGCTTTCCTTGAATTCTTGTGCCTTTCATGTCTTTTTTTAATTGGCAAATTTGTCATTCCAAAATAAAGATGCCATGAAATTAATCCCATGTCTTCTCCATAAATGTACTCCGTTACAGGGGAATTCCCCATGTTAGGATAAGGTAAGGATTATGGGGTGTGGGCTGTGAGTTGGCTGTGCCAAATGTAATGTGGATGAATTAAATAAAATATTTTATTTCAAAATAATCTTTCTGGCAGATTCCTTAATTTTGAATTTCAGTAGGCCTTGCAAATAGCTTAATTTACTATGTTTCATAATAATCTAGATCTGTCTCACTGATTTGTTCTCATATTGAAAAAAATAAAATTACATCAACTACTTTTTCAATATCTCTTTGTTCATGTTGGGGGTGAATTTCTTTGACAGGCTGCTTTGAGTGAGACATCCTCTGGCAGACAACGTCAAAAACAGAGCTCTGCTAACACCTAAGTTTTAGCATAACAATGGCTGACGATGAAAACTGTTTTAATATTGATGTGAAGTGTAAGCCAGGATGGTGAGAAAAGGATCTATAATATGTATAGATACAAAACAAAGTACGTAAAATGTAAAGCAAAATCATACCATTTTGGAATAACACACAAAGAAATATCTGTCTGCCACTCCTATTAAGTAGGATATCAGAAGCTTTTAAAAGGTCAGATTGGAGCTTTGTAATAAAAAGATAAATACGCAGAATGGATTGTGCTGACCATTTGCCCAAGACTTGCTGCTGCTAGGGGCTCATTTTTGCCCATGTAGTTGATTTAGGTCACTCTGAAAGCCTGCAGTATTTTGAGGATAAGCTGCTCAGTTCATGAGTGTGCATTCTGTGGTTTGCCTCACATCCAAGGCATCTGTGGGAATTGCTGGTTGGATATGGTGGCTACAAATGCACTTGGATAGCAGATCTCCAGACAAGCCCGTGGTTTAGTTCTGCCTGACCTCTGGGGCTAAAGCAGCCAAGTGCAGCTGCCTGTTCTCTGGAACTCTGTGTTGAGTAGCAGGAGCACAGCTGATGTGTAGAAGCAAGATAATTTAAGACTTGAAATAGCTGGTCCAGAATTGTTCCCTGTGAGGATGGGGAGGCCCTGGCACAGGGTGCCCAGAGCAGCTGTGGCTGCCCCTGGATATCTGGAAGTGTCCAAGGCCAGGCTGGACGGGGCTTGGAGCAGCCTGGGATAGTGGGAGGTGTCCCTACCCATGGCAGGGGATGGAACAAAGTGAACTTTAATGTCCCCTCCAGCCCAAACCATTCCAAGATAAATTGTTTGTCACGTCTTGTGTATGGAAAATGGAAAAGCAAACTTTGCTGTGAGCATGGGGGCGTGTGCAAGAGCTGAAGTTATTCTCAAGGATTAGCCCTGCAGGTGTTTTCCTGTAGGTTAAACCAGCCCTCTGTTGCATCAACAAACGGCAGCAAACAGCCAAAGCATTGAATAAACACTGCTGTATAATGGCTGAATTTATCAGATTATAATAATGGGAAAGCCTTTTAAAGAATGGTGAGGAGTTAATTCCGTTGGGTTGGCTGATGCCGTAATGTTCTGACAATCAGCTATAAAATAATTCCAGCAAGGAGGAATCAACTTCCTTAACTGATAACTCATAAATAATGCTAGAGGAAATCACTACCTCCTACTTGGGAAGGTTTACTGAAGTAACAGATGTAACTGAAAAAGTGTGTAGAATGTTTAGCCCTAGATAATTATCTATAATTATAAAACTGAATAAAATCTGTGGTTGATCATGACTGCTTTAAAGACATTAAGCAACTCTCATGATGTAACACTTGCTAAAGGGTTCAAAATTAACCAAATGGTGATAATTGAAGAGTAAAGTGAAAAGACAGCATTTTGAAGATGTTTTCTGCTGGAAATAAGCAGTAGCTTTGAGTCAATAAATCTCCTTACATGGCTCTTATACTACAGAAACTAAAAAGGCAGACTTGAACCAATAACACCTGGGTAAGTAGAAAATGAATAGAGGAACAAGACCGAAGAACTGATTGAACTTGCTTTTCTCTGTAAGTTGGTGTATTAAGTTTCATCTAATTTAATTTAACAAATGTAAAGCTATTATGGGTGTCTTGTACAAAGGATGGAGGGTAATGAGAGCATTTGTTGGCTTGTATATTTTTAAAAAATATTGTAAATGGAGATTACAATCAGAGTTCTGTTGAATAAAGTTGGTTACATTGAAAAGAATCTGTGAGGCATTTGTAATCTGAGGAGTGAATAGACAAGGCAAAGTTCTGTGGGATCCTTTTATTAATTTTTCTGACTTAGGCTATAAGATACCTAGCTGTTTATGTGCTATTGTAAATAACTGAGGTCCAATTTTACTATCTTGCTGCATATTATGGAATGAGTTAAGGTACAATGCATAGACTTTATTTGAGCTGAAATCTGCATGAGCACCATTCTGAGAACAGAGGGAGAAAGGAATAAAAGAAGGGACCTGCACAAGGGATTTTTGTAAGAAATAAGAGAATGTGGTTTCTGCTTCGGGTTGTATTGTGCCTCTCCAATGTGTTGCAGTTTGTGTTTCTGATCCCCTCTGTTCTGCTTTAAACCAACTGAGGTGTGCATTGGTTAAAACCAGAAAGATGGAAGGTGCAGTGATCAAGTTCTCTCTGTCAAGGAAGGTACACGTGGTACAAGTGGAGAAACTTGTGAATCATGACAAGATTCAGCTTGATCTGCATTTTATAGCCAGACCAGTTAGTGGTGAATGTTAATGAAATGCCCCTGCTGCAGTTAGTATAGACTGGCTGATCCATAGCAGGCCTCAGTGATCCTGGCTTCATGTCCCTCCTTCAGTTTGCTGTTCGTAAAACTGGAAGTCCCAATCTTGGCTTGCCCTTCACTGCTTTGGAAACTTGAGGCTTTGCAAATATCAGTAGCTGTTCCCAGTAAGAAAGAGGCTGTAATTACTTGAAGGAAACTTGACTGACATATGAACAAGATGTATCTGTTGAGGGCTTATTGCCAAGTGTGGATTTGTACTTAAGCGGATGTAATTGCCTGGACTTTGTACTGGATTGTTTGACAGATTAAATTTCTATGATAGTATGAGATAACAGGAGGTCACAGTCCAAGAGTAAGGTTCTGAAGTGTATGTATTCGCAGCTGGGGTGCTAATCTGATTAATTGAAAGCTGCTTCAATTCGTAATAAATTCATGTTGTTGGATCCAAGAGTGTCAGTGCCAATTGTCAATGCCATTTATGTGTGAGGTCTGTGCATTGAGAATGGTCTTTGCACTTGTGCTGGGAAAATCTGAGCAGGGTCTCCACTTGGTAGCATCTAAAGCCTGAAGTAACCACATCTGGCATGCAAGGTTATGCTAAAAAAAAGTCTTGTTTGGGTTTTTTTACCCTGGTTATCAGGCTAAGAACTACATGGATACGGGGCAGCCTTCCACTGTCAGATACAGAGCGCAATATAAATCTGTCTGGTTGTGGCATTAAGGAAAGAGAGGTGCTTGGTCAGTGGTGCTGGGTGTCAGCACAGGGGCTCTGATAGCAGCTGGTGTTCTATTTTCAGAACCCCTGAGGAGCAGTGATCCCAAAGCGTTGATTTGCTGCCTCTTAGGTCAGTGCATGGGAGAGCTGGGCCTGGGCACGGGGCAACCGCAGCCTCTTCCTGCAGTGCCAGCACCGTGCTGGAAACGGGGGCACCTGGGAGCTCTCTCTGCCTCTTATGTAAGAGGAGGAAATTCTTGCCTGGCATGATGTAAAAGGAGCTGGGTAGCTCTGGGTGGCTGAAGTTGGTGCCTCAGAGAGCTTGATCCTTCTCGCACCGAAGCCTTGGTGATGTGTTTGAATCAGCACAGGTGCATCTAAGCAGTGCACAAGCTGATTTCTGCAACTTGCTTCTTTGGAAAGGATGTTATTTGCTGCAAAGGAACTGGAAGAAGATGGCATTTCAAATATAGGTATGATGTTTTTCAGCCTTCAGTGCAGTTTCTGTTCTGGAATAATGCCTTTGAGCAGGCTTCCTATTTAGAAGCAGGCGTCTTATGACTGATTTTTAAGTAATGCACTAATGAAGGTTTGCTTGGAACACAAACAAGTTGATCTTGCCAGAATTACTCAGGTGGGTACCTTGCAGCTGGCTCTGATGAAAATTCAGTCATCTCTGTAGGTATTCAGCTCGTGTCATGTGACAGGGAGATGTGTTTGGTGGAGAGAAATTTAATTTAAGAAACCCCATTAAGTGGATTGTAGGATAGATGCACTAATTCAATAAGCTGAAGTGATTCATATGCAATCCTGATAATTTTCAAGAGGCTCTTTTTGCATTGCAGGTAATTTTGTATTTGTACTTAAGGTTTTTGCTTGTGCAAGTGGTAATCTGGAGATGTGGCTGATACTAGAGGCTTTCTGAAAATCAGCAAGATGTAACTATTGCTTTAGGTTGTGCAGAAAGCAGCAAGGTTCTGTGAAGTCTTCTGAAAGCCTGGATAAACAAACATTGTTACAGTTAGAAAGAAGCTCTGGAATGAAAACCCTGGAGGAACCAGACTAATTTTCTATTAAAAACATCTGAAGAAAGGTAATGATCTGTACAAGGGGAATGTTTGGAAACAGTTAATTTAATTAATTAATGTGTCCTCTTTGCTTGTCTGAAAAAAAGCTTTTAGAAAGGACTGCAGACATCTGCAGTGCTTTTTAATATTTGATGGGCTTCTACAATTCTCCTTACAGAAAATTCATGACCTGCTCTATTTCTGTGAGGCTGCTTCAGTGAAAGCATGATGGAGATAAGTCACATAGATTCCTTATCTTCCTGTTGAGACACCAAATCTTCTGCTGCAGACTTACGTAGTGTTTTCTTCTCGTGTTTGTGAGCCCTCCACCAATAGGTAATTTTTAGGGATCTGAAACTGAATTACTTGCCCAGGATGCTGCTTCAGCTGGTGTCTGGACTGAGTGCTTTGGTCAGGCAGAGCTTCACTGCCTGCTGCTGTTAGGATTCTTATTGCAAAGAAGAGATTGTGAGTGCTTAGCAAAAACCTGAGTAGCAGCTCAGCGTGACTTGTATATAGAGAAAATGCAGTGCAAGCAGATGCAACAAAATGAATGCTGAATGTAACAGGCTTCAGAACATGATGCTTTCAGTTTGAGAAAGTCATGGAAAGCTGAACTCTGTCAGTCTGTGGGGCCTGTAATCCTCCTCAGTGATCTGCTTCCCTTGGCTTTCTTTACTCTCTGGCAAAGGAAACCTCACTGACATTTGATTTCTCCTCCTCACGTTGAAAACTTCCATAGAAGCCCCCTGAAGGCATTTTTTGTGATAATGTTTGGTTAAAGATACACTATTTTTTAAATGTTTGAAAAGAACTGCTTAGTCATAGAATTTTTTTTTTTTTTTGCTGAGTGAGAAAAATAAGAAGTTTACACATTAAAACTGCACTTCTCAAAGCTGTTTACTTTTTTTCAAACCCTTCTTAGAAGTATCTTGTGTTTACTGTAGCCACAAGATGGGATCAAGTTTTAGTTGTGGGTAATGTGAAGTTTTGGCATTTCACATGATTGTGACTTTCACAATTTTAGACTACTCAGAATCTTGCTAGCCTGAATTTTGTTGCTGATGAAGTCAGTTTTCCAGTGCTTTACCATAGTCTGTCACGGAGAAGATTAAAAATCGGTTGTTTCTCATCAGGCCAAGGTTTGGAAATGTCAGTTGAGTGTTACTGGAGTGGTTCAGGTAAAGGCATTGATGGAATCATTGCAGAATGCTTCACGGGTTTGGGGTGGAAGGGGCCTGTGAATGTCATCTGGTTCAACCCTGCCACGGGCAGGGACACCTCCCACTGTCTCAGGCTGCTCCAAGCCCTGTCCAGCCTGGCCTTGGGCACTGCCAGGGATCCAGGGGCAGCCTCAGCTGCTCTGGGCACCCTGTGCCAGAGCCTGCCCACCCTCCCAGGGAACAATTCCTTCCCAATCTCCCATCCATCCCTGCCCTCTGGCAGTGGGAAGCCATTCCCTGTGTCCTGTCCCTCCATCCCTTGTCCCCAGTCCCTCTCCAGCTCTCCTGGAGCCCCTTTAGGGCCCTGCAAGGGGCTCTGAGCTCTCCCTGGAGCCTTCTTTTCCCCAGGCTTAAGACACCCATTTTGAAAGTCCTTGAAATCTTAAGTGTATGGATTCATGGCACTGCTGTAATGGTAGCAGGTTCTTCCCCTGGTACAGCCAAAACAAACACATGGAGTATATCACAATCCGGGAAATGTATTTTTTTTTTAGGGGGGTGGGAGTTTGGGAGGGTTTAGCAGGTTAAATAAAAATCATTAAATAATTGTTTATAGCAGAGTTTCAGTATTTGCACTGAACAGTTCAAGTGCCTGATATTACTTGCGTGCTGTAAGTAACTCAGAGTTACTTTAGTATCCTTATATTTTGTCTTCAGGTAGTTAAAAAATAGCAAAATGAAACTTCTGGCTGTCAGAACTCAAAGTGCTGTGGTTTCACTGTTCCTGAACATGGAATCATTAAGGTTGGAAAACACCTCCAGGATCATCAAGTTCAGCCTTTGGCCAGTCACCACCTTGTCAAGCAGACCAGAACACTGAGTGTCCCATCCAGAGACAATCCTGCAGTGACATTAATTTGAGCTTCTTTTCAGAAATATTTTCTATAGAAAACGTCTGAAAGTATAGTGGCATGAGTTAAGACTCAGTTAATGTCTGCAGATGTATTTGAATGTTAAATTAGAGGATAATAATGAAAATGTGATGTGACAGAAAGTTTGTCATTAATGACGAATAAACTTCATGTGTATAACGCAAAAATTGGTGTCTCTGCTTTTAAGGATCTTAACTTCAGTTTTTTCCTTTAGGCAGTATCCACATTAAGAAATGCCTTTTTTAGGGAGTTCAGATGTGTTGTAAGCCTCAGGCATATTATTATCCCAGGAGCAACAGGTACAAGTAAATGCAAAGGTGGTGATAATGAGCAGTGCTCCTTGTCTGCTGAGGGAGCTGATAATACACAGAATTCATGACTTTTACTTCAAGCTGTCTCTTTGGGAAGACAAAAATATGGAAATCTCTTAAACCCCCCCGATATAGTAGCAGCAACAGCAGCAGAAAACCTGCTACATAAATCCCTATGTAAATCCCACTCCCAAACTGTTCTGTTTTCTGCTTTTGGAATTAAGCACTAATTAACTTCTACCCAATATGAACTCATCTGAGCTTGGTGCCTGTCAAAAGAACATGTCAATTGTATAATGTTAATAACACAAAAAAAAAATGGGCTCTTGGTAAATATAAATACATGCTGGTGGTGTTTACAGTATTTGGAACTGCAAATAATACAATCCACTGTCAGCTTTTATAAAAAGATGAGATACGGGGGCTCTGTAGGATTTTCCTGATGCTCATCAGCCTCTTGTCAATTGAACTCTTGGCAGCATCAGTGCCTGCTTGGATCTTGCATCCTGGAGATCCTGGTGAAGTGTAACCACATGGTTTGAAAAATGGATAGCAGGGAATTCTCTTAACTTTCAGAATTTTAGGTGCTAGGAACAGAAATAACAAATTTTTAGAGTTGGATTTTAAAAATTTGTCCTCTCATATATAGGTGATAAGTCCTTTTCAAGCCAGGATTTAACAGAGGCAGACTTAACATGAGGTCTTAAATTGTTGCTGCCCCATCCCTGGAAGTGTTCCAGGCCAGATTGGATGGGGCTTGGAGCAACCTGAGATAGTGGAAGGAGGTGGAACTGGATGAACTTTAAGGTCTCTTCTAACTCAAACCAGTCTGAGACTCTGTAAGTAGCAGTTAGAAATGAATTGAGGTTCTTATGAAGTCTTCTGTACCAAAGCAATATTGTCAAGCTGCTAAAAGCATCCTGACTCTGGAAACGGAAAAGAGAAATTTGGATAAGTTTTTGAAGGCCCAGGCTATGCAGAATAAATGGAGCATTTCAGTTTTGCAGGGACTTCAGTGATTAATTGAAAGTGCTCAGGTGCTGGGAACTGTGCAGTGAACTAAAGAAAGAGGAGGGGCTCTGTAATCAGAGAAAGAACCTTCCAGTTCATCAAGGTGTTTTTAATAAGCATGCCTAATCTCAAAAAAAAAAAAAAAAATTAAGTTCTCACTGTTTGTGTGAATAGAGATGAAACATTACACTAAGGACAGAGCAAGATTGTTTTACTGTGATTAACAATATTCATAACATTCGTAAAATATTAGAAAGTAATTGTTGGATTGATGGATACTTTTTTTTTAACCAGACAATATTTATGTGACTATATTTATGTGTCTATCTATCTTGCAGAGTAGCAAGATAAATACTGTGCTGTGGGCAGATCATTCTTGATCAGTGGGTTGTAGCTGTGCAGAGGAGAAAATGTAGATGTTGCTCATGGTCTCTGAAGGTGAAATATTGCTTCTCATCGTGTATCCTCTCTTCCTTGAGGAGGCATTATGTTAGTTTGAGTAGCTTTGCCTAAAAAGTATTTACCACTGCCTCCATCAGGACCTCTTCTGATAACCTGTTAAAAAAGGGAACACTCGGGCTTATTCTGTGTTTATTTTCAGTTGATTTTGTGGAGTTTTGCCATTCCAGTATCCTCAGCTATGACCATTATAAATTGGGATATGGCAAAGTAATTATCATTCATAATTGGTATATTAATAAAAGCAGAATTGGTAGGTACATGAGGGACTCAAATGCCAGTAATTCACGTGACTTTTGGAAGCAGAAGGATGTTGAGGTGAGAGTTTGCTGTGATGTCAGTCCAGTGAAATTCCAAAGATTACTGGCAAGTGAGGCTAAAATCATCTTCCAGGAACCTGGTATTGAAGACTCATTTGCTAATGAGTATCCAGGGGTTTGGAATCCCATAAACCTTTAATACTGGCTCTAGGCCTTGCAGGTCTTGACTTGATGTGAAATACAATATTCTATTTTAAATGTAGTCAGTTTTCTCGAGTTGGAATAGGAGGTATAATATGCAGAAGGGAAACAGTATAAATATGTGCTGTGTATATGGGAAGAAACAATCTGAATTATGATCATAAGCTTACAGCATGTTAAAAGAGTGCTTTTTTTGAGAAAATGGCAATGTTGGTACTTGAGTAGATGGATAAATGAAAAACAGCATACAATCTTGGCAGAGGAGTAAGAATACAAAACGTTTTTCAACTTAATAAAAAGCCCCTATCAATATTGATGTCTGACTCAGTATTTCTAGATCTGGTTATTTGATTATTGACAGGGATGAGTACAAGAGAAGCCTGAAGAAGGATGAGGATGGTGTGTGCTCTGTTTTCGTGAAATATGTGACTGCAGAACTAATTACATACTTAATTTTTTCACAATAAGATAAATTAAAAGCATTTTTATTAACAAACACTTGTCCCACCTTCTAAATTTTAAGTCTGTGTGAATATTTTGCTTAAAGCAGCTTCTGCACAGGAAGTGCAGTTCTGGGAAAACATCTGAGAGGGATCATACACACACTAAACAGAGCTGTTTGATCTTGGTGCAGGAGCTTTTTGGTTCATGATCTTTCATTCCCTTGAACAGCTGCCTAATTAGTCAGCCTTAAGGGCCAGTTTATCTGGAGATACTGGAAAAAATGTGACATTTCTTGTCCTAAACTCTTGGTATTCAGGAGTTAGTACAAAAGGGCAGTTTGGGTTCCTTTTCCTCCTAGATTACTGGGGAAAGATCAGCCTGGGACTGGATGTTTAAACTAGTATTAGTAAATCAGTGTGGCCTTTCTACTTCTGCTGTGACTAATTTTTACTCCTTTTTTTGCTTACTTTCCTGTTAATGAAATTTTGACTTTTTTCCATGCATGAAGCTTAGTTATGAAGTGAAATTTGGTTGTTTTAAAATTTCTTTGTCATAGCTTGAAAATATTTTATTTTCTTTTAAAACTCAACACATCCCCACATTCCATGGGGAATTTAAATTATATCAACCTGACTTAAACAATAAGTACTTAGTTCTCATGGAAACTGGGCTAAAATCTTGAAGGATTCTGATACAGAATGCCAAGTATCTTCATCCTTACACCCAAATCAGTCCAAGTTGGGAATATTCTGTTATCAGGCAGGGATTAGTCCTGGATGCCTTCAGATGCTGGTTCCTCGTGGGGTTCCTCACAGCCAGCACCTGGACCAGGTAAAGTTAGAGCAGGTTTGATCAAGCACAGTATGAACAAACTCATAGACACAGGTTCATTCTCAGGTGTAAACTATGCCAGGCATTGAGGAACAGCTAAAAATCAGATTTAGCAGCAATGCACTTTTTAAAAATTAAATTAATGCAGCCTGTTGCTATCCATGTAAGGAAAAACAAACCTCTTGGGCGAATCCCAGATTTAACTTTGATCGAGGGCATTCAGATTCTTTCTTGAAACCGTTTTTCCATGGTAACATTTCTCTCTCCCTCCCCAAATTGAAATTTACTATTTAAAACCCAAAGGAGTTTTTTTGCCTTGTTTCTGCACGGTGTTTTTGTGGATGTTGCTCACTCTTGAAGAGGCATCACCATAGCAGCAGTCTCTTAGAGAATTTTGTGGCTCTGCTTGTGGATCAGTGAGCAGCACTGTCTTGGATGGATCAGAGCATGTTTTGCTCACTGAATTTCAAAGAACAACTGCATCTGAGTTATTTATCATGAGATGAAAAGATTTTGCATTTCCCTTGTCTTAAGTGGATCATCATTTTGACTTTATTGTGAAAGTTAAGTAAGTTGCATGAAAAAATGAGTTGTGCAAACTTGAATGTATTTTAGGAACACAGTGTGATAAATAAAGAGTCTTAAATGCTTCAGAAAAGATCTCATTTTTAAATTGACTGCATAAAATAATGCAAGTTAACAGTAGTATATCCACAGAACAGTTTTGCTTGGGCTGAAGCATCATGATACTGCAGTGCTGATGGGAAAGTACTTAATTCACTGCTTACAAAAATCTTCTGATCCAATCACTCAGTGGAGATCTTGGATCTGTAGAAAGAGGAAATGCAAATTTTCCTTGTTGTGTGATAAGTGAGGAGCTTTGAGACAACCTGGTGGGTTTTGGTGAGACTAAACATGTCCCAGGGCTCTGCAGCTGATGGAATTGGTAGTGGTTTTGCATACTATTTAAAATGTTGCCCTCTTCTGGTTGCTGACAACTGTGAGAGTTGGGGATGAGGAGCAGTACAATAAATAACATAAAAAGGTCGGGGAAAAAAGAAAGCATGCATTTTATTCTGCATTAGAACAAATCGTTTTGATGTCTTAAAATAATCTAATACTTCACAAAGAACAGCTGAATATAAGAAAAATTTCCAGGCACATTAGAGGATACCACTTAATAAGGGTTAATGTAGGGGAAGCAAGATTGTAGAGACCACCAGCCTTCATTAGTGTTAAAAATATGTTTTGATGTGCCTGAATGGTAGTGTGTTATTTATTTTGTTGTTAACTTGTTTTGAAGACCTGGTTTGCAGAAGAACCATGGCTTTCTGTAGGAATAGAGGCTGGGAGTGTGATTGCCTTGGGATGTTTGTGCTAGTCCAGGAGTTCTTTTAAATTGGAGCTGTTACTGCTTCTGTTATTCTTCTGCCCCACCCCTGGATGTATCCAAGGCCAGGTTGGACAGGGCTTGGAGCAGCCTGGGCTGGTGGAAGGTGTCCCTGCCCATTGCAGGGGTGGAATGAGTTGGGCTTTGAGGTCCCTTCCAACCCAAACCACTCCAGGATTTTCTGATTCTATGTCTAATGTGTTACCAGTAAAAGCTGTGAAGTTTAATGGGGAATCACATTAATATTTTAAATGGACTCTTAGGCTGTGGCTCCTGCTGTTGATTTTCAACCCAAAAATGAATTTCATACACTGGTAGGGAGGAATAAATTCTAGACATCAGAAAAAAAAGTGGTGTGAGGTCTATAAGTTGACCTGTACCTTCAGGTGTTTTGGAATGGAATGGTTTGTGTTCTTCTTTCTCACTTCCTTAATTATCAGCATTTCTGAAATTAATTTTTTGGGGTTTTTTTTTGTTTTTTTGTTTTTTGTTTTTTTTTTTTAATTAAGTATGAACTGGGTCTGGAGGGGGTTTATAAACCAGGAGCAGCTCTTGCCAGTAGATGGAGGTAATGAGATACAGAAGCCAAACTGGATTCTCTAGTCCTTTGAAGATGGGATAAAAGCCAAGTGATATGTAGGAAAAAGGAGAACCTGTAGTTTGTTTTTGCATTTCGTAGGACTTGCAGAAGAAATTAAGAAAGCCAGTTTAAAACAGGACTCGGACTCAAAATGCTGCTGTACAAATGTTCCTGCATCAGGGGGTTTTTCCTGTTTTTTCTCCATTTTCTGCACTATTTATGCAAGTAATTAGTATTCTTTCTGTAAGAGTGTTTTGGGGCTCTTCTAACAGTATGAGTCACAATGAGAATTGATTCTCTCACAGCAGTTTTCTAGTTTGCCTTTTGGTTTATAACATTTCACCCTGTTCTTAAAAATTAGATAAAGGAAGGAAGCTGGTTTAACTGAATCCAGGCTCTGAGGATGAATCCAGGCTCTGAGTTCTGTGAGGGTTTATCTTGTGGGACAAGACCCAGAGACTTGTTTGCAGTATAAAATTGTCCTGTTAACCTCAGAACCTATAAGTTAAATCCCCTTTTTGATAGTTACATGTATTTAACCCCACAGATGGGAGTAGTTGCACCAGCATAGTGCTGCCTTTGCCTAGAGCAGTAGGGCAGTTTTTAAAGTCAGTTTAGAGGATGCCCCTATAAATTGTTTGTATGTTGCCATTCCCACCTGCTCTATATCTAAAGAAATACTTGCAGGCAGTCCCCTAAGTGAAGAATTTTAAGCTGCATCATTTTGAGAGGGCCTTCACAGGACAGTACAACTTGATGCACAACTTCCATGTGCTGCGCTGCTGCCTTTGGGTTGGAAACCCTGAGATTATTCCACTCTCACCTCATCTCGCTATTTCACAGGCTGAAACTGAAGCCTCTGAGCCTCTTAGCTCCCCAGTTTAATTAGAGAATTGCCCAGAGGTGTCAGGAGTAATGGTATTAAATAAGTACCTGTTGGGGGACTTGTGCTTCATGCTCAGCTCTTGGTTTGGAGAGAGAGCTCAGATCCCTGTGCTTCAACTTTTAAATCTCTTTCCACAGGAAGAGTTATGGGAGGTGTGGCTGACACTGAGAATTCACAGGTCAAGGTTAAACAAAAACAAAACAGAAACCCAGAGCTGAGACATTTCAGACAGCACAAGAGCAGTTAGAACATTCCCAGCATGTTTTTGCTTAGTGAGATATGTATGACTGTGAGTTCAGAGGTTCTTTTTTTAAAGGAAAAGTGCCTAAGGAGATGTAATTTTTCTTAGCACTGTCACAAATTTTATAGATGTTGGCACTAACTCTTTTTTCCCTCATATGCAAAAGTAGAACTCTCCATAAATTGACTGTCACAGCTTTGTGGAAAATTACCACTCATGGTGAACTGTTTTATGACAATTATGCACTGTCCATAGAATAAATGAACTTAATATGAACAATTTATGGGTCTGTATTTTTCCTTTCCTCCTGTTCTACAGCAGTGAGAGTAACTGTGAGCTGTCTAGAAGCTTGTTTGTGCAGGACCATATGGAAAACAATGCCCTGGAAGGAGTGCTTGCTGATATGGAAATAGCACCTGGAGTTATTAGTTTGTGTGAGTAACCATCCCAAAAGAGGTAATTCTGACTTAAGGATGCACTTCTGTGTGTGTCAGGGTATGCACATGTGCAGGTAATGCACACGTGCTATGGGTGTCTGGGGATGCTGTACCAAAGATTTCTAGAGCAAATAAATGTACTGGGAGTTGAGAATGAGACTGTGTCCCAGGCTGGACAGGATGGGTGGAAGGAATATTTAAATGTCCAGGGATCACACCTAGGGAGAGCAGAGAAAGAATGTGTTAAAGAAGGGATTAAGGATTGGGTATGTGGAATTTTGATTGTGGATGTCTCAAGAATCTTCCCTGCTTAAAGGTTTGTGAGTTGGCACTGAGGAAGCTGAATAATGCAAGGCTGAAGGGTGGTGGGACACTGACCAGGCTCCCCAGGGAACTATCACAGTCCCAAGGGTGCCAGAGCTCCAGGAGGGTTTGGACAACTCTGTCAGGCTCAGAGTGGGATTGTTGGAGTGTCTGTGCTGGGCCAGGACTTGGACTGAGGATCCCTAGGGGACCCTTCCCACTTAGGATATTCTGTCATTCTGTGAAATAAGAGAACTGAAACAATTCACCAAACACAGTGCCAAGTCTTTCCTCTTCTAGTGTTGTATCAGCCTGTGCACACAGGAGTAGAGCTCAATCCATGGAAGTTTCCTAAATCTTGTAATTCAGTGTTAGTGTGTAAGGCATGGCATATAAATTCTGGTTGCAAGTTATCGTTGCTTTATTTGATTAGGGTAGCTTTTTCTGTGTTTTGTCAGTTCAGGTCTTGTTTTTAGGGTGATGGGTTTACTGCTGCTAGGAAAAAACTAGCCCCTGATTGTGGCAGAGAGCTGGAATTTCAGATAACTCTGGGCTGTTGCTCTAAAAACTTGACATTTTGGGACACCTCTGGTGACTGTCCCTGTTTCTGAGCTCCTGCTGCCAGTTCAGTTCAAGGGGTGAATTAGTGTCCAACTTGCCTCTTTACATCAAAACCCACACCTGAAATCAAAACAACCTTAGCTTTTATATTTTGTACTTGCTCCAGGTTAAAATATTCTAGGATCAGTAATTTATCTATTACACTTCTATGTTTATACTACTTATTGAATCTACTTGTAAATTTGCAGTGATAAGTTGGAAGTGTGGGGCGTGTTGGCCATTAATCTGAGGCTAGGCTTGGTAGCAAACTGTATTTCTCAGTGCTGCTAAATAATGCTGAGGAGCTCATTGAAACGGTCGCTTGAATTTTAAAACTCCACTCTCTGATTCAGACAAGGCCAGCAGTGAGCTGTAAAGATGCAGCTCTGTACAGATGCAGGAGCTGAGCTCAATAGTTCCCTTCTCCTGCCTGCGGAGCCGGGAGAGGGAAGGGCAGTTGTGTGACATGGGAACAGTTGTAGCAATGAGCCCTCCAAATCCGGGGGTCCCAGAGCCTGCTGTGTGTGAGGATTGTTCACTGGATGTGCAGGGTCCTTTCTGCTTCGAGCTGGGGGGGAAGCCTGGGGAAGACAACTGGGGACTGTTGCAAGAGAGGATGTAAGAGGAAAATCTGGAGGGAAAGGTCTTTGGCACTGTGCTGTTAGAGGAAAGCTGGTGTTTTGGGGAGGGGCTGGAAGATGTCAGCGGTGGGAATGAGAAGATTTGGAAGACAGAAGGCAAAAGGAAGGAGGATTTGGGTCACTAGCCTTGTTCTCAAGTGCACAACCAGTGTTAGATGTATTTGGTAGCAGAGTGAAGACCTTGGTTTATTTTGCCTTTGCACCAACAGATATAAAATGTTACTTTGCTTATGTTTGCAAACTCACATTCCTTGTGTTTCTTTGGCATGTGAATGTAGATTTGTGTGCTTTAGGAGAAAATAAATCTTAACCCTGAAAACTAGGAAGTGATCTGGCAGGGGTCAGTGCTGGTTTGCTTTCAGGTGCTAACACTGCTCCCCTGCCCTCAGCACAGGCAGGAGGTAACCTGAGGGGTTATTCCCTGGCTGTATCCCATTTCTCTCTGGCTGATACTCTCAGCCTGTGGATAGCTGTCCAGAAGGGCTTGTGGACATCAAATCCCACTGCTTTTAAAAGTTCCCCTTTGTGATGTCTGGTTTGGTGCTTAAAATTAACAGTGTAGGATGCTTACAGATCCCTCGAGGACACGTTTCTGTGCCTTGTTGGCTTGGTAATTGCTCTGTGCTTTGTTCTGGTTGTCAATATCTCCAAGCTGATAAGGGAGAGGTGCTGTAAACAGATGTTCCTCCTTGACCAGGGTTAAACCACAGCAAGACCAATCCCCTTTACTTTTCTCTCAAAGAAAAAGTCCAGGTAGTTGCTGCAAAGAGCAGTGGGAACAAATTTAAATGTATGCACTGAATGTATCTAAATCTTCATGGGGTGGAGTTGTGCTTTAAAAGAGGTGTTAGGAGCTGAGCTGCTCTTTTTATACATCACACCTGTGATTTCTGCCTTCAGGTCAGGGTCTGGTTGATTAAACAAGGGGAATAAAGACTTGGAGCACAAGAAAGAAGAGTTCCCTGTATAGGAGCAAGGGGTCTATGTTATCTATAAGAAAGCTGTGTTAAATCAGCCTAATGAAGTGCTGGGAATGAGCACCCCAATATTAATGAGATAATTGCTGTCTGTTTTCCATCAGGAATGCCTGTTGCATTCATACATGCTTGGGCTGTTTTTCAGACTAGTGTTACAAATATTCTAAATTCTGTTCCATGAAAATAATGATTCTGCACAAAGATAAGACTAACTATAATACTGAAATGGAAGATACCTTTCTACCTGCTCTGCAGGCACCTTCGTGGCTGTCAGAGGCATCAGTGTGAAAACACCTGTTGAGTTGGATGTTAGAGAAATGGAAGTATGAAATGAATGTGTTATGGTGTGGTCCTAAAAAAGAAGCAAGTGAGGCTTCACTCCATTTTGACTAAACTGTGCTCAGGCAACCCACTTAGGGTTGCTTTCAGGGGTCAAAGAAGGAGAAGAAACGGGGGAACCCCACGGTCAGAGTTTGGATGCTGCAATCCACAAGCTGTTGCTTTCTGGGATGAGTAATAGATTTCCTTCTGAAATTGCACTGTAGAGGATAGAAACATGTCTGAAACAGATGAGGGAAATGGGAAGGAGTGTGTTCTGATGTGTCTGTGTCTCCCTGTGTGCTGTCACTCAGATAACTGAAATGGATCACCTTGGGCTTTGGGTACAGGTGATTAAGACCAAGAATTTTCCTTTCTGTCAGGGTGTCAAAAAAAAAAAAAGTAAGAAAAATGCCTATATTCTCCAGGCTATTATCATTTACCTTTGGGTTGTATTGCAAACATCTGTGTACTATCACTTGTGATGGGTAAACTTACCAGCCAAGAGCATCATCTTGTTCTGTGGAATGAATGTTAGATTTTAGCTGTTTCTAGCTTTGTCTCCATTTAGTGGTTTAAAACTGGGGCACAGATGTACCTTCAGCACATAATGCATATGCATAATCAAAAACACTGGTTTGCAGTAAATAATTCATGTCAGCTGGGGCACTTGGTTCTGATAATGAGATCTCAGGGGCTTGGCTCTTTCCAGATGATATATGAAATATTTGCTGTTAGTCATTCACACTGACAACTACTTAGTTGCTAATAGGATTTGTGTGTTGAGGGGAAGGAAATTCCTGAAGTTTTTTGGTTGTTTCTATCCTTTCTTGATATCTCTTTTCCCTGCCTGCCTGGGTTTTGAGCAGCTCTGACTGATAAGACTTGGAAGGACAAATGACTACGGCCCCTGAGTGAAAACCTCTAGGAATTGACATAGGTAGGGATATAAATCTCTATTATGCTGTTATTGACAACCTGCTCTGTACAAAATCCATACGGAAATTGTCTTTGAAAGGGTGGGAAGTTGATAGGCAGAGAGGTGTTGGTATTTCTGTACTTCAAGGATCATGGAAATGTTGATGGAAAGAAAAACCATCTATTTACATACCCATTAAACTTCTTGGGAATATGGAGATTAGGGTAGCTTTATCCCTCCCTTTAGGCAAACTTTAGCAGGACAAAGTAATTTGTGTTCAGTCCCACAGCTGATTGGATGCTGAGGCAAGAAATGGTGAGGTCAGCTTTTATTTTCACCTGCTGGCATTTTTCTTACCAACTTGTGTGTGAGAAAAGTGATGAGTGACAGCAATTGCTCAAAATCTGGTGATGCTCTTCAGCTTTCAAGTCGGCAGTTCAAAATTTGGGTAAAGGTGACTGATAGAAGGAACAATTATTTGGGAGCAGGATGCAGTAAATGTGCCCCCATGGCAATGGAGGAGTGAATAAAATTATCTTTAATGTCTCTTCCAACCCAAACCAGGCTGGGATTTCACCCTAAACCAGTAAGGATTGGGTTTAGCACTGGTGCTGATGCCTTGCACATGGAATGTCAGATTTTGTGTGTATAGTAGCAAACACAATGACTGTATGTTCTTCACCCTTTGGTCACTAGAAATGCTATATTTTTATCAAAAACATTATTAGTCAAAAACCTTCCTTAACGGCCGTGTTTTCTGGCACCCTTCCTCAGTGCACAGTGCTGCAGTAATCATGACAGTTTCTGTAATTAATAGCAAATTAGCATATGACAGTGGTTCCTGCTAAACCTTGAACCATCTGCTCATGGCACTTGGCTTGTCAGTCTTCTGTGCAGGGATCTGCTGAGGATATTGATGATGAGTTCTTGGTTCTTCCCTTCCAGAAGGTTTAAAATCCACACCTCCTAATTGGGCAAGGAAGAGGTGGGTTTTTTGTAACTTTAAAACAATTATCACCTGCTTTGTGCACTTGGGGGCTTCCTCCATAAGAGAAAGGGAAAAGGGATCTGCTTGGAAGCCTTGTGCTTTTCCTCTGCTGTTAGTCCTGCTGATGTCAGTCAGCCTTTTTGTTTAATGCCATCACCCACATCCCTGTTTGGAACAGAGAGCTGGAGTGTGTGTGGAAGTGCAGTTCACCACAGCCCTTCTGTGCAGGTTGTTACCGTGCTTGCAGTGACTCTTGGTGGTGATGTTGTCCTTTCCCTTGCTCTGGGCTGTCTAACTTTCGGCAGCGCACCTCCAGGACAGTGGTGCTTGTACATCTGTAGTGCAATCACAGATTCATTGACTGCTTTGGGCTGGAAAGGACCTTCAAGACCATCCTGTTTTACAGAAGAAGAGCTGGACCCAAGGAGGGTAATTTGGTCATCGTTGTAGATCAAGTGTCTGTGACTGCTGAGGCTTCAAGTCAGCTGAGGTCAGCCTGGGGAAACCAGCTCTGGTGTTTGACCTCAGATAAAGGGTGAGGCTCTTAAGGCTTCTAAGAGAGAGGAGAAGAATGGATTTGTTACAGATGCCCAGAGAAGCTGCCCTGGCGGTGTCCAAGGCCAGGTTAGACGGGGCTTGGAGCAGCCTGAGATAGAGGAAGGTGTCCCTGCCCGTGGCAGAGGGGTGGCACTGGATGAGCTTTAAGGTCCCTTCCAACCCAACCCATTCTATTTGAGGGCACTCTTCTCAGTGTCTGGAACTTGAAGGAGAAAAATTGAAAATATGCTTGATATGTCCAAATCACCTGTGCTATAAAAAGGTATTGCTCTTTCTGAATCTGGAAATAGTTTATGAGCAACTCTGCTTGTAGGCAGGTGTCTGTTTGGTGCTGCCCTTATAATGCTAAAAAATCAGCTGGAAGATGGGTTGCTTTAAGAATAAAGACAAAGCTGGATGTGAAGGGAGAGTTCAACATATGTAAATAACTCGCCTTTATTCTCGTAATTCTGTTATCCTGATGAGCTTCCGTGTTCTCCAAAGCCTTTATCAGTATTCCATACGTATGCTGCTGATGATTATTCACTGTAAGTGTTGCTTTTGCAGCAGAGTAAGCCTGGTGGGAATGATACAGGCACTGCTGCTACGATGAGGATTTTATCTAAGCTTCTCGCTTGAAAAATTCCAGATTTCCATATTTTTTAAAATTCCACTTCCTCCCAGTAAGACCGTGCTATGGTACTTGTCTGAAAATAATAATATTTTAAAATAAATGTAATTTTTTTCACCAGGGTGAACTCCGGTGAGCGTGTATGGCAAGCGAAGCGAGTTAAAAATCCCTTTGGTTCAGCTGTTTTCTGCAGAGAATAAATTAACAGAATAGGAGTGTGTTCTGCCTTCGTGTGAGCTTAACACAGAATGGTCATATGGGGTCCTGCAGAAGTGGGTCAAAGCTATTTTTGCTCTTTGCTTCCAGCCATTAAGAGGAAAAATTGGACACCTGGCGCTGCACTACGCCAGGCGTTTTCTGTCTATTTTAGCATGCCTTCACCACAAGAAAATAAAAGCCCTTTTAGCTACTGTTCTCTCCCTTGGAAGAACTGTAGCTTTAAAAATGGATGGACACGTGCTCGGTTAATGATGAAAATAAATGTTACTCCTAAGAGATAAGTGATAATTGAATACATGAGTATTTTAGCTAAGGCTAGAAAAGCGTTCTAGGGATTTGGAAGTGGTATTTAAATTTCACATACAGCTGTGCTTACAGAGCAGGCACCCTATGGAATATACACTCAACCTGAAAGCAGAGCTGGGAGAACCTAAGCAAAATCATGTCAAGACTGCGATAAGAGCTGGCTTGAATTTTTCTAGTGTAACTTAATAGATATAGTGATAAATAGTGATTGTTGTTAATGTTATATGAATGCCTTAAAAAGGTTGTCTTAACCTCTTTCAAGCACTTCCCGTTGATAAGTTGATTATATAATGTGAATTCTCTAATTTCTGTGATAAGAATTATTAATAGGGTATTGTTGTAGTATTTACAGCCAGTTTTCATGTGTTTTACTGTCTCTTTGTGTGATTGTCTGCAAGACACGTGTCTCAAGATCCTGCCTTTTGGTTTTTTAACTACTCATATGTTTTCTTTATCCAGTCTTTTATGCAGCTGCACTTCCTCCACCTTCACACTTTCATTGTCCAGATTGATTCACAATCCTGACTGTGACCACTTTCAGATCTCTGAGGAAGAGGTTTGCTGTGGTTGAAGAATCTCTATCCTGAAGGAAATTTCGGAGGGATTCAATTACTTGATGGTTTGATTGGTTTTTAACCCTAAGGTTTTTTACTCATAACTGCTATTTTTAAGAGTTTTGTTTTAAAATGTGTTAAGTTATATCCTCCAATTAGAGTTTGGGCTCTGGCCAAGCTCTAGCTCTACTTGGATGGAGTAGACACTTGACTTTTGGCCATTCAGATTGACTGAGACCAAATCCATCACCATTGTGGTCAGCTGTGGTTTGGAAAGGCGATGAGGGATAAGAGCACTTCAGAAGAAAATTAAAATGAAAGATACCAGGCATGAATGATGAGTATCCTAAAATAATCTACTAGATTCCTGTGTTATTGTGTTTCCCTCTGCTTTTGGAATGATCTCACAGCTCTGCAGGGTTACCTAGTTCATGTGCTGCAGCAGTGTAGACTCATGGAATCATTAAGGCTGGGAAAGACCTCTAAGATTGAGTCCAAGCATTCCCCAACACTGACCGTGGGCTCCTGTCAGCCTGGGACTGTGACCATTTCCTGGGGAGCCTGTTCCGTGCTCAGCCACCCTCTGGCAGAGGAACCTTTTCCTCACAGCCACCCTAAACCTTCCCTGACAGAGCTCCAGCTTTCCCTGGGTCCTGTCCCTGCCTACAGAGGTGGGAGCTGTCCCTCACAGGGAAGCTGCAGCCCCCAGTGAGGTCTGACCTCAATCTCCTCCAGTTTACCTGAGAGAACAAGCCAGTTTACCTCAGCTGTTCCTCATTCAGCTTCCCCTCTGGGCCCTTCGGCATCTCTGTGTCCTTCCTTTGGATGCTGTCCAGCAGCTTTAGATCCTACTGATAGTGGGGTGCCCAAAACTCTCCCGAGTGCAGAGCAGGGAGGCACAGTGCCCTCCCTGGCCTGGCTGCAGCCTGTCGTCTGCAGCCTGAATCTGCTTCTCTGCCTCTGTAGTAAAAGGACTTGGGTTTTCCAAGTCTGGTTTATCAGTTGATGTTTATCTCCCTTGAAAGTCCTTATCCTTTTGATAAGGTCATTCACGGCGGTAATTTAAAAGGAAAAATAGTTCTGTGGTGGTTCAGGTCTTCTGTTCTATTTGTGAGGTACCTGTTGTTGGCCTCACTGACCTTCCAGACCACAAGGTACTTTTGACTTTTTTGTGTCAAGTAGTAAGACCTGTAGCAAACAGACTGGGAGGTCTTGGCTCTGAGAGAAAGCTTTTGACCTTTGCAAGGTTGTGGTGATTTTATTCCACTGAGCAGATAGAACTGGAGTTCTGTAGGGTCCCTGAAGTCTCCCTGGTTTGCAGCTGGTGATAGCCAACTGCTTAGACCATGCCAGGAAAAGTTCCTCTGTGTTCAGACCCCTTGCAAACCTGTGGGGAGAAGCACATTTTATTTAAAAGATGTGTTGGTGCTACCTGTGCAGTTTTAATTCCACATTTTTTATCTCTGTTCGAATTAAGAAGGGATTTTGGTTTTCACTGTTTTTCATGGAGCAGCTCTATCATCTGTTGTTTTCTGTGTGACCATTTCAAATCATCTCAGGAAGGAATTGGTCTGGACCACAGTTCCTTTGTTCTGGAGCAGGTATTAATTCCTGCATTTTCCACAGCGGGAAATGCTTTAGTAGTATTAGGATGGGGGAGTATGTGTATTTAAATCCCATCTGGTGCTGAGCTGAGTGTGGTGAGGAAGGTCATCCTAGGTAACCCCACACATGCATCCTATGTAGGATAAATGGTGCTGGTGACATGTTTTTTCCCTGTTGATGGTCCTGTATCCTGGAAAGATGAGGGTCATTTTTATCTGGAAAGTGAAAGCACATAAATGGCTGAGCTCCAAGGGCTATTACAGCTGCAGAGGCATCTTGTTTTGCCAGCAGAATGAAATATTAGGAAGTCACATTTCTTTTGTGAGTTGACCTCAGTTTGTTGGTTTTTAAGGAGTCTCTGCTCCAAGTGTGCTGTGATGTGGAGGCTGGGAGGGGGAGCGGGGCTCCAAGTGCAGCTGTGTCGCACTGCGGAATTATTGCAGGTATAAAGATAAGGTTTGACGGACTGGCTTTTATAATTTATGGGGTTTTAGCTCTTCAGTGTAGGATGACTGGCTGTAAACAGTGATTTGCCACAGTGCTGGCAGAAAATTGGGAGCATTGTGTGAAGGCTGGATCCTTCAAATGCTGTTGGTATCCCGGTAGAGTTAGTGGGTATCCGCTGAAGCTAATGAGGGGCTGGCAGAATGTCTTGGGCCCCTGCAAAGCAGAGGTTTGGAAGTAATTGGCTTTTTCTTGCCTAGAAAACAGTGAAAAGTATCAAATACAACCTTTTTTAATGAGGTCAATGTGCGCTTTCCAAGCCAGCAGGCCAAATTCTCCTGGAACACATGTAGGTGTTTTGTGTCACAAGCTTTGGACAGTCGCAGCTCGTTGAACTAAGGCTGTGCCTAAATTTTACTTCAGTGCAAGACAAGTGGCTTTTTGGAGTCAGGCTCTAGTATTTGAGAGTTATCTATTATTTGACAGTGACTGCTGAAATGCAGTGTTTTCTTTCCCCTCTCTGAGTGCACGTGCTTGCTTTGCCCGTAACGCCTCCGTCGTTAATGCTGGCTGTGTTTACAGCGGGTTGTTTGGGGATTGTAAATAATTTGGAAGCAGCAGGAGTGACCTACTTCTTAGAAGCATTTGCCTTCTGGCTGTTTCGCGGGTTCTGTGGATTCCCAGATCCCTTCCATGGAAAGGCAATCTTCTTTCAGGTTTAATGCCATACAAATGTGAAGAGAAGTATAATTTGGAATATTATGCAACTAGAATACAGCTTGTTTGTACAGTTATTGTTGTATTTCCTAAAAGGTGTTCAGCATTCAGCACAGAAGCAAGTGTGGCACAGGTAACGACTGTGTGAATACATTCTGGAATACTCAGAATAATTACAAGCAAAATCTTTTTTTAAGTTTTTTTTTTTTTTTTAACCGATGTTTTAGGACACTCCCAATTCTGTTTAAGAATAGTGAGTTTCTGTTCTTTGCTTATTTGATTTCAACTTTGCCAACACTAGATTTCATGAAGCAGATTTATGACTTACCTAGGCTGGGTTGTCATAAAATACACATTTTGGGTAATGTGTAATTCCCTTTTGTATCTTAGCTTGTCTCCTCTCCCCCTCCTTACCTATCACTTCTTCCTGAGTTCATGTCATTATTTCTGGGGACATGTCGCTCTGTGTCATGTTTTAATTTGAATTTAGATGCATTGCTCCTAATGGATTTAAGGGCAAAACAAAATCCTGGCGGGGTCACCCTTCTCTTCCACAACATTTTTGTCTGACCATGTGGATATTTGTTGAGTTGGAAAAGCTTGTATTTTAAGAAGAACAACATTTTTTGCTAAGAATGTCATGTACCAGGTTAAACTAATGTAAGGAATGGAATGAGGACAGAGTGAAGTGTGTTGACAAATGCAAAGCAGAGGGGTTGAGGTAGAAATTCATGGCATACTAAAGGTTTAATTATACAGTAAAGAAATGGAAAATGTTCAGGTAGCCCTCAGGGGACTGAGGTACTGAAATTGTGAAGTCATCCTAAACAAGTCTCAAAGGGTAATTGTTTTTACTTAAGGATTGCTGCAAAATGTCGGATTAAACCTCAAACCATCACCTGGAAGCAGAAGGCAAGGGAAGAGACCTGGCTTTGTTATCAAAACAGTTAAATCAGGAGCAAGTCTGTGGCTTGTTTGCGGTTAGAATGGTTTTCCAAACTGTTGGGCATTAGAAAACATCTGCTGACAGACTGCAGTGGGAATGATGCCTTTGTTCAAAAGTCTTGGAAGAGCTGTGGATGTCTTAAGGAGAGGGAAGGCCCTTATTCTGGGTTTGCTGCAGCCATCGCTGCCACCTCTGTGTTTTGCTGGGACCATTGGTGTTCTGTTTTGCACAGCCCTGTGACACTGCCCAGAGAGGGACAGGCTCCTTTCCCAGCTCATCGGAGCAGCAGTAGCAGCTCTCCTCATGGAGGAGTCACATCCTTTTACAGCTCTCCCAGGAGGATGACATTCCTCCAGACAGGGAAGCTCCCTGGACTACAGTGATGATTTGGATTTTTGAAATTGTGTGTTCCTGTACTTTTCATGCATTTGAAGTAGGTCTGTTTACTCAGATTGCTTCTGAAAATTGAATCCCAATTTCACCTTGTCCCCCTGGGCGGGGGATCAAGAACATGAATTTTCTCTCCTTTCAGGAGTGGAGTTTGAGGCAGGTTTTGGAAGCAGGCTTCTGGGCTGAACCTCTCTCCATAGATGTTCAGTCCTGGTTTTAAAGATGTTCTTTATTAGGCTGAAAGCTGGAGTCGCTTCAGCTTCTGGGGGCAGGAGGCTGATCTTATCAGGCTTGTTGTGCTTCCTTCCCTCCCATCCCATCCCCGGCGCCTCCCCTGGGGCCGGCTGAGCCCAGGCCTTCCAGCAGCAGCTCCTCCTTGTTGGCCCCACTGGTGTGTTTGCAGTTAAATGGCTGGGGCACAGCTTGTGTTGCTCTGCTTTGTGATTCTCAGTGTCTTCCTCCTCTCCTTCCTCGCCACGGTGGCATTTTCTCCAGTCAGCAGGATGAAAATCCGTTTTTTCAGTTTTTGGTGGGCTGTTGCCTGGTGGCTCAAACCTGCCCTTGGAATTGATCTGGTTTGTGTTTTGTCACGTAATTTTAACCCTTTGATCTTTGCTGTGCAGAACATCTCAAATCCTGGAGTGTAGCCGGATCTAAGGAGTGGTTCCCTCTCTGCTGTAGGAATATCTGGGGCTCTTTTCCCTTGTTCAGCACCTGATCTTGTCCTCTGTGTGGCCACGGGCACTGTTATTCTTTATTTTGGCTGACAGATCCTCAGGTTTGCCTTCTAGCAAGTGCATGGCTTCTGCAAGCTTTTTATTCCTGTTTAGTGTTTATCAGCAGACATCAAATTCAATTGTCTTGCCTGTAGACAATGGAAATGTCACTTTTGTCCCTTGTGACTGGAAAAGGAGCTTTCTGTAGGGTACTGGAGTGAATAAAAAAACCCACACAATGCTATTTTTGTTTGTTTTTTTTTTTTTCCATTTGAACATTTTGATGTTTTTATATGTCTAAGAATGAATGATTAAAAAAAGTATTTTTCCTGAAGTTTTTCTTCCTGTGAAATTACTTTGGAAAAGTTGGGAAAGCAGGCATGTAGGCCTTGGAGAAAACCTAATTATTGTGTTAGGTGACCATTTCTCTTCTGTCAAGGTATTGTGAACAAAATGGGAAGCCATTCCATTAATGGCTTCGCTAAGATACTTGAATTAATTTAGTTATAAGGAAGGGAACCTACAAATGTTCCCTGCATAAATTCACTGTAGCAGAAGAGGTGTCTGAAGAACCAGCAGGAAGGACAGGGAAAAAAATAGTGAATTTAGCAGAAAATTCTTAAAATGCCTGAAAATGAAATGAATGCTCCTGGACTGGGAAACAGATGAAGAAGTGAGGAATTGGTTTATGTTTGAATGATGGGCAAGGAACTGAGAAAGTAATTTTAGGTAGCTGATACATTCACTGGAACTGTGGAATGATGACAAAATAGACTTGTAAAGTAGCTTTAGGTGGGAAGGTCACACCACTCTTTGGTATTCCAGCAGGCACGTCAGTGCCATCTTCCCTGTCCCTCATGTTGGCTGTAGCAGTGTTGGAACTGAAGGAGAATCTCAATTACCTGCAGTGTTCTCGTATTGCTGAAACCTGCCTTGAAGGGCTGATGGTAAAAAAAATGAAATATAAATCGCTTTTCTTGCCTGGTTTTAAAAAAAAACATGTAAGACTGGAAATATTCCGCTGTACCTGTAACTAAGTGCATGCATTTGAACACAGTCCTCAGGATGCTGGGTGAAATAATGTAATATTGCTAAAGAAATGAGGGTCAGATGGCAGCATGTGGCTGTAACAGCCTTGGGAGAGATGGCTGAAATGAATATTACCGTAGTGAACAGAGGAAAATACAGGTGTGGGAGTTGCCTTGATGAGGCAGTTTGTGAACCAGCTGGGAAATGGACTTTTACAGCTTTAACCAAATGGTCATATTTTGTCCTAGAGGTTGCCTGGGAAAGCAGGCAAGCAGTGGTTGCACCTCTCAGATTAATTGCTCCCAGTCATAGCAATCCTTGCTGCTATGAAATTCCTGATGCCTACGTTGGAAAATATAAAATAGAGGCGTTTTTGCCTTGGCAGGTGTACTTCCAGTTTGAAGGAAATCAATGCTTAGGCTGAAGCACGTCCTAACTAAAGGCTTTTTCAGTCTGTATCAAATAGTGGAAACAGATTTCCTGCAGTGGATTTGCTGGTAGATGAGCACAGTTGGATGTTGCTGTGCTTGTAGAACCTGCAATATTTGTAGATATGCAAATCTCCTGTGGTGCTGGGTTAATGGTTGGACTCAGTCTTGGAGGTCTTTCCCAACCTTAATGATTTGATAAGTATCTCATGTAAAGCTTGGAAAGGGCTGTGGATTTTCAGGTGACACCTAAAATATGTTGGTGTGCTTTTCCGAATCAAATATTTGTCAGTTTTATTTCCTTATGGTTGGAGCATTTCAGAAAGGTCAAGGCATAAGATTTACACTCAAAGTTGTGGCTTGGTTGATATATTTTCCTGTCTTAATCAATAATTGTATTATTGGCAACCTTAAGCTACTCAAGAGGCTATTGAAAAATACTTGTCAGGTGAGTAAAATCATCATTCCTTGGTATGATAATATAGCTTCCCTATATCTTATTTATTCTGTGTTTGTTGAAATGTTTGAGCCCAGACATGTCTTGCTCTGGTGGATTTATGCAGCTTGAAGCTGCCATGCTCTGCCCAAAAACAGTCCAGAAAAAACCCAAGATGCAGCTGAAGCTTTTGGGTAGATTTCTCCTGATGACCATAATGCCACTGGCAGTGTTAATAATTTGTGTTCAAAGCCTGTGCAAGGCTTGTGTTTGTCCCCAAAATGCAGTGTGTGAGCAGAAAAGTCTTATGAAGATTTGGTCAAATAAAGCTGTCATGAGAGTAGTGTGGGGACCTGGGGTTGGTTTTTTGGCCAATAAAAATGATCTTTTCAGGCCTCTTAACACCTTTCTTTTCTGTTTTGAATTATTCTGCAAATAATTTCTGTTTTTAAGGACTTTGTAATGGGATCCTGGCTAGTGGAAGGGCAGGAGGTGAGCACAGATTGTGTAATTAGCCATCGACTTTCCTTTGTGCTGTTTGTGTTTTGCCCTCTTCACTCACAATGGCTTGGGGAAGGGCTTTTCTGTCCTGCTGGGTTGCAGAATAGCTTGAAGATATCTTAGGACATGTTGGGGCCACAGGGGGATTTAGGATTGGTTTAGAGAGCATCCCATCGTTAGCAGGATCTGGATTTAATATGAAAACCCCTAAATGAATATCTAATCCTCTTCTTTCTGGGGATAGATGTTTTATCCTCATTTTGAAACACGGCCTTGCACTGTTGCAAGCAACTGAAAATCTCTGAGCATCTGCAGCTGGGTGCTTGCCAGGCCACATACATGGATATACATTGCATTTTGGCAACTGGGAAACGCTGAGCTCCAGCCAGGGGGAGCTTTGTGGTGTTTGGGAGTTAGCAGTGTGTGCTGTGATAATGGCTTGTCCTTGTGGGTTTACCTAACTGGGGTTTTTGTTTTATTTCTTATGCTGAGGGAAACAAGATCTGCCGAGTACAAGAGGCTAAATTCAGCAGGAACTAAAATTCTCCTGGATGCAAGAAGCATGTGTGGCAGCCCGTGCCTGTCCTTAGCCTGGCCTCAGCCTTGGGTTCCTTGTTCCTAATGACTCCCATGGCTCTAAGAAGTGAAAGGCACAGTTTTGTTGCTGCCAGGGGGCAGGGTTAGGTGGGATATTGGGAAGGAATTCCCAGTGTGAGGGTGGTGAGACCCTGGCACATGGTGCCCAGAGAAGCTGTCCCTGGATCCCTGGAAGTGTCCAAGGCCAGGGTTAGATGGGGATTGGAGCAACCTGGGATAGTGGGAGGGAGTGGAATGGGATGGTCTTGGTCCCTTCCCACCCAAACCATAGGATTCCTTTTCTGAAGGACAGAGAGGGAGCTGATCTTTCCTCTGGTCTCCTTCTGTTAATCATGGGCTGCTTTGTAAAAGATCTGGATTTACTGGAGCAAATCTGGTGAGGAACTGAAGGGATGAAGGGATGGAGCATCTTTCAAGTGAGGAGAGGCTGAGAGCTGGGACTGCTCATCCTGGAGAAGTGAAGACTTATCCACTGGTGTTAAACTTACCTGTGAAATGATCTGCTGGTTAGAATCCAGGGAAAACAAGCCAATGGCTCAGATTTTAGAGACTCAAAAGTTCCTTCTGAAGCTTGTAGCAAGAATCATGTTGCTTGCTCCTCACATCACAGGAGCTGTGTGTGAGGCTCACCTGAGTGCTTCAGAGCGTTATGAGTGCTCCACGCGCTTTACAGGGTCTGTGCTGAAGCCCTCAGAGTTGGTGTTTCTGCTCTGTACATGGTTAAATTGGAGGCTGATTCATTGTTTTCCCCAGTTGGAAAAATGTGGTGGGAAATTCTGTGGGCTGGAGCAGATTGGAGAGACAGACTTCCTGGGTATCTCCTCTTGAGAAAAATTTCCTTCTGACTGAACATCTGGTCCCTGTCTCAAGATTAACCTTTAGCATTAGATTTGCTGAACAGTTAAGTAGTGAATACATGCAAAACTGTGAGGTTTTTTTTTTTTTTCCTTTCCATTGTGAATATAAATACTTAAAGCAGTAAAAGAGCAAGGTTATAATTTGCTGTAAAGTAGGAATATACATTTTCAATAACATTTGGAGCCCAAACTGTATGTCTTGGAAAAGACAAGAGCTCTTGAAGTGAGTAATGAACAGTTCATGAGGTGTTTTTCAGCACCTGCAATAAACCCCTCATGAATTAAGTTTTTCATATGCATGAATCAGCATTTCCAATATGTGAAAATGCCAGTTGTGAGCAGCACCTTTTACTCTGTTAGCAGCTCACTGAGGCCTGGGTGAAGAACAAACTCTTTGTGTTAAACAGAAGGTTCAGTTTTTAGGAGTAACTCTGAGTTTCTCCCAGAAGTTGTCTTTGAATCTTGTTCTGATTGGTCTAAGTGCTAGAAAATCCTAACCTCATCTGTTTTTTTTTAAATGAAAATGTCCTGTGGCATCCTTACAAAACAATGGTGTACAGGGGGAATGACCTGAAAGTGCTGGTGGTTGTATGAAGATGATTTTTATTGTATGGTTATGATTGAATTTGTGTTTTACTTGGAAAGTACTTGAAATTTCAACTATTTAAAGAAAGCTGTCGTGGACCTTAGACAGAAAGAAAAATTTGTCAGTCCCTGAAGTTTTGGTGATCTATACACTAAGATAACTAATTTTGCTAATGAATAAGTTATGTCTTGGAATTTCATCTTGTGTGATACGACTGAAACTGCTTTTTATGGAAGGATGGATCTTTTAAATGCTCCTATTACCTGGTGTTTAAACAAGCCAGTACATCTTGTGGGAGTGTTCAAATGTTTCTGCAGAAAATGGTGCAGCTGAGTAATTAGGCTTTTTTATAGGCTAATAAAAAGGAGGGATTAGAAGAGAGAGGCTGCTTTGAAGCATGAGGGGATGGATACCTGTGGAAAGCCAGGGCAAGGGGAATATCCCCCTGTCTGCCCTGGGGTGCTCTGACTCCCAGGAAAGCACTGACTTGACCCTTGTTAATGGAGAAGGCCTCCTAAGCCTCAAAATAAACTAGAGACCACAAAATTGTGAAATAGATTGTCACATGGGTGAGAAATTTAGAATTTAGGATTTTTGGCATATTGTAGATGGGTACAAGATGGAGGATGCAGGGTGTTGTTGTCTCGAGTTCCTTTCTTGTTTCTTCTTCTTCTTGAGTTTGGGTGGTATCTTGTAATTGGGTAGAAAAATCCGCATTGCGGGTCTTTAGGGGTCAGTTATTGGGTTAGAAAGAGAAATAATGTAGGTGTCACTTCTTAATTGGGTAGTTTAGATTTTGATTAGATTTAAAAAGGCCTTGCAGCACGAGTTTGTTAGCCATTTTGTGCTGTTCTCACACATGCAAGGTCTGGGTGCAGACAGTGTGCTGAAGTCTTGATAACAATATAACAATAAAACAAGAACTTGAAGACCGAAAAAGTGCAGTGTGTCTGCTTTTCCAAGCAAAGAACTGCTCCAGGAGGGTTTCCCCTGCCAGGGGAACCCCCCAGGGAATTGCCCAACATGGGCCCCGCAATGTTAAATCAAACGCAGGCTTTGGTGTCCCTGCTCCAGAGCTGCTGGTTTAACACTTGAGTTTTCTGGGTGGAAATGAAGAGAGGGCAGTGCCTGGAGTGATAGGAAGAGAACAGGAAACTGGAAAGGTTTTTTGGGGTAAGGTGTTTCCTACAGCCAAAGCACTCAGGGCTTTGTGCATAGGTAAGGACACGAGCTCAGCGCTTCTCTCCCTGGAGGTACTGGGAACTCAACCCAGGAGCCTTTCACATGGGGAGCACACGATGGGGCGACCTCTGCCTCCACACAGTAATAGCTGGTGTTTGATGTAAAGCCCCTTTAGTTCTGCTACCAGCAGTTGTTTGTTTTTGCTTTTAAAATATTTAAAGAAGACGGTTCAGTGTCTTTAAAGAATGTTATTTTGGACATGGTTCTTCTCTTCTGTAAGTCCAGTCTAAAATATGATTTAGGCTTATTAATATATGATTGCTTGTATCAGGAGGCATTGTTGCCATATCGCTATGGCTTTAATGAGATTTTTTTTCATGTAACATTAATATGTTATGATTGGGGTTCTTTTTGTTTTCTTAACCTTGAACCTTCATCATTTGTGTGTGCTTCTTATGAGGGGGAAAATCCCTCCAGTTGCTTTATTACACTTTGTTATACCACACAGAACGTTATGAAAGGGATAGATATGAGTTTGCTTTCCTTAGAGAAATAGTCAATTTTTTAAAGTGTTTTCATTTGATATGAAACTTAATACAGCAAAATCATGTTTAAGCAGTTTTAAAACCTTTACCTGTGCAAGAAAATTCAGGCTGGGGAGACCACAGGGGGTAATGTAGCCTCACCTCCTGCGCAAGGCAAGGTCAGACCAAAATCTGTGTAAAACCTGTCTGGTGTGTGACCTGCAGCTGGAAAAAAACCCAAACCCCCATTCCTCATGTTTGACAAAACGTTGGGAAGTATTTCCCATCCTCTAGCTCTCCTCTGCTCTCTCCTCAACTCTGCTGTTTTGCAAGTCTCTTTCAGGTACGTTTCTGTGCTGTTGCTTTCCCTCCCGTGTGTAAACAAAGATATCCATGAAAACTGAGGCTGGTGTTCCTCATTTATCCATGAAAACTGAGGCTGGAGTTCCTCATTTATCCATGAAAACTGGAGGAGGAGTGAAACCACACGAGGTTGTTGCAATGTATTTGCAAGGGTTAGGCCATAATGTGCACCAGCCAGCCTGATTCTAAGTTTGTTATCAAAGCCTCAGGAACTCATCAAGACTACTGAAACATAAATTGTATTAAATTAAGAAAGAGGAGGCTGAGAAACCGAATCAAGACAGCCAAAGCTAGATAACAGAGGGCTGTGAAACACCTGGACTGTAACCAATCACATACTGTGAAAAATGCAGGCAGAAAAGGAGTGAACAAGACGTCTGTGCTTAGCAGTTGGTAGAATCTATAAATATGTGTGTAATATAAACAATAAACAGCTTCATTATACTGATCAGTTATCCAGGAGTCCTGAATTTCCCACAGCTGGCCCAGGAAGGAAGTTGCTGGGAACTGAGCTGTAGGCTTGGCCCTAAAGGATTGCCGAGGTACCTGGCTGTGTCTGTCCCCCTGACTGCTTTGAAGGCGATCCTGATCTCTTGGCAGAGTAGCTGGAGGCAAGCACACAAAGATTGCCCAGCCTTTTGTGCTCTGGGAAAAGCCACGTTTTCTGCTGCTGGTGAAGGGTGACAGGTTCAGGGTGAGCAAATCCCCCTTTGGCTCCAAGCCAGCACACCTAATGCTGTGGCTTCAAAATCTGGTGAGGTTGTTTGCAACCGAGACCTGCCAAATTCGGTAGAATTCAGTGCAGAAGCTGCAGCCTGTTTTCCCAGAATTCCCTAATGCTGGCTGGCTGAAGAGCCAGAGATTTGTCACTGTCTGATTTCTGAGGGCCAGGCCAATCTCAGCAGCAGTTTATTGAATCCTGATGAATCAGTCACAGATTTTGTGTCCTTTGGGGCCCTTTAGAGGTTCAGGTGGTCTCCAGTCAGAGGAACTGCAGTCACCAACCTGGCAGTCAAATCCAAATTTTAGACAAGCCAGTTCCTCCTGGCATTCTCACCTCTCGTGATCACATAATGATTTTCTTTGACTTTAATTGCAAAGACAGGTTTACTTCACTTTCTTGCCTGGTGAAGAAAGACCAGAGAAAATGTAAGGTGGGTAAAAAATTTTGCTCTGAAGTGCTTCTTACCAAGGTGCAGTTGGCAGCCATCTGTGACCTCACTCCTTCCTTTTGGACAGAAGGACATGATTCAGTTAGGTTTCTTATTACTGCATAAAACCTGGACTGTTTTAACTTGTAAAAAGTCCCAGCTACAGTTGGAACTCTTCACCTGGCACTTTTCTCCTTGAGGTGCTCATTTGGTGGAACAACAAATCTCAGCTTTTCTCTCCTGAGAATATTCCTTATGCTGTGAGCATCCCAATTTCAGTGAACAAGGAAAAGGGACAGGTCAGAATTATTTGTTAATTGCTCAGCAAGCTGTATGTTCTGGCGTTCAGTATTTCTTCAGAAGATCTCTGCCTTCTACTTTAATAATAATTCCCCCAGTTCACTGAATTTCAAATCACAGCTTGAATCAAGATGAGCTTTTCCCAAGTAAAACATGCTTTTAAATACATCTCTGATAACCTTTGTTGTGACATTTGAGTCTTAATTAAACATCATTCAAGAGCATTCTGATTGTACAATTCATAATGTTACAAGTTAATCAAAGTACCAAACACCTTAGAAGTGCCTAAATCTTCATATGAATAAAATAAATCTTCATATGAATTTACTCAATTAATATATTTCTTTCAATGCAGTAAGGTATAATTCTGGGAACTTGAGCTGTATAATAAAAAATGGGAATCATGGTGCAAGCAATGGTGTGTGATTTAACATTTCTGCAAAATTGTTGTTAGAATCAAGAGGGTGTAATTCATCCAATTAAGAATTTCCTTTTACAGTCAATAACTGTCAGTATTTAGTTTCACATATGCCAAGAGCAAACTATTTGACTTGGACATAAAAGCCATAATAAAAGTTGAAGGAGCATACTTGAAAATCCATTCCTGATAAGAAGGGAAGAGAAAATACAGACGTTCATTGTTTTGCAAGGTGGACAAGACATGAATTTTTGAATGAATTTTTGACATAGTGCATTCTCTCTACTCAGGAAGGCAAATACAGTATCTGCTCAGCTCTCATATGTTATAAATAATCTTAATTTTAAAGCAGCCTTTTAGTCTTCAGCTTCAAAATCCATGTTCTCTTTATTTTCTTGTGTTTGCCAGGATCCTCAGGACTCTTGTCCACAAAGCTTATTCCACGCTGAGGTCATTAATTCAAGAGATTCTAAGACAAAACTTAATTTTTGCTAAGTAATCCAGACCATTAGCAGATGCTGTGGTTTGGAGCTGAAATAACAGTTCAAATTAGGAGCAGCAGGGGGCTTAAGTTTTCTGTAATTATTTGCTTTTATAAGAAATGTACTCAACCCCCCCTGTCTGGGGTATAAATTGAAGGATGTAGAGCATCATCCTCATGGAACAATTTATTTGATCCAGGCTTCAAATATACATTGGGGCAGTGTTTTGAGGTGCCAGAAGTGGATAATGGTGGTTATTAATATGTTTTTCTATTCATGGTAGAATCACAGAATTATGAAGGTTATATCTTCTTTGTATCTTGTGGATGTTGGGGTGAGGGGGGAAAAGTGGAGGTGCTTGAGGGTATTTTTCTATTTTATACACACTGTTCCCTGAGGGTTGGTTGTTCATTTTTCATGATTTTTTATTTTCTATCTCCTGTGGAGGTGCTGAGTTTTTGAATAAAGTGGCCCCTTTTCTGGGAACGTTTCAGTAACTAAAGGCACATGATAGCAGATACTAAAGAAACCAAGAACTTCTGATACTGTCAAATGGAATATCCCAGAGCGAAATTCCATGAGATGACAATGCATTATGGTCAACACAGTTAAGAGAAAAAAAAAAGAAAAACCCAGTAAAAATTGGTTATCTCAGCTTAGTAATGAAGGAATGTAGAATTTGCAAGAACAGCCTCAGTTCACAGTGTCCTCCTGTGTGCTGCAAGATCTGAACTGCCGGATGATGAAGGCCACCAGAAAGTTCTTTAAGGGAAATAAGTAAGAATCCAAATGATTTGCTTGGAAAAGGAGCTGAACAGGCAGCTACATTCCATCCGTTGATGCGAGGAAGAGCAGACTTGCTGCAGATATTTACTTCAGAGTGGCACAGCATTATGGAAATGCAGGAAAACCATAAACAAACCAACCTGTTGCATCAGGACATGTGAAACCTGGTATGAAATCCCAGAGTGGTTGGGCTGGAAGCTCATCCTGTTCCAGCCCCTGCCATGGGCAGGGACACCTTCCACTATCCCAGGGTGCTCCAAACCCTGAAATTTCCTCCTCATGACTCTAGGAGAGCAGCTCTGGCACGGTCAGATTGTTCATCACTGTCAGCTGACGAAGAGAAACCTCCGTGGGGTTCAAGTATTTACAGCAAAATGGGCTGAGGTTGCCCTTTAAAAGAGTCAATGTTCTTTGTGTGTTGTCAGCAAACGTGTCAGTGAAAAGAGTCCAGGATGAAATCAGTCACAAAATGAGTAGGCTTTGCTGTTTGGAAAGAAGTAATCTTTAGCTCCAATTTCTTTTTTCCCCCTCTTCATTTGGTCTGCAATAAATGCAATGCCTAGAGAACAGTCATGTTATGTCAGGTGTTAATAACAAAAAATAGCTCCTGGCTTCCTGGTGAAATTCCTCTAATTCAGTTATTTTTTGTGTGATTTCTATTTTTTTTTTAAGTAATTTTGATCATGTGCCCGAGTTTTGAAAGATGAAGTTGTTCAACATGGCTGAGAAATATTTCGTAAGAGCCCTTTGATTGCTGGCCTGCTTGCAGCATGTGAAATTTTTGACAGCAATCTCGATTGATTCTTCCATGTTCAATAATGTGTTCATTCCAATGGTATTTCCTGAGCAGCTGGGCTTGCTTAGCTTTGGAGCTAAAACAGCAAAAGCAAGGAAGTGAATTTTCCAGCCCCCTCCCCACCCCCCACCTTTTTTTTTTTTTTTTTCATTATGTAAATTTTTTATCCTGTTAATGGAATGGCATGGAAACCATTGGAATAACAGGAGGGAGGGCAGGGGCAGAAGTGGAGGACCAGGAGGAAATGGCATATTTTATTGCCCTGTGTATGGTGAAAGGGCTGGCTTCAGGAATTAGCTTCTCTTTTCAGAGCCAGTCTAATCAAAATTCATACAGAGCTGTGTTTCCTGCTGGTCTCTGCCTTAATGAGTGTTTCTGTTTCAGGCAGATCTTCTGAAGTGCTAAAGGATGAGTTTTCTGCATTAGAACTAATGGCAGGTCTTCAGATAACAGGCAGATTGTCCATTGAAATGCTGCTGAGCAGGAATAGGATGTAAAATGTGGCATGTGAGATGGTGAAGGGAGAATTTGTGTGCTGTTTTAGTGCATTGAGACAAACCTATATGTTAAAAGTCACTGCTAAGAAATCTCTCCTCAATGGAAAATGCTGTTCTTCAGTTTTTAATCTTTTGTTCAAGTGGTATCTTTGTCTATTGGTTAGAGAGGGGCTGAATATATAGAGAGAGGCTGAACATATATAGAAATTTGGCATACAAAAGAAATTACTCCCTGTGAGGGTGGGCAGGTCCTGGCACAGGGTGCCCAGAGCAGCTGTGGCTGCCCCTGGATCCCTGGCAGTGTCCCAGGCCAGGTTGGACAAGGCTTGGAGCAGCCTGGGACAGTGGAAGATGTCCCTGGAATGGCAGGGGGTAGAATGGGATGAGCTTTGAGGTCCCTCCCAACCCAAACCACTGTGATTTTACAGTTCTAAATCTGTTGAAAGCACTGCAGTGCTGGTGTTTAATAGCATTTCCCAGCTGATCCAAACTGGTGTTTTGGATCTCTGCCTCCTGCCACTGTTCAACATTCCTGCAAAGCTGGAGGGAAACAGCCCAGCCCCTTCAAGCTTCCCTGACTGTTCTCTCACGTTGCACCTCGTAAGTTTGCTTGTACATGCCAACAATGGGGATTTCTTTAGGGTAAATTCTGGTTTAAATGGAGACTCCCCTTCTCTTCCCCTTGCACAGTGGCACTTCCATTCCCAAGGAGGGTTTGCAGGTGTGGCTGCTGGGCTAGGACAGACTCGAGTAAGCTGTGTAGGAGTTGAACCTGTTTGGGTTTGGTGCTTTGCATGGTTCTTTTTACCAGCTTGTCTGTGTCCTTCAGTGCCCCTTGGGTCAGTGTGTAGTTTGCAGAAAAGTGCCTTACCCAGACCCACTCTCTTTGTGTTTGTCAAAACCTTTTTTGGCTTCTTAGCTCGAGGCTGGCTTGAAAACACAGCTACTCAAGCTGATTTCACATCACATTTTCTTTGCTACTGTACTCTGTTTATAAAGAGAGAAGCTTTTTAAAGAGTTTGGGCGATTGTTAAAAGCTTTTACAGACGTCATGGTTTGTTCAGTGGCAGAAAGGCATTTTAGACTTTTAATGCAGGGCTTGCATAACACAGGGGTGGCTTATTGAGTGCAGCACCTGGAGGGTCAGAGCTGGCAGAGGTTCCATCTGCTCTGTCCTCAGCCAGGCCACGATTGTGTAACCCCACACAAAGCCTGGCACGCAGCTGACCACAAAATACCCCGTAGAGGTGGTGAGTGCAGCTGCAGGGACACAGAAGTGGTGCTGTAGAACCACAGAGTGCTTTGGGTTGGAAGGGACCTCAGAGGCCATGGGCAGGGACACCTCCCACCATCCCAGACTGCTCCAAGCCCTGTCCAGCCTGGCCTTGGACGCTGCCAGGGATGCAGGGGCAGCCCCAGCTTCTCTGGGCACCCTGTGCCAGGGCCTGCCCACCCTCCCAGGGAACAATTCCTGCCCAAAATCCCATCCATCCCTGCCCTCCTTTTGTTTAAAGCCATTCACCCTCGTCCTGTCCACTACATGCCCTTGTGAAGTGTTGCTCTGCAACCTTGTTGCAAGTCCCCTTTATGTGCTGGTGGGCTGCCCTAAGGTCTCCTGAAGCCTGTGGGGAAAGCCACACTCCATTTCTGAGGTTGTAAAAGGGAGTGTGAAGTTGTGACTGCACCCCAAGCCTCTCTTGGCTTGAGGTACCTACCTTGAGGTAGGTCCAGTTTGAGCCTATGGAATGTCTGTATCCAGAATGGAACATCATAGCTGAGAGTCCTGCCACCTACTTGTAGATGAGCCCAGACTACCCTCCCCATTCCATTCCTATTCCTTGCTTTGTTTTCTTGCCTAGAGTTTAAAAAAAAAATCCAGAGTCAGATCTGTGATACACGTTGTGACACTTGACTTTGCAGAGAAATGCTGAGTAGTGGCAGTAATTTAATCAGCTCCCAGAAGAATAGCACTGCTCAGTGAATAGATGGCTGTGGCAGGAGCAGGTGTCATGGCACATCCTCCCTCTTTCTTACACTGATGGATCCAAGCCTATGCTTTTGGAATAATCCTTTTCCATAAACACACATCCCTCTGCATTCATGGCCCTTCAGAGCCTGCCTAGGCTTGTGGAGATCATCCTGTGCCTGAGTGCTCACCTAGATCCTTGTTAATGACAAATTCACCTGCTTCCAATAGTTGGGAGCTGAAAGTTTAGCAAAAAGTGCTTTCATGAGTTCTCTTTGCCTTGCTGCAGTGCAGTCTCTTTGGGTATCTAGGTGATTTGAGGTAAAAAACAACCTGCCTAAAAATGAGGAACACTGAGTAGCTGGCAGGCATCTGGAAATCTTCCTGCTTGTGAGGTACTGAAACACCACAAGTAATAAGCAGAAGTTGCAGTCCTGAGTTACAACTGATGCTCCCTGTCAGAATATTTAACTGTGCAGAGAGGGGATTAAAGGAAAGGTATGATAGCCTGAGTTAAAAAGCATTTAGCTTCTTAAAAAATATGACATAATATCCAAAATGAGGTAAGAATTTCTTGAAATTTGCACTGTTTCTTGTGGAGACAAAGGTGGCTTTATATTAATGTGTTATCTATTAATAAATACCTGTATTTAAAATGAGATTCTGAAGCGGCGGCGTGTACAAACTCAGGCTGTGAACAGCCTCCTCAGGGAATGCTGGGTGTGTAGGAAGATGAGTTTTCTTACAGTTTCTTCTTGGAATCTTTGCCTGCCAGCAGCTAAGAGGGCGGGCAGGTGACAGGAGCAGCCTTTGGAGTTGGATCAGCCGATGCTTTTTCGAGCATCCTTCGGATGGCCGAGGTGCCCCGCTGCTGTTCGTCAGTGTCTGGGGTGTTCTGTCTCAGGAGATGGAAAGAACAGCAAGCAGGGCTCCTGGGTGACACTGACAGCCTGCTTAGAAGCAAATGAAAGTCACAGAATTCGCATTTCTACAGTTACTATCCCTGTGAATAAATGCAGAATGTGAACAGATCTGTGTTGGCAGCTTGGACTGAAGTGGAAGCAGAGTCTTGGGATCACCTGTGGGAATGGCTTTAGCATTGGCTGGTCCATCCCCAAGGCCCTGGGGGAATGGCAGAATGATAAACCAGGTTTATAGAAGAGCAAATCAAGTTTTGTATCTATAATAGCTCTCAGGACAACAAGCTTTAGTGTCTTAGCTTGAAGTATTAATATGTAGGTTCTATGATCTTTCATTTTTGCTCTGCTTTATTTTTGCCTGTTCTGCTGCTTCAATTACAGAAAGATACAACTCCTCTGTCAAATGATGTGATGTAAAAAACCCTTTACTTAAAATGGGAAAATGAATCTCACACTTAATTCTCTGGATGCCTCTTTGTTCAGTGAAAAGATAACTGAGGACAACCCTGGTTTATTCAGTAAAAATCCAGCTGCAGTCCAGGTGTATTGTTTTGTTTTTAAGCTGATGGAAGGGCACAATATATTAATTTTAACAGCTTCATCAGCTTGGGGGCAGAAATCAGAAGGATGATCTCAGTCATGCAGAAGAATTCAAAAGGCTTTATGCTCTTTCCCTTTAAAAAAAGGGGTTTTCCTCTGCTCTTTTAAGTAAATTGCAGGGATCAAACCTACTATGCCTGGACATCAGAAATTTTATGGAATTTGGAATTTGCTTGAAGATAATTTAAAAAAAATAATAATGCTAGAATATGTCATGAAAAAAAATCGTAACTGATTTAACTTCTTTTTTTTCCGTTTCACATAAAGATGAGTGATCCCTACCCTCATCTTTAATGAATGAATGAGTCAAAGGTATTTCATTATTCTATTTATAAAATAATGTAGTCTTAAGAAGCAAAAGCCTGTTAGACTATGAAGTACGTAAGAGGCATAATTGATGTGAAAGGAAGTACCATCATCCACGCTGAGACATGAAAATGGAAATTATTGTGACTTTTATTATCCCATGTGGTAGAATATCCCTGGCAATAATGCATGGTCTTCCTGGAGAAGCAATGCCAAGCATTTTACCTCTCTCCTGGTGAGACAAACAATTGAGTTGCATTTTTACTGCGCATCCCACGGCCCTTATTCCCTTTCCTGCTCAGCATCCAGTGGTTTTAGGACAGGAATGTGCTTTCCTTGTGCTGACAGTAAGGTCATTATTGGTGCCAAATGCTGACTTCGTGCTGCTAGCCCCTATTCTCTGCTTTGTTGTGAGATGTCTCTGTTCTTCATGTGAGTAAAGAATTGCCTACAGGGAACTCAGGCCTGTTTAATGGACAAGTGCAGAGTGACAGGAGAGCACAGATCAGTGCCTTAATGCAAACCCCGTGGCTCCAGAGAGCCCCGAGTTTGGGCTCTGTGTTGCTGCTCCCCTGCAGCACAATGTTGTTCTGGTCCAGATGCCTTCTCTTGTTTGCTGGTTGAACGCTGATCCGTGGTGACAAACAGCGGATGGAGCGCGGCCTCTCCAGGAGACAAAAGTGCAATCCTGTCCAAATTACTCTTAAGAATTGCTCAGGTGACCTAATTTTGCCTTCCACAATCAATTTGTCAAAGGAAGCACTACTTGGAGTGATACTGTGTGTCTAGAGTTTAGCCCGCAGTCTGCAAAAATGGTAACATTTAGGGCTGCTTTTCTTACCAAAACAAAAACAAACAAACAAAAAAAAAAAGCAGCAATGAAGGCAGTGAAGTGTCCAATAAAATCCAAAGCATGGGCTTATAAACAAGCAGCATCACAGGAATTGTGTCCCTGAAAGGTTTTGACAAGCCTGTCCAGTCTGTCTCAGCATGGAAATGTTAATTCTGAGATGCTGCTGGTGTATGAGGCGTTTCATAGAATCCTAGAATTGTTCAGGTTGGAAAAGATCTCTGAGATCATCAAGACCAACTGTTCTTTGTGCCTGGGCTTTTACATTTGAGTGGTGATTGTGTTAGATCTGCTGGCAGAATGTGAAACACCTGTAAGGAATTAAGAGCAAGGAATCAAAGAATTATAATTATTTTTGCAAAGAGTTCTTGGGAAAAGAGAAAATGCAACACTTTTGCATCACTTGGAGCAACACAAGAAGTGTTTGCTTGATGAAGTCAGTACCAGTAGTATTTGCTGCTCACAGTGACCTTGCTGTGCAGCTGCTGGAGAGCAGGAATGCTTCTCCTGCCAGCAGGGTCATCTCTGCAGTTGTTGATGGCGAGCAGGCAGTGAGTGCTGTGTGCTGGCGATGTGAAACTCAACTCCAGAGCATCATCTGGGTGGGCATCAGTGGATGGTGTGTTCAGAGAGCTCCCTCTGCACTCACTCTGATCACATGAGCTTTGCTTGAAGCTTTCTGAAGATGTGTTTGAGACACTTGTGTTTCATTGATTAAATCACCGGGCTCATTGCTGAGAACTGTGAACCTCTAAATTCTGGTAGAGAGCTTATCCTAGGTGGGAAATGGCAAACGTGGCCTTTTACTGGCTGCACGGGATGGAGGATTTCCATGGCTGTACTTTCCAGTGTGACCGCACTGGAGGGACAGCAAGATTTTGTCCAGCAAAATCCTCTGGGGGTGTTCTGTGATCTTGGCAGAAGGTCACAGAACAGTTTGCAGCGTTGGAATGGGGTGGGACGAATGGAGGGTGTAACCCCCTGTGCCCCAGCCCCCGGAGAGGGCCGACACCTTGCAGAGCCCGGTATTTTTATGGTGCCTGTGGATCCTGCTCTGCTTCCAAGCGCCCGTGGAATGAAAGGTGAGCGGGAGCCGCTGCCGAGGGCCCTTCAGGACACACGGCATAGGCTGCGAGCCAAATGACTTGTTTGGGTTGGCTGCCGTGGCTCCTGGCTGCTCTCGTCCCAGGGCCTGAGGGACTTCTCCCGTCCTGGGAGCGGATCTGTGCTAATTGCGGGCCGGGAGGAGCGGCAGCAGCCCGGCCGGGCGGGCTCCGGGCGGCATCCCCGCAGCTCGGGCAGCGCCTCCGCGGGCATCCCGGAGCCCGTCCGGAACATTAACCGTGACATCCCTTGCGCTGCGAATTAGCTCCCTGCTCTGAGAGAGCCCGGTGTTAGACGAGCAGTTAAAGGAGATTTCTGTAGTTCGTCTGGCCGGGGCTGAAGGGGGGATGGCCGGACCACCAGGTGATGGTGGGCTTTGCACCAGCGGCACGGGCGGCTGCAAAACAACTCGTCCTGTTTACGGGAAGCCTTACAAGAAGTTGCAGGGTGGTAAGTTGTGATGAGTAGCAGCAGAGCAACCTTGGAGTACCACTTACTGCCCGTAGGAAGAGCTGCTGCAGCATCCCGACCGATGATGGATGTCCGCGTTCCCACCCGGTGCGAGCGGAGCGCAGCCCCGAGCGGGGCGGGATGCGGGGAGAAGGGGGGTATGGGATGCTCCGGAGAGGACTGGAGGAATGTGCCGGCTATTTGTCTGCGCTTAAAAGTGGTTCCTCTGGAGGGGTCTGTCATCCCGGGAGGATGAAAAATGGTTGATCCCGCTCCGGGTGAGGAGGCTGCGCTCCCCGCGCGGCACGCTGGAAAGCGCGGCCTGGATCGGGAGGCGGGATGAGTCCTGGCAGCCCCGCACACTCGAGGTCTGGTGGATTTACAGATTTGGATCTTGAGAAAAACATAAGCAACAATTTTTCACTCTTAGGCTCCTATTTCATAACAGGTCTTGCCCTCCCCCATCTCTTCCCTTTGATTTTTTCCTTTGGAAATACCCATTGGAAGTGGCCTTTGGGGAGGAATGGAGGAACGTGCCGTCGTTCTATGGCAGCGAACAACATTTAGAAGGAACATTTGTTTTCGGGCTGGCCAAGGGAGACCTCTTAGGATCCCAGGGACATTAAATATCACCTTATTCCAACTCTCTGCCAATCTTCCACTAGAGCAGGTTGCTCCAAGTCCCTGGTCTTGAGTCCATATCTGCTGAAGATACACGTGCAGGTCTATTCCATGGTGAATAGAACTGAGAGGAGTAATCCGTGTTAATTAGTCAGCGTTAAAGACAACACTGATGTCTGTAGAAATGAGCTAAATCAGGAATTCTCTGTGTTAAGGGAGCAGCAGTGTGTGTTGTGGGATCGCAGTGTCACCAGTAAATGGATGTGTGCAGAGGCTGGGACCCAGAGCATCCCTTAATCCTGGTGTCAGTCCAGCCTCCCACCTGGAGCTGCTCCTGGGGGTGTGCCCCACCCTGATGTGCCTCCAGGTCTGGAGCTGTTCCTCGCTGAAAGGGAGGCCAGGCCCTGGCACAGCTGCCCGGGGCAGTGGTGGAGCCCCCGTCCCTGGGGGGATTTAAAAGACCTGTAGATGTGGCACTTGGGGTTTAGTGGTGGAAGTGGCAGTGCTTTCCTTCCTTTTTACACCTGCTTTTTTATTGCTTTTGACCCTCACTGGCATTGGTGAAGGATGTTTTTGATTGTAGATGTGGGAGGGAGGTGCAAGGCAGATGCAGGTAGTTTTTCAAGCCTTTTTATGGGATGTTAGGCATGGAACCTAGAAACCTTATTCCTAAAGTTGCTTAACTTCTTTTTTTTTCCTGCCATCCTGGTTTGTGAGTGACTAAGAGCGGGTTGTTAATTACCTCAGCATCCCTGCAAAAGCACTGGAAGCTGGGTGTGAAAGGGGGTGTGTGTGCCACGCCCTCCTCCAGCAGTGTTGGAGAGCCAGGTTCTGATGAAACCGCTGCTTGGGAAGGGTTTTTGCGTGACTAACCAATCTAGTAATGGGGCTTGTTAATTGTGCAGAGTGTTGCAGTGAACAAACATTTATTAAGGAGGGTCACAGATAAAAAAATAAACCGGTTCTGGGTAGGTTTGACTGTTTTTAAGGAGGAAGTGTTGCCTCGGATGCAGAATGAACTAAGATCTGAGCTCACGTTGTGTTCCAAGCTGATGGGTGCCACACGCCTTGCCCTTTTGTGGGCCTGAGTAAATCCTGGATCCCATTATCACATATAATTATCCCTAAAGGCAGATGCCAAGAGGGTAATGCCAGACTTTTCAGTGGTGTCCAGCACCAGGATGAGGAGCAACAGCCATAACCTAAACCACGAGAAGCTTCGCATCAACATGAGAAGGAACTTCTCTTCTGTACGTTGAGGATGGGAACAGGCTGCTCGGGGAGGCTGGGGAGTCTCTCTCTCTGGAGCCGTTCCAGCCTCACCTGGACGTGTTCCTGTGTCACCTGCTCTAGGTAACCCTGCCTGGGCAGGGGCTTGGACCGGCTGACCTCCGGAGGACAATTCCGTGCTTCTGGCTTGCTGACGCTGCTGGCAGGGAAGCGCGAGGTGCATCCCCTTTCCCGAGAGGAGGTGGCGGAGGCAATCCGGGCGCCGCTCCCGGGCGGGCGGGACTCCATTCCGGCGCTTGTTCGCTGCCGGCTGGCGCGGCCGGCCCCGCCGCTCCGCTGCGCTGCCCGCCCCGGGGCGTGCGCCGGGCGCTCCGGCACCGCCGGCACCGCTCCCGCGCGGCCCTTCCCGCGCCCGCCGCGCCGCCGGACCCGCCGCGGATGCTAATCGGATTTACCCCGGCGGAGAGGGCAGGGAAAAACCCGGCCGGATCCGCAGCCGTGCGGCCGCGCTGTAAACAATGAGCTCGGAAGCGGCTGCTGCGGCTCCCATGCCGTGAAGAGCGGAGCCGGGCTCCGCGGGAGGAGGATGCGTGCGTGGATGTGAGCCGTCCCTCGGCGCCTCTCCGGGATGCCGCTGCCATGGACGACGGCCGCCGGCGGGGAGCGCAGCCGGAGCCCAGCCTGACCCCGCCGCAGAGCGGGGTGTGACACCGGAGCATTTTTTTTTTTTTAATATTACAATTTATTTATTTCATTATTTTTTAACCGGGTTGCAGTGGATTGTGGCTCTGCGTTTCCAGCCACCCGCGTCTCTCCATCTATCCATTCATCCATCCATCCATCCGTCCATCTCGGCGCCGATGCCCGCGGTGGCCGCCGCTGCCTGAAGGGCAGAGCCATCATGTACCTCCTGGACAGCAGCGAGCCGCCGGCCGCCGCCTCCTCCCCCGAGAGGATGCAGCGGGGCACCCCGCAGAGGAAGACCGTGTACCGCATCTCCGTGACCATGGTGAAGAAGGAGCTGCTGGGGCCGGAGAGCGGCCGCGCCGGCCCCGAGCTACCCCGGCGCGGGCGGAGCCGCCCGCCGGGCTCCTCCAGCCTCACCAGGGCCGGGCTGCTGCTGCTGGAGGAGGAGGAGGACGAGGAGGAAGGCGAGGAGCGGGACAGGGTCCCCAGCCCCTGCGGCTTCCGCACCTTCAGGACGCTGAGCACGGGGCAGCTGGAGCTGGGCCGCCTCAAGGTGCCGAGGAGAGCGGGGCCGCCCGAGCCCGGGGCGCCGCGGGGCAGCGCCGGACCCGGAGAAGCCGCGGCGGCCGCCGCCGCATCCCCGCCCGGGGAGGAGCGGGACAAGGACGGGGGGCCCGGGGAGCCGGCCCCGGGGGAGCGGGGCCACAGCCCGCGGCGGCAGTCGGGGCTGCTGCGGCGGAGCTTCAGCTTCAGGCACTGGAGCGGCGGCGGCGCGGAGCCGGCCCGGGTGCGGCGGCACAGCAGCTCCGGCTGCCTGCCCGGGCCGCCGCCGCCCTCGCCGCCCGCCGCGCTGCCCGCGGAGCCCCCCGAGAAGCGCAACACGCTGGACGTGGGCGAGGTGCTGAGCCAGGCGGACCCGCTGTCCCGGCTGGAGCGCTGGGAGCGCAGCAAGAGCAAGAACCGGACCCTGGATAACAGCGACCTGCAGCGGCTCTCGGAGCGGCTGGGCCGGGAGGGCCCCGCCGCCGGTACCGAGCACCGGCTCCTGCGCTTCTTCAGCGGCATCTTCGCCCGCAGGGACGGCCCCGCCGCCCTCTTCGGCAGCCCCCACGGGCGCTCCCCCCGCAGCAGCTTCTCCAGGTCCAGGGCTTATTTCAGCAGCCTCAGGAGAGCCGCCGTGGACATGCAGTCCAGCTCCGAGAGCATCAACGGCTCCCCCCATAAAGGTGCCCGTCCTTGTCTCCTCTGGGTGGCTCGGCATCGGTGCTGGGGATGGATGGTGGGGTCAAGGGGCTGTTGGGTGCGAGGAGAGGGAGATGCTGCACTGGGGTACATCAGGGTGGAGAAGCCCTGGCACAGAGTGCCCAGAGCAGCTGTGGCTGCCCCTGGATCCCTGGAAGTGTCCAAGGCCAGGTTGGATGGAGCTTGAAGCAACCTGGGATAGTGGAAGATGTCCCTGCCCATGGCAGGGGGTGGGATGAGATGATGTTTAAAGTCCCCTCTAATCCAGACCGTTCCATGATTCAATGGACACAGCATGCTTTGAAGCACGTGGTAGTGCAGCTCTGCAGAGTGCAGGTCAGGCTCTGTGTCCTCCTGAACCAAAAATCCCTCTCTGGGGTGATTGGTTGTGCATTCTGGGACAGATGAGTGAGGCAAGTGTTGCTTGTTTAATTATGGACTAGAAGCTGGACTGGAGTGCTGCTGTATATAGGTCACTGGGTGGCCTAGTGCTGCACAGCACCGCGACTTTCTCCTTTTGGAAAGACTTCTGTAATCTGAAGGATGGGTTATGTTGGTTAGAAATGGGCACTGCTGGAGAAGTGAGTGAATACTGGTGTTAAATGTCTCATAAGTCCTAAACGTTCATTGTAATAAAAGAGCTTGAACTTAGATGGTTTTGAAAAACATAGTACAGACTCAGAAGCCGCACTCTTGAATAATTTTATTACTTGACTCATTTTATGTAGCTGTGTACAAATTAGCCAGAGCGATTCTAGTCTAGGTGGAAATCAGATAGGGAATTCTGGAGGTTTGTGAATCCCTCAGATACAAGAAAAACTTGAATAAGAACCTTACTGTGGGATGGAGGTACTTTACTGTGGGACAGCAGGGAAGAGCTGACGAGCTGCTTTCTGTGAGGATCTGCAAGCATCCCGGTACCGCTGGCTGTCAAACCAGAAATGCTGGTTGTGGAGCTTCATTGTGCTTTCTTCCAGCTGTGCTTTCAGATCTTTAATAAGTATCTGTGATGAAACATTTAACCAGCAATTATAGTCGCCTTTGAGCACCAAGTGCTTATCAGGTGGCAAATGATCTCGGGAGTTGCTGCTTTTCTGAAAATACAATTCTCAATTGGATGAAGCTTTCATAAAGGCCCAGGTAGAGCAGAGGATGGTGTGGAGTTGGGCCCAGGTGGTTTACTGGGGAAAGCAATAACCAGCTGCCAGCCCCTTCCATATCCAGAGCTCCTGCTGCGAGTGGAGCGTGCCCAGAGTTTGAGGCACGAGGAGCAGAGCCAAATATTTAGACCTACTAACTGAGGACTATAAGGTTTTATTGATGTAGAGGCATTCATGTGGGCTTATAATAATCTTGATGGAAATTGTGGTCTGACCTTGGTTAAAGTTCAAGGTAACCACAACAGCAAATTACTTCATTGGGCTCCTCATGCCTGTCCTGTGCCAGCACGCTCCAACTCTGCTCTGCTCCACCTGCACACGGTCATATACTGGGAGCACAGTCCTCCCAGCCTGGGAGGAGACCTCAGTTAATCAATAACTCTTGGTACACAGCACTGAGATGTTCCAGAGGGGTTCTTCCTGTGCGTGCCACTACCAAATTTGTCTGGTGCAATGAAGCCTTGAGGCTTGTTCTGCAGAAAATGTGTCCCTGTGCCCCAGCGGTGTGGCTGCAGCAGGCAGCAGTGTGGCAGGCTTGTGTTATGGGTTAGCAGGCCTGGTGTGCTCTGTTTCCTTCCCTTTTCCAATAAAATTGCAGCTTGGGAAAAAGGCTTGTGCACAGCTCCAGCTGTTGCTCATTGGTGACAGTTAGAAAGCTGAACTTGAACTAATTTGTCTTTAATTTCTCCTACTGTATGTTAAGAACAATATTTAATTAGTTATTATTGGCATGCCAAATACATTTTAATATTTTAAGGTTGGAACAAGCTGCTGCTGGGCCAGAACTTGTCTTTTGCTTCTTTTAGTTGATGTGGAGTTGGTGTGCTCCTGACAGTCCTGTGCACAGATTCTGGAGTAATTGCAGACACACAGGTGGAACCTTAATTTCATTGTGGGTTTTATTCCCGGAAACTTGAAGAAATTCTTTGCTGTGAGGGTGGGCAGGCCCTGGCACAGGGTGTCCAGAGCAGCTGGGCTGCCCCTGGATCCCTGGGAATGTCCAAGGCCAGGCTGGATGGGGCTTGGAGCAGCCTGGGCTAGGGGAAGGTGTCCCTGCCCATGGCAGGGGGTGGGATGAGATGGGATTTAAAGTCCCTCCCAACCCAAACCAGGCTGTGATTTTATGATTCTACACTTGTTTCCCTCATGGTCTTGGTATTCTCTGTGTCTGGTGCTGTGCATGAGTTATTTGATTTTTTACTTGCAACAAAAAGCCTGCCCAGGGTTTTAAGAGAAAGTAGAAGTTTAAAAGAAATGTAGCTTGTTGGCATTTTTAGCTTCAAATATTCACCTGGATACTGCAATATCTGCTTGGAAGATATTTCCTGAAAAGAAATACCACAGTCAGGTACAACATAGGTTTGAACAAGTTTTTTAAGCAGAAGAGTCAAGGATTTTTCAATCTGCATGTTTTTGATGTTACTGGGTCTGACTTAGGCTGTGGAGTCAGTGGAGGTTGATTTTTGGCTGGGATCAGGCTGTAGTCTCTCAGTAGTTATTCATGCTGTCACTAAAGAGCCCTTGAGCATCAAGCCTTTTCCTTTTCTACCTGCACACCCCATTTGCTCTGATGTTGTTGGCCTCAAATCCTATGCAAGTAACAATTCCCAAAACTCTTGCATGGGGAAGCAGGGGATCCATTTATTTGAAAGAAGAATAGTTTTCTATATGCATGACCACTATCCCCAAAGGCAGGAAGAGAAACTTCCATAAACTTCAAGCCAGAGGAGTTATTTTTGCCTGAAACCATTTAGAAGAAGTCCTTAAGGGGAATGCCATTCCTCATCTAAACGTTTTTCTCCTTGAAGTTTTCATTATTCTTTCCTGGTGAGAGGAACCCTTGCTGCTCTGGAGGAAGAGGAGGAGGATGGCTCTGAGGCTGAGGGTGTAGGGGGTGGTGTTAAAACAGTTTATTTTTCAGTGGTTCTCACTTGTTGGTTTTTTTTTTTTTTTGGTTTTTTTTTTTTTTTTTTTTTTTGTTTTTTTTTTGAGATAAATGTGTTTGAATAACCTCTCTTTAGGATACACTAAGTAGATTTGGGTATCAAAATTGTTGACTATCAAAAAGAGTATCATTTTAATATAATAAACTGCTCTTTTGAGGTTTTTTTCCCCCAAGGTTTTAGAGGAGTTAGTTTTAAGCCCTTATCTCAAATTCTCTGCAGCTTAGAGTCATGGGAAGCAGGGGGAAGCTGCTGAGTGATCTCTGCTGGAGGCCTCCAGCCTTTTCCTTGCAAAGCTTCGCTTGAGATAATTCTTGTTAGTTCTGTGTCATCTCCTTGCTGCCCTGGTCACTGCTCTGCTGTGCTGCTGGCATTCCCAGCGCAGCCCAGGAAGCCTGGTGTGCACGGATGGGTGGGCAGAGACCTGGAGCACATGGGATTTGAGCAGGGAGATGCAGATGCACTGGAACTGGTCTGGTGTGGCTCCCTGGGTTTTGACTGCAGGTTTTCGGGGCTGTGCTGGCATAAGCATAATCTTTTTCAGCAGTGGAGAGTCCCTGATTTCATGAAGTAAAAGCCTCCTAGCACTCTTTCAGCTGTTTCAGTTCTTGTGAGTGTTGTCTAGAGGTTGTTCTGAAAATAAAAACCCAGATAAATGGATTGCAGTTGGGGTCAAGCATTTTCAAGCATTGTCTAAGAGGGTTTTTTTTAAATTATTTATTGGGTAGGTCTTGTGTCAAGCAAAATGAATGCCAGCTGCACTGATAGAGCCAGGTGATTAAGAACTGGACTGGTATTAAGGTCACTGGCTGAATTAGAGAATGAGATGGATTAATGTGTGCACAATATTGAAGTATGTGCCAGCTGCTATCAGCCATGGTCTTTGTTTTTCTCTTAAAATTGAAAAGAAATGTAGAATTTTAATGCCTCTGCTGTAAACTTGACAGTTAAATGCCTTATGGCAGTAATGGGTAACTTTGTTGGGACAGATCACTAAATAGCTCTGTGAAGTGTTGTGCAGGCATTCGTCTCCATTCCCTCCCAAAGCTCTGTAAATTGAATTAGTCCTCTGTTGTTCTGCCAGAGATCTGCCTGTTCCTTGCTTTACCACTCCAGGTAATGATGTGTTTATCTAATGAAGCTCATGCAGATGACCAAAGCACAACTTGCACAAGGAAAAGAAACATTCAGAACACGATATTCCTTTTCCTTTCCTCCTCATTCCTTGCCTCGAATCTGAGGTTGCTCAGTGTGACGAGAAGCCAAGTGCCAGGTCCTGCCCTTGGGTCACAGCAGCCCCTGCAGCACCGCAGGCTGAGGGAAGAGTGGCTGGACAGGATCTGTAAGGAAAGGACCTGGAGCTGCTGGACAGCAGCAGCTGAAAGTGGGCCCAGGTGGGCAAGAGGCCAGTGGCCCCTGGGCTGTGCCAGCCATGGTGTGACACAGCCCCAGGACAGGGGTTGTCCCCCGGGGCTGGCCCTGCTGAGTCCCCTCCAGGGCTGGGCACTCACAGGGAGAGGGACACTGAGGGGCTGGAGAATGTCCAGGGAAGGGGCTGGAGCCCCAGGAGAGGCTGAGGGAGCTGGGAAGGGGCTCAGCCTGGAGAAAAGGAGGCTCAGGGGGGACCTTGTGGCTCTGCACAGGTCCTGCCAGGAGGGGACAGCCGGGGGGGTCGGGCTGTGCTCCAGGGAACAGGGACAGGAGGAGAGGGAACGGCCTCAGGCTGGACCAGGGCAGGCTCAGGGTGGGCATCAGCAGGAATTGCTCCATGGAAAAGGTGCTCAGGTATTGAAGGGGCAGCCCAGGGAGATTTGGAGTGCCCGTCCCTGGAGGTAGCCAAGGAAGGCCTGGATGTGGCACTCAGTGCTCTGGGCTGGGGACAAGGTGGGCATCAGTCACAGGTTCAACTCAATGGCCTTGGAGGGATTTTCCAACCAAAAGGATTCTGTGATTCTAAGGAGCATGGGCTTCCTCTGGAACTCTTTGCTCTTTGGTTTCTCAGAGGTGGACTCTGTATGTGAGGTGGCAGATGAGCTTTTTCCTCAGACCAGAGGAAGGTTTTTAGTTGCTCATAGTTGCTGCATGACTTGACTGCAGTTCTTTGCTGGACGTAATGGTCATTTACCCTGCAAAATGAAATCACTGGTACCAGATGCTGAACCCTTCCTCCAGTGAAGCAGCCAGAACCTGCCATCACTCCCATTTCACAAAATACAATTTCAAAGCAGTGTAAGATCATTAGCAGGGCTGCATCCAGGTCTTGGATTCCTAGATCACCACTTGGGTATATTTGAATGAGCAGTTTGGCTCTCTGCTGCAGAGCAGAGCTAATTTTGATCCTACAGAGCTGATGAGCAGCAGTAGTTGAACAAGTACAACTCTGCAGTCCCTATAATGAGTGCAAAACCATGGCGTGTACTGGGGTTTTCTTTGGCATGGCCATAACCTCAGGAATTGGTGTTTGGAAAGCAGAGAGCAAATGTTTTAAATGCCTGAATATTCCTTTGCACTTTGGGCTGCCTAGGATTTAACAAGAAATCATTAATGCAGACTGTTAATGTGCTGGTGTTACTTTTGATAAGTGGTGTTGGGATTTCCCCATGGCAACTGCAGTAAACACACAGCGAGAGGCCCTTTCTGCCAAAAACCACAGAATGGCTTTTTTCATGTGTGAGGAAAAAGAAATGCCACGATATTGAACCCGTGAAGCTATCATCTATTTTGTTCATGAAAAGCATCCAGCATAAAGCTATTATCTTGATGGGAGTTGAAAATGGGGAGTTTGATGATTTTTGATGGTTCAGGCTGCTACATAATGACAGTGTGTGACAAATACTTGTGCTTTATTGACAAAATAGTACCAAATGTTTCTCCAAAGCAAAGCAGGCGGGAAATGCCAGCGAGAGAATAAGCAAACAGTGCGCTGCAGCTTTCTGCAATCTCTTTTTGATCATCACAGACAACATTAATGGTCGGCCTTGTTATTTACTGAGGTTTCCTTTGGGAATAAGAAGGGAAGCAAGGCAGAGAGACCTGCAGTGCAGCTGTTGGGCTGCAGGAGCAGCTGGGAGGGCTTTGGAGCAGGCAGGGACGCAGGGCAGTGTGTTTGTCATGAGGGTCACTTGGTCAGTAGGTCCCATTTGGAGGGATGTTTGTGGAGTGGGTTCACTTCAGTCATCATTTAACCTTGTGCTCGGTCCTCGTTCTCGTGTTTTGGGTTCCGTTGAGGCTGCCCAGATGAAGATGTAAAGGTCACTGGTGTGCAGTGATAGCCCAGAGCAAATCTCTCCCTGTATTGAGATGTTACAGCGAGGGCTTTGTGAGGAGCCCTGTAGGATCTGGCTGCAATGTCAGTACAGCCCCTGGGATTTACAAGGTAGGCACATCTGTATTTCCTGTCTTTAAATGTTCCACGTGGGTGGTGCTCAAAGTCTGTCTCCTTGCTTTGAGAAATGTTCCCTCTTATTGCCTGACACCCCTTATTTGTACCTTTATTTTCACTGGCCTATAGATAGAGCTATCGAATTAAAGATTCAGCAATGTCAGCTCTGCTTATATCAAGCAACGTTGATTTTTAAATGAATTGATGATGTGTCTCAGCTGCTGAGCTTGGGGAAGTTCATTTCAGCCTTGAACATACTTAATAAGAAATAAATTCAAAGTTTCTTGGGAAATTCCCAGTGTTAGTAGAAGGTTCTTGTTCTTCCCAGCTCCCATTTTGTGAATGAAGCCTCCCAGCAGATCTTTCCTACTAGGAAGGATTAGATGCTGGTGTTTTGTTACTTAGATATGAAGGAGAGCTCAAATACTGTGCTGAGTGCTGCCAGCTCCTGGTGCTTCCAAGTGATTTATAATCCCTCTTTGTTTGCATGTATTTGTCAGTCAGCTTGTCTGGCTCCTTTGACAGAGAATCTGGATTCCTAAAAAAGCTGGTTTAGGAATTGGTGTGTTTATACATATACATATACATGTGTGGGGTTTGAGAAGAGGGTTCTGCATCACTGATACAAGTTTTTTCCCTCTTATTCCCATGCAAACAGTTGCTTAACAGCAGTGCCAATGTATTAAACATAAGGGGAAACTCTTGCAAAAGTGGGTGCTGAACCACTCAGTGCAGCTGGATTTGATTTGATTTGTAGGGATGTGTAAGGCATTTATGGAGCTGCCTCCCTCCTTAGTTTCTCTGCTGCTTCTGTGGGTGCAGATGGTATTTGGGTGTTAAAAGCACAATATTTCACCTTAATGAGTTACTGTTTATTCTCACTACTGAGTGGCACTTCTTTCCTTAGGCTGAGCCCTGAGAAATCAGTAGTGGCCCTTAACCCTGCTAGAGTTGCTCTTCTGAGCATTCCTGCAGAGCTGATGCTCTCCCTCCTCCCAAAACCAAGGCTCCCAAACCCCAGAGCCTTCTTTGGGATGAGTGTTACAATGACAGAGTGCCTGAGACATCTCCTGCTCTTCCAGGGCTCGTGTTGTGTTCATATCTGAGTTAAATGCCTGGGAAACTGGGATGTTGACCCAACTGTTCCTTATGCAACATCCTAATTCTGAAGCTCCTCTCTTCAGAGATACAGAAATATTTATGTTGGCAAGGCAACAGCTTTTGTGCCTCGACCTCTGTGTCCTGCAGGGAAAAATCCGATTTTGTGCTCATGGAGGATACAAGGTTTGACTTTTCTCCAGTTTTAATTACTGAAGCTGTTCAAACTGACTGTGTGTTGCTCTTCATGGCTTTCAGGGGATTGTGCTCAGGCCTCGGAGAGAAATTAAAATTTTGTCTTCTCTACCCTGACTTGAATTGAAAAATCACCTGTTTTGCCTTATCCTTGGCTGCAGATTGTTGGTGTCCTTGCTCACAGGATGGCAGATCGTCCCTGGCTGTCACTGGTACCCCTGTCACTGTGTGTGTCCTCTGTCCCCTCTTCATGAAGAGCCCATCCCACCCCACCTCTGCCATGGCAGGGACACCTTCCACTGTCCCAGGGTGCTCCAAGCCCTGCCCAGCCTGGCCTTGGGCACTGCCAGGGATCCAGGGGCAGCCCCAGCTGCTCTGGGCACCCTCTGCAGGGCCTCAGCACCCTCTGAATAAAGAATTTTTTTCCCAATATCTAATCTAAATCTATTACTTTAATACAGTTCCCCCTTGTCCTATCACTATCTGCCCATGCTTTAGGTACCCAAAGTGCACAGAGAGCTCTCCCCAGAGCCTTCTTACATCCTGACTTGTTAACTTTGTCAATGAAGAGTTTGTTTTAATAAAAAGAGGCTAATTTCTGCCCTCAGGGGAAGGTGTTATCATTGGTTTTGTGCTGCTGGCCATGAATTTCCTCAGATTTCCAGCATGGTGTTGGGCAGCCTTGTGCTATTCAAGAGTTAACCAGAGATATTTTTAATTCCATGTAGATTTGTGCATAGCAGGGTTGTTTCCCAAGGGTCAGAGGAAGAAGAGGGCACCACTAAAGGACTCTTTCTGAAAAAAAAGATCTTTTAAAAGCAGTGTTCAGCAGTCCCTGGGAGTGAAGGGCCTCTTTTAGCTCCTGTTTGCAGGGCACTGTCTCTGTAGGGTCACCTGGGTGTTGGCGAAATGCCTTCAAATGCGAGCAGTTCTGGCCAAAATATGTTATTTTTGTAACTGATTCTAATCTTTCAAAAATATCTTAGCCTGTCTTAAGTCTTCAAAATTCCTGACTATTTCTGAGTTAGCTGCAAAGTCACTGTTTAGGGCAGATGATGGTATTTGAGATTAGAAGGTTGCTGTGAATGAAGAGCTGAACTTCAGCTTCTGGGTGAGGTGGGGATGGGGCCTTCAAGGAGGGGAACCGAAGTTCTCAGAAAAAAAAAAATCTTTATTTTCACTTTAGATATCTGCAGAGCTCCCTAGGTGACTCAGGGTGAGGTTATTTGAGAATGACAGGCTCTGAAAAAAGCAGGTTGGGATCAGATAAGAGAGATGTATGTCTGGCTGTGCATAAAGATGTGTAAACACCTTGATTATTTCTGTGTGTGTGCACCAGAGGCATGGAAATGCTGGGAGTCCCTTTGGCTGCCTTGAAAACTTGTGGGAATCCTTCCCTTTCGCCCCTTCTTATCTCTTGCTCTTGTGAACATAAAGGGTGGGGAGGGAAAAGCGAAATCGTGCAGTTGGTTTGCTTTCTGTTGGGATTGAAACATTCCTGAGATTATTGCCGGGTTTTACTGCTGCCACCTGCTTGAGCTCCTCACTGGGGAGGCCCTGCAGAGCCTCAGGTGTGTCCTCTGACTTGTGCCTGCCGCTAAAGCCCCTGACCTGCAGCCCTGTGAAGCGACTCTATTTTTAACTGCAGGCAGGGAGGAGAATTCACGCTAAGCAGAGGCTGATCAGACAGCACTGCAGTCACCCAGAGGCTTCCTTGTGCTCCAGCTGCCCCCTTCCTTCGGGAAACGGAGCTGGCAGCGTGGAAGAACTTGTTCTGGAAAGCACTTTGAGAGGTGCTCAAATTAAAACAAATTAAAAAAAAATATATGTAATCTGTGTAAATGAAAACTGCATATTTTAATATACAAAGTTTTAAAGCCTTCAGGTTTTTTGAGGGTTTTTTTGGCGTGTTTGAGTTATATGTGTATATTTTATATAAAAGCATAAAAGATAAAAGAAATAATAAATAGAAATAATATGTATTATTTATATATAAATATTTTAGATAATATAGTATATATTAGAAACATATTTGTATTAATAAATAAAAATATATATTGCATTATATCACATCATATTATATCACATTATATTATATTACATTACATTATATATATAATATAATATAACATTATATTATATATAAACAATATAATATATAATATAGTATTATATTATATTATATTATATTATATTATATTATATTATATTATATTATATTATATTATATTATATTATATTATATATATCTTTTCATATATATGTTTAGTCTTGGAATCTGAGAGCTTTTCAGTTCAGTTGTGCCTGCAAAATAGAAACACAATGGCTGCTATTTTATGTGAAGGCTGTAAAACTTTGTTTTCTAGTTTGGCAGATGGTTTCATTCAGTTTAACTCTGATTAAAACATCACAGTCCTGGCAGATGTGCCATTTCTGTCCTGAGGTGGTTCTGCAGCGCTGCCTTGCCCTGCTTCTTGTGTTTCTGCCACAATGGGCACGTTGCACCTCAGTGGTGAAGCTACAAGTCAAGAGGAGACCTTTGCAGGAGCTCTCCCAGGCCGTGCAGGACCAGTCCCTAACCCCAGGTGCCCTGCCCAGTCTGGCAGCTTACTGGCAGAAACAAATAATCTTCCTTGGAAGGGCAGTGGGGATTAGAGTGCAGGTCAGTGTTTGTCCCTGGGCTGTAGCACATCCCTCAGCACCAGGCATTCTCCTGGATTCTCTTCTGGATGTTCACAGAGGCTCCTTGCACCTGCAGCATTCCTGATCCAGGTCCTCCTGGACATGAGCAGGGTGGCAGTACCACTCAGCACTTGTTCCCAGATTCCTAAATCTCAGCCAGAGCAGCAGCAGGATTTGTATTATCCTTTATTTTAAAGAGGGAACCTTTCTGTTGTGTGGCTTTTACTGGCAGTTCTCATCTGATCCCTTTGGAAGCCATCCTGATTTGGGGTGGTGAAATAGCTGTGCCTGATTTTGAGGGACCTTTGTGTCGCTTCTGAATAAAATCTGAGGGTCTGCAAGGAAGCATCTTGGAAGCAGGACTGGGATTGCTTTGATGGGGGAACAGAAAGCTGCATTTAAAATAAAGGACCCCAGAACAAAGTGGGATTTCTTTGCTGTGTTAATGACAGTTTTGTTCTAGGTACAGTTTTGTTCTAGTTAAATGATGCTGTATTAACTCCTTCCTACGATTAGATGTCTTTTGCCATGAAAATGGAAGCTCTGATTTCCTTATGGATTACGGATTGCGGATGTTTTATTTCACACTGTACCATTGAAACTTCTCTGTGGAATCCCTGCAGGCCCTGAATGTGTGTCTGGGCACCTTGTGGTGTCCTCTCATTCAGGTGGCTTGGAAAGGAAATGAGCACGCTGAAGGAAATTGTTCTTGGAGTCCCTCCTGGGAGGTTTTTTGGCAGGAGGAGCACAGGCTGTGCCTGCTGAGGCTGGCTGCAGTGACCAGGCAGAGGTGTTAAGGTGAAGCTCCTCTTCCTTACACTTACAGGCTGTGTTCCTGTCACAGCTTGCCTTAACCTCTACCCTTGCAAAGTATGTCAGGAATTGACTGATAACAAATCCCTTTCCATCCCCAAATAAAGAAGAACTGGAGTGTGATCCGAGCGTGCCTGCTCTGGTTTGTATTTTTAGGGCCCCCAGGTTGAGAATCAGCTGTATCAGTGTGATGTTACCCATAAATAGTGGGGGTGAAGCATGGAGACAGGTTGTTTTTGTGTGGAAGAACCGATGGAAAACCAGTTTGGATGGAAAACCAGCTCCCCCCAGTTGGGGGCTTGACAGCATTTAGTGGCTGATGGAGCTGGCTATGATGTTTATAATGATTTATAAAATGTGTGTGACCCTGTTTCCACAGCACAGGACTTCACACAGCTCTCCTGCAGTTGTAGCTGGCTGCCAGCCCAGTGCCCTGTCCCCAAATACCCACTGCAGGTGTCTGCTGGTGGCTTCTGAGTGGCTCTGGGTCCCTGTTGGCTTGTCCAGCCTCCTTCCCCAGCCCACTGCCAGCTGCCACTGCTGCCCCTGGGGAACAAACCCGGAGGGATGGAACTGTTCCTCCCTCCTGCAGGAGGGAGCTGAGTTACCCAGCCAAGCTCCAGTGAGCTCTGCAAATTTGGGACAGAGAATTCCTGCTCCCACTCCTCCTGTGCATTCCACTGTTGCAGCAGGGTTGTGTGGTTCACGCTGAGTAAAAAGCTAATTTCTTTCTGGATCCAATCTGAGTTCCTTTCCTGCAGAATAATCCTAGGAATGTGTCACTGCAGTCATCACAAACACTGCTGGCCTTTACTGTTTACATGGGCTGTCCCTGTCCCCCAGCAGGTCCTCAGGGAGGAGGAAGGAAGGGTTTTGTGCAGTAAAAACTGCACAAAAATCACAGCAAAAACATAAACCACTTTTTTCCCCCCGCCAAGATTAATAAAAATGGATTTCTGTGCATTTTTTCAGTCATTCAGATGATGAGCTTTGATAAATACTTGACCAACAAGCAGTGGGTGCTGGATGAGAGCCCAAGGAGCCCCATGTAACCTCCACAAAGGGCTTCCCAGATAAACCAAGGCTAAATTTGGGCTCACACCACTGGAGTTGAGCTTATCTTGTCAGCTCTTGTACCCTTTTCAGCCACTCTCAGAGAATTTTTTTTTTCTTAATTCCCTTTTTTCAGTGGCAGGGCATTTTTGGGGGATTACATATCATTTATTTACATTTATAAATATGTAGATGTCATACATATAAAAATGTATATATATACATATATATAATTTTTATATAATGTATAAATCCATGTCTAATGGAGTTTGCTTGCAATGCCTTTATTTCAGGCACATTCCTATGCATATTTAATAATTTTATGGCTGTGGCTAAGCTGGTGAGCTGTGTGATAGGAGTGTGGAGTCAGGCTGTGTCTTTGCTCTCTGGGCTGGGAATTTTTGAGTAATAAAGGCACTTGTGTTTAACTCCAACTCATGAAACATTTAAAGTGAATTTTACCACCTTTATTTCTTCATGTTTGTTTTGTGGAATATGCACCCAGCAGGGCCAAACCTAGGAAAAAGTGATTGCAGAACCAATAAAATCAGCTGGGTGTTGAAATAAGCAGTTTTGCAGCATTCTCAGTTGTATTTTTTTCCTTCATTTCAATGTCATGTTTTTTCCAGTGGATGACTTGTGCTTAAAACCTTGGGACTCAAAGTGGTTGTGAGGTTTTTTGTTGTTTTGTTGGGGGTTTGAAGGGTGTTTTTAATGATTCTGGCACAGATTTTGGCAGCATTTTTGAGGAGCATTTCCAGGACACTAATTGGTACATGAAGTAGGAGCCAGTTTGTGTACATGCAGCTTGAATTACAGCACAGCTTTTGAAGTCTTGAGTCTTTGAGGTTCTGGTCACCTGAATTTTCAGGAAGGAGTGTGGCATTTAATTCCTATAGCAGATTTTTGAGCTGGAAACTCTATGGCTGTTTATATTAAAGTCAGATTTAAGTATAGTATTTTCTTGGAAAATACCAATAAAGGCTGGAGGGTCAATGCAAAACCCCAAAGGTCAAGTTTTCAGCAGACTCTTGTGCTGCTGGCAGCTTTTGTCCCTGGGCACGTTATAAATCACTTCTGGAAATAATTTGGGAATTACTGAGAAGAACTTCAACAGCCTTGAAATTGCTGTGAGGAGGAAACATCCTGTGCTGAAGCAGCCTTGAAAGAATGGCATCACATTTCTCCCTTATTGTTGGTGTGTGTCTGGGGGCAGGCAGGCAGGGGATTTGTGTGCTGTGGGCTTCCTCAGCTCAGCTTTGGGGCTTGCTCTCTTGCTAAAGGATCTGCTGTCAGCTCCAGGGGCTCTCCCTCCCCAGCATTTTTTTTGGCCTGGGCAGTGAGATTTATTTACTGGAGTGTTGTGGCATGGTTAACATGGATGCCTGTGCATAATGCCAGTGGATGCCATGTTTTGGGATAAATGACTGACTTTCTGAGGGTCTAAGTGACAAATGCTTCATTATAGCTTCAAAATGCTGTGTCTGTGTTGGGGGAGACATTGAGGCACAGGCTGGCAAATACAGTATCAAAGGATTGGAAACTTACACTGCTTATTCTTTGGTTTATGCAGAAAATCTCAGAATTCCTCATGGACATTTTATTCCCCAGATATCAGTTGGGTAATGTCAGCTTTCCATTTCTTGTGCTGTTATTTCCAATAGTTCCTTTTTAAAATTCAGCATATTCCCCCCCCCTTTTTTTTTTTTAAACAATAAGGATTGTGATGACATCTCTATTTAATTTAAAAGATAAATGCCTGACTCTGGGGAGTTCAGCTGTCTGCAAACACCTTTTAAATCACATGGGGTTTTTTCTCTCCAGGTGAAAATGCTCCCTTCCTCTGTTGGAAGTGGGAATGAGCGAGAATTCTGGGGAAGGATGGAGGGACAGCCCTTGTGATCCAAGGTACCTGCAGGGGTGCCCACACCTGGGGTCACTCCAGAGGCAGAGCAAAGCCTTGGGAACAGGCAGGTCATGGATATTTTGAGGTGCAGTGGTGCAGCACCTGGGAGCAGCCCAAGGTTTTCAGTCCTCGGTGCCAGATGCAATCCTGAGCAAGGTTTAATTCAGAGGCACAATTTTCAGCCTGAAATCCGTGGTGGGTTTGTTACTGCATTTATCTCAGGCTTTTCCTTCATATGGGGACTGGTCTGTGCAGAGATTTCTTCATCCAGTAACTCTCTGGGAGCCCTCTGTGACTGCCTGCCTGCTTTTTTATGGGGAAAAACTCACATAATGCTTCCCTAGATAATTTTGTTCATTCTTCTTGTGTATTACAGTGCCTAAAGCAATTTAATAGGTAACATAGGTTGAGATTTCTTTTTTTTTTTCCTGCTGTAGCCTTGGTATAATTCACCATGATAATTGTTTTAGAGGTTTACAGATGACAAACACGTCTGGTTGTAAGCACACACCTGGCTTAGCTACTCAGAATAAGGTTGGACTTGGTCTTGGAGGTCTTTTCCATCCTGAATTTCCTGTGATTTTAACAGGGATGCAGACACTTCCTGATGTGTATCCACGGTGCTTGGGATAGAGCAGGGCATGTTGATGCTGCTCAGCTGTAATGCTGGGCAGGGTTAATGAAAATCACCTCACAAGAAACACCTGGGCAGCATTTCCTCCAAGGGAGGCAGCATTTGAGGAGCCTCTGGAGGCAGGGATGCAAGGGCTTCATGGAGGAGGGCAGTTTGATCCCATGCAAGGTAATGGTTTCATTTTGCATTTTCTGCTGTCCAGCTTTTTCATCAAAACTGTTGTTTTCTGCTATAAAAACAGTAGGTTTGTGTGCAGCCTGGTGAGGTGATCCTCCTTAAAACTGCTGTGAGTCTTTTCTGAGCCTCCTGTGGGTCCTCTCAGAGGGAAGGGCAGCAGGATGTGATCCTCCCACTCTTTTAGGCTCCCTGATAAACTGTGCTCCCAGTGAAATAGCCAGTCCTAAAATGATCTGTAAATACTCTGCTCTTGCCGTGGAGGCTGGCACCGAGGCAGATAAGGGGAGCAAATTGTCCTGAGATATTCATCTTATGGTCTGGATAAGAGGAGAATGAGTTGGGCAGTTGGGATTATCTGAAAGAAATCTGTGTTCTGTGCCTTTTTCTTTGAATGCACAGGGTGAGTGGAGCTCAGAGCAGCCTGGTGTGGTGGAAGGTGTCCCTGCCCATGGCAGCAGATGATCTTTTAAGGTCCTGTCCAACCCAAACTATTCGATGATGTTTAATAACTGGAAGTGTGTTTTAACATAAGTAAGCAGGAGCTGCTAGAACTGTTCACCTGCTTTTACTGAATGGTGAATATTCTGTTGCACATCCAGGTGTATCTTGTCAGGTCTCCTCATCTCCCCGAGTTGGTTGTAATTTGCATAATGTGGTAGAACACCACCTTTAAAAGGCTGATTAATGTTTGTGTGAGTCAGCAGGGACACGAATGGTGGGTGATTCTCAGCTTCTCAGCCCACCAGGGCTGATAAAGGTGAGGTGTTTAATTGGTGCCAGCTGGTACAGATGGCATCACCTTTGCCTTGTATTAAAATGGTCTGGAGACTTGGATTTCAGGTGTTGGGGGTCACCCAGACCACTGTTGTAAAATGAGTTGGGTTTTCTTGGGTGCCTCTTGTTGGTGTTTAGGATAAAAGCTGTTTTGTTTATCCATGAACATGGAAAAAACCTTAGAGTTTTGTGGAATGAAGAAATTTCACTGCTGGGATTGCTTTACCACCGTATATAAAGGTTTGTGCCCTCATGTTCTTGCCTATGTGGATAATAAGCACATCTACTGAATTTGAAGATTTCTGTATTACACCAGCTTTGGGTTTCCCTAAACAGAACACTCAGAGCAGGAGGCACCTCGCTTTTCCAGCTCTGCTTCCATCAGGTACAACTTGATGCCATTTTTCTAATCCTGGGGTTAGGTGTCTTGAGCAGTGAAGAGAAAAAAAATCTGGAATGTGGTTGGAGCAACCTTACAGCCATCATTTGGGACCAAGTTACAAGTGGAAACTTGTTGGCTTGTTAGAAAAGCAGCGAACTTGCACTGGGAAAGTGAGATTTTCATATTCCATGCCTTTGGGAACAGTTTCCTAGAGCTAGGCGAAGACAGTAAATTTGGAAATGCTTCTTTTTCCTTTGGTTTCAAACCCATGCCTGTCACTGGTAAGCTCAGGCTTTTATCTTCTAAGTAGTATTATTTATTGACAGTGTGACCTGCAGTGTCTGCTGTGAATTAAGTGGAAAGATCAGCAAAGGCAAATTAAAAATATGCCAGAATTATTAAATAAGATATCTACTGAAGTTGCTGCATCCCTTGAAGTATTCCAGGCCAGGCTTGATGAGGCTTGGAGCAGCCTGGTGTAGTGGAAGGTGTCCCTGCCCATGGCAGGGGGTGAAATGAGATGGTTTTGCAGGTCCCTTCCAACCCAAACCATTCTGGGATTCTGTGGTGGCTGTCAAAATTCACTGGCTCCTTGAGAGGCAGTGAAAATGTGGGTGCTGGAGAAGAAATTCCAGTATTGCTGGGATTTAGCTTATGCTAATGTCTTGTGGCATTTCAAATAAATTTAAGGGGGGAAAAAAAACCCCTTCCTAGACAGAGCTATTGATGATTCTACAGGGGTAGTCAGGCTCTGGTTTCCTTGCACAGCCTCCATAAAATGCTGGAAGAACTGAGTGCTAAAAATACACCCTTAACCCCACAGCAGTGGCTTGTGTTGGCCTTCCTGGAGGAACAAATCCCTTTAATTAGTAAGACAGTGAAGTTTATTTTGGGGTTTGCTTTGTTTTCATTCTGGGATGTGAACTCTCATGCACTGCGGCTTAAAAAAATACAGAATGCTGTAGCTGTGCTGGGGTCTGCTCCAGCTGCTGGCAGCAGCTGCAGCCTGCACTGCTCTCCTCATCCCCCTGCCTTTGCCTGGGAAAAAACAAATCCCTTTCAACGGGGAGGAGGAGCCAGGAATGGTTTTGATCTGCCCCAGTAGCTGCCTTGATGTGCTAACCACATGTTGTGTGTGAGCCTAAGGACAGAGCTCCCCGGCTCGGGGTGGGAGCAGCTCTGGGGAGCTCTGCAAAGGGCAGCGCTGCTCCCTCTGGGTTCTGCAGTGTGCATTCAGTGTCACACGTCCTGTGCTGCTTTTGGGGTGCTTTTTGGAGATCTGGAGACCGTGGCTCTTTGCATTCTGTGTCCCCACTGTGCTGCTTGCAAGTGGCTGCGCTTTATTAAGGATTTAAGGCTGCACTTGATTGCGTTAATTATTTTCTGAACCGTGCGTGCTGATGGTGTTGCTGGAGTAGAGGCTGACACCCTTCTTGTTGGCTTTGAACTACATTTTAGATCTTTAGGCGGGTTTTTTGGCACTTTTTTTTTTGTCTAAACATGAAAAGAATTTTTTGTAATGAATTTCAGTGGCTGATGGGGTCACGTTTACCTGAGGAAGTGGCACAAAGGTGACAAAGAATATAAATTGGCCCCCAGCTTTCCTTTCTTAGCTCATATAAGGGAAATAGGAGGTTACAGGATTAGTAGGGAGCAGCATTTGAAGGGAGAGTAATTCTGTAAGTGTTTGGGTGCAGGAATTTAGCAAGGACTCAGTTTACAGCATGGTTTGCTAGAGCACATTATAGGTCAAGATATAGCAAGAGGGCTTGTGCAAAAATAGCTCATTTTTTTTCCAAATGATCCTTTAATAGGCCTCATTTGCATGTTGTAAAATAGCAAGTGTGAGAAGCATCGGAGCCAGGACGTTAAGGACAGAGGGGTTTGGTCTCTTAGGTGAACAGAATTGGTTTCTGATTACTGAGCTCTGCATGGGCTTCTTTAAAGATATAATTTCTAGTGCAGTGCTTTGAGTTTAAAGTATGTGCCTGAGGTGATGGGAACCTGCTGAAGCTTGGAAAACACACTTGAGTTTTTTGGTTCACCCAGGAAACACAAATAAGAGCGTAGCCAGAGGGCAGGATTTTTGCAGAGACCCACAACAGTCTCATTCCTGGGTGAGTGGGTTTTTTTTAAAAAAATATGTCATATTACCAGTTCTGGCAAAGTAAAGATTCAGCTTTATAAGCCTCGAGTGGAGAGGATTAACAAATGGATGTTTGCAGTGGTTCTGTGTTGATTTAGATCTTGGGCATTGCAATAATTCCTCAGGTGCTGTGGGTGCTGGGTGCAGGGGGAGGAGAAGCCAAAGGAATGATAGGGAATGGACCTTGGCATCCTGGTGGTTTTTCCTTACTCCTGGCTTCCTCCAAACCTGCAGCTTTATCTGCAGGGGAGAGCTGAAAGGCTTTGTGTTACAGCCTCTGAGTCTAAAGTTCATGTGAGCAATGTTTTGGGTTTCCAGAATAAATACTTTGTACTTGCCGAGGTCCTGTATTTTCCAAAATGCCTGGTGGTAGCAGGTGCTTTTTAAATAGGCAGCTGTGGAAGGAAACTCTTTCCTAATGGAGCATTTAGTCACATATTATCTTTTCTGACTGTTATTAACTGTTTTTAAGCACTTTTCAGGCAAAAGGTGCTGGCTGACATGAGCCTTTCCCTGCTTGCTTGGCTTTCTGTTGGCTTCAGGATGCATCCCTGCCTCAGCTGTGCAGGGCTAAGTCCCAGGATTTTAGTGCTGGTTTAATGTTTTGGTGTCTTTACAGGCAGCAGGGTAAAGAAATGGAGTAAGTGGGTATTAGCCTTGTTGCAGGAAGATAAAAACTAATTGTGCAGCTGAAGCACCTGAGGGGAGTGTGCACTGCTCAGGTGTGCTGCCAGGGGAGGGAGACAGGACAGGGAGAGCATCCAGGGCACCTGCCTGTGCTGGGAGGCTTTATGGGACCATCTCCTCTGCCCATGAGGTCAGGGAGATTCTCTCATGCACACAGAGCACGTGTTCTGCACCCCACTTTCCTGCTTTAGGTTCTCCATGTGGGCTCTTAGGAAATCAGCCTTTTTCTTGTCGTGGATCTCTGTGCAGCTGAAAGAAAATGGGCCCCCTTTGCTCTGTTTCCTTGTTGCTGTAACCAAGGCTTTTGCACTGGTTCCAGATCAGCATTAATTCCCTTTGAGACCATGCCTTGGATTGCATTAACTTTTTTTTTTTTTTTTTGACATTTGACAAAAGCTTTGTTTAAACAAGTTAGATGTGCATCAGGCTAATAAATATAAACCCCGTCAGATTATTCCTGCTGGGCTGTTCTCTGGAGAACAGTGTCTCATTTGTGTATTTTCCACTAATCATCTCCAAATCTTGCATGGGTGATATCAAGTTAGGGAAAGTGGATTTAGGATTACATATGGTACAGTCAGGGAAAAAGAGGCTCTGTTTTGACAACCAGCATAGCAATCTGGGAGACATGACTCCAGTTCTAAAAAATGTTTTCAGAAACGTGTTGCATAAACAAGTCATCATTTCCCTGGTGGAGAGGGGAAATGTTTTTCTAGATGTACTTCTGTACAAACCTTCTGGACCTGTTTTCTGTAGCCTCAGTTAAGAGTCCTGAAAAAGGCTGATCTGAAGGGGCAGATGATGTCAGAGCACAGCTTTGGGTGGACAAGCAGCCCAAGAAGCTGGGCCGTGAGCTGATTTGGGATTGAACTTGTACTGCAGGTTTTGGCACTGCTGCAGAAGGAGAAAGAATCCTCCATGGCACCATCACTCCTTTGCAGGTTCCTTGAGAGGGGAGGGGCATTTTGGGGATGGGAAGAGTGTAGGTTCAGCTGGGCTAGAGGATCACACCCATTGAAGTTGACTTCACCGTGGCTGCCTGGGTGTGACGAGGGAAGAGTTTGCCTCTGTCTGTGTTAATCACACTCTGTGCAGCCACTGAGTTGGACTTGGGAGTGAGTCTGTAGGTGAATGGATAAATGAGGAATTGGGGAAAGGTTTGGATTTTATGGTGAAAATCATAGCTCACATTTACTCGAGTTCTGTAGGGGAGGACAAAGGAAACCTGTTCATTTTGTCATTTTGATTGCTCTTGGTACAGACTCAAGCTGAGCTGCCGTCAGGTAAGGGGGAGGGTCCTCTTGTGCATAAAAGTTTTTAAAAGTAGGAGATCATGTCTAGGAATATTTTTTTTTTTTTTTTTTCATGTTGAAAAGACCCAGCAGCAAATCCTGGAGGAATCCGCTGCAGCCTTTTCAGGTTAAGATACTGATGAATGCCCAGGGAAAGCAAAAACCAGGAGCTGGTTGTGCACAGCTACAGAAGAACCTGCTGGTGGCTGGTGATGGATGTCCTGGTGGCTCGAACTTGCTGTGGATCAGTGTGGGGAGAGTAAAAGGGTGGTGAATTTGGTGCAGGCAAGAGCAACACCCCTGAGGAGTGGGGCAGCCAAGAGGGATCAGCATGAGAGAGGAGGGGGAGGTAAAGATGGAGTCACTCTTGTTTATCCCTTTTTACTTAAGGATTAAGAAGCACGTTGTGAAACTGGGAAGAGGCAGATTAAAACCCAGCCCAGTAGTTTTCCCTTTTGTTATAATCCTAAAGACAATAGAGCTGTGAGTCCCTGCAGGACCTTGGCAGTGTCCTTAGCAGAGATGCACAGCTGTGAGTAAAACACTTCAAGGGCTGTGGTTATGGGAAGAGGCTGCCTCTGCCTGAACTGCTTGTTCACAGAATCCCAGCATGGTTTGGGGTGAAATGGGCCTTAAAACCCATCCCATCCCACCCCCTGCCATGGGCAGGGACACCTCCCACTGTCCTAGGCTGCTCCAAGCCCCTTCCAACCTGGCCTTGGACGCTGCTGGGGATCCAGGGGCAGCCACAGCTGCTCTGGGCACCCTGTGCCAGGGCATTAACCCCTCACAGGGAGGAATTTCTTCCTAACAGCCTATATAACCATGCCCTTCTTTTGTTTAAAGCCATTCCCCCTTGTCCTGGCACTCCAGGCCCCTGTCAGTTTTTAGTCTGGGATTTGGTGTTAAGCACTCTCAAGTGTTTGTACTTTTGTTTCCTTAAGCATGCCTTGGTATTCCTATTCTCCCCTTCCTCCTAGACCTTTTTTCCCCCAAGGTTGCTGTGGTTTTGCTCATTTATTGTCATCTGCTTCATGTTCTGCTGCTTAAATGTTGGTGATGCTCAGGTGTTACCCCAGAACAAGCTCCTCTGTGGAATCCCAGTGGTGGGGATCCTGTGCAGGCTGCCTTGCTGTGTCCTGGGTTTTACTCAGTATTGCTTCTAGAGCTGTGTCAGGGCAGGGTGAGGCTGGAGATCAGGGAAAGGCTCTTCCCCAGAGGGTGCTGGGCACTGCCCAGGCTCCCCAGGGAATGGGCACAGCCCCAGGCTGGCAGAGCCCAGGAGGGTTTGGACAGTGCTGCCAGGGAAGCCCAGGGTGGGCTTGTTGGGGGGACTGTGCAGGGCCAGGGGCTGGACTGGATGGTCCTTGTTGAGTCCCTTCCAGCTCAGGATATTCCATTATTCCATTTTCTTCTCTATTAAGTAGTCACCAAGTTCCCCTTGCTTTTTTTTTTTTTTTCTGTTTTTTCGAGTTGCAGCCATTCTTACCTATCTGAAAAGCTAAAAGTCTTTTCAGCCTGCACTCTCATTTTCTTTTTTGATCTCTATTGTGACTTTCTTCTTGCCAGATAAATCTGTTCCTATATTCTTTCAAAATGCTCTTTTCCCCCCACTTCATCTTTTTCAATTTATCCTTTCATGTTGATTTTTCTTGTGCCAACTGCAGAAGCTGTCCCTTTTCATCTTTGATGCTTCTCAGGGAGATTCCTCGTTAATATTCAGATTTTAATAAGAAAGGCTAATTCCTCATTTGTGTCTGTAGTCAGGAGAGGCAGCCCAGGCTATGAAGAGTTTTTGAAGGGTCTCATTTTGGGTACTTTGGACATCCTTGCTGGGACATGGATTTTGTTGTGGATTTTCCCTCCTGCCTGTCTCAAGTCAAAACTTTATCTCCAGATTTTCACTGAGTTCCCTGTGGGATCATCTTTCCTGTGCCCCTCCCTTGAGGCAGGAGATGGGAGAAGACAGATCTCGCCTCTCATCCTGCTTCTGGGCAGACCCAGCAAAATGAGGCATTTACCAAACATTCCCTCTCCAGCACCTTCTTTTTCTTCCTGGTTTCCACTACTGCTATGGTTCTGTGTTTAGCTGAATTTCTGTGGGGATTTGGCCCTTAGGAAATATTGTTTATTGCCTGAAAAAAAAAAAAAAAGATGTTACTCCACTGCACTGCAGAGATGATAATTTCCTTTCCCAGTTTTATTGGAGCAGGGAGCAGTTGTACTACAGGGATGCTTTCATTTTCTCTTTGTCTGCTTTTTATATTCCTTTCAGCCTCTTGGTGGGGCTGCCTGTTGGAAAAGGGGCTGGCCCAGCTTTCCAGTGCCACATTTCTCTGAGGGATGTGTTAGGAAATGTGCATTTGATTGGAATGGAGTGGTGTTCCTGACACTCCTCACTCAGAACATCCCTCTTGATGTGCTCTGTGCTTCTCCCACGGCAGAGCTGTCTCAGGAGAAAACTGTGGTTTCATCTGTGGGATTTTAATTTCTCTTACACTAACTGTGTGTGTCAGCTCTGGAACCCAACCCACTGGGAAAATACAGGGAATGGGAAGTTCTCCTTGTTAAGTATGTAATTTATTTTTCCTTGTAAAAAGCCTGCAGCCAAAATATCTGCTCTGTTTGGTTTAAGGATTTATTTTGTGGGGTGGGGAGGGTTAGGATGAGTAGTCCAGGCTTGGAGCTACATTATATTTAAGGGCAAAACAAATGATTTGGTGGTGTTAGATGTAAAACTTTGTGCATGAGATTGGGTTGGGGAATGTACTTGGATCCATTATCCATCATTCCTTTTGTAGGAAGCGTGGGGTTATCCTTCAGGAGGTAACATCTCTGCACCCACCTGGAAGCTGTGAAGAGTGGCTGTAGATGTGAGAGAGGATATTAACAGCAGCAAAAAAACCCTTTTGATTGGAACAATTAGAAAATCGAAGCCAAACCCAAATACCTGGTGAGAGCCAAGAGCTCTGCAGTTCCCGAGCCCAGAAGCGTGTTTTGGGAAAGGCTGAGCTGGGGAGCTTGTGCAGCTCTTTGCATCCCTGGCCCTCCTTTTGTTTCCATGGCAGCACAAAGGATAACGCTGCTGCTGCAGCTGCCAGATGCTGCTGGAAGAGAGATTACAGCTTTGACCTAAATATCTCTTTAATACAGGTCTCAGTTACAGGGAGAGGTTTTTCAGATGTCGGAGATACGGGAGGCTCTGATGAGCACGGGCTCGGATTCCTGATGCCTGAGCTGCTCTAAGCTCAGCCTCGTTTTCCTGTTTATAATTAGGAATTGGGCATGGCCAGAGATAAATCTGTCCAATATCAAACATTTCTGTCGGAGCTGGAAGAGCTCCTGGGTTTTTATCCGTCCTGACAAGGCTGGCAGGGGATGGGAGGAGCCTTAAACCGACAGCTCTGAAATCCCTCTGGTTTTAGGGCTGTAATTGAATTGCTCTGTGGCAGTTTGGTGACTCGCTCTGTGTGTGTATTGGTGCTGTTAGTGAAGTGTAAATACAGCGCTGTGCTGGGTGGGATGGGATTCCCAGAGCCTGGCTGGAGTTCCCACCCGGAGGAGGAGGGCAGGGAGCTGCAATGCTGCTTTTTGCCTAAACTGCCTGAGAATTAGAAATGACACATCTGCAGTTCAGGAAGGAAAAAAGGGACTGTTTGGAGCTGGGTGGTTGCAGCAGTAATTCCTAACTGGCATACAGTGAGAAGCCATAGAATCCATGATTCTATCACACTGAGTAGGGAGGAAATAAAATTTTAAATCATCCCAGTACTGCTTCTGGTGGTTTTCTAAAGGTTTTATTTGTTATTGCTTTGTAGTTATTGTTAGGTGTCATGGAACAGAGTGAATAAGCAGAGAGGACCCATATAAAAAACTGATTTTAAAAACCCAAACGGTATAAAAATTAATCGAATTCCAGGGTGATTTGTGTTGGCAGGGACCTTAAAGCCCGACCAGTTCCACCTCCTGCCACAGGCAGGGACACCTCCCACTAGACCAGGTTGCTCAGAGCCCCATAAAATATAGAAGAGGAACCTTTTGAAACATGACACGATCTTCCAAATAATATTTTATGCAAAGCTTAGAAATCAACATGTCAGGATGGTTTTCTGCTATTTTCTGTTGGAACTGACTCAATGCTTTGACTTAAAGTGCTGGGGGCTGGGTTGGAGAGGATGTGCTCTGAGATTACCCCCCACCCCCAAAAAAAAAAAAAAATGCATGTTTTAGGAGGATCACAAGTCTCAACCCAAAACCTGCACATTTCCCTCTTTGCTGAGAAAATCAGCACACGAGCTTTGGGAAATACATCCTGAAAGTGCTGCTTTGATACAGCTCCAAGAGAGAGATGTGTGGCCTTATCTGCATCCTTGTGGGCAAGTGGGAGCTTGTAGGAAGGTTTTCTCTACCAGTTCACTCTCAGGTTTTCATTTCAAAGAAGAAACTCTAAATATTGCTTGTAATGCAGAAATTATTGAAGGGGGAGAGCAGCATGTGACATGGCTGTTGGTGCTTTTAACTTCTTTCTCGTGTTTTTGAGGGCTCTTGTTCTTAGCAAAAAGGATCTTTAGCTGAGAGTTTCCAGAGAAACCCCTTGGCTTTTCTATATTTCATTTATTTACAGCTTTTCCTCATTTAGAAGGACAGCAAAGTAACTTTGGGATTGCCTGAGGGAAGCTCTTGCTAAGAAGCTCTCCAAGCATATGAAAGATTTAAGTCCTTTCATGTCATCCTGCAGAGATATCTGCCCACCCTTCCCTCACCACTCCTTTTAGTCAGGTTGCCATTGGGTTCTGTCTGGATCAGAGGAAGAGAAAGCTCTGAGCTTCTCAGCTTTCTGCTAGTCAAGAGTGAGAGATTTGGGTGAAAAAAAGGGCAAAACAAGGTTAGTGGATCAAGGGCTGGTGATGGGCAGGCTGCTGTGCTGGCACTTGCTGCCCAGGGCTGTGATAATACTGGGGCTGCCCAGGCTCTCCTAAAATAATAAACAGACAAACTGCACTGGCTGCTGGGGGTGTTATCCTCAGGGATGGACCCACAGGATGGAGAGGCTGCTGTAAATCTGATTGGCCCCAGTTAGAACCTTCTTCTCAGAGGTCCCATTAGGTGCCTTGCTGCTGTTGCCCATGGCAGTAAATGGAATTAATTTAGGAGAGGGTCTCCAGTGTAAAAACTCAAGGATGGGATGAGCCAGACTGCTGAACTCTGAACAGCCAGGCCCTTGCTGGGGTTATTGCTCTAATGGCTGGGAGACATTTCTGGTTTTTGTGACTTCCCTCCCCTCTTCTGAACCATGGATGCTGGCATTGGCCTTGACCCTGTGTTCTCTCATGAACATTATTTTGCTGATACTTATTTAGATTGTAGTGATCATTCCTGGATTTGAAAAAGTAGATTTTTCTGTTGGAAAACTCTAAGCAGGGCTTTTAAATATGGAATATTGGAACAGTCAGACCTTGGAATTAGCAGCTCTCCTGTGCCATGGAGTGCATGGACCTGGGCAAGAGTGGCCACCACACCCCAGGATTTCATCTCAACACGTGTTGCCCCATCCCTGGAAATGTCCAGGGCCAGTTTGGACAGGGCTTGCAGCAACATGGGATAGTGGAAGGTGTCCCTGGCCACGGTGGAATGGATGGGCTTTAAGGCTGCTTCCATCCCAAACCATTCTGGGATTCATGTGGTGGAACCAACGTCTACATCTCATGCTTAATACTGGAATTAAGAAGGTTCCTCTGGGTGGGGAGGAGTTACTAAACTGAGGTTTTAAAAGAGTGAGGATCCTCTTGGGAGTTCGTGCTTTAGTGTCGCGGTAAAAATAAAACCAGAAGAATTGAGGGGGGAAAAAAAAAAGAAGACTTCTGTTGTGGCAAAGGAAACTTTGTGAAGGAAATGCAGCTTAAACGAACTTGGTGCACGTTTTAAAAAGACACGAGTGACACCATGAATATTTGAAGCTTTTGATCAGTGATGCAGAAATGAAAGGAGCAGCACATGCAACTGTGATTAATTATTGACAAAAGTCATTTCTTGCATGTGTGGAGCCTGGAGTGGGACGTGAAGGTTGAGTTCACTGGAATTCCAGAGCTGGGCAGTAATGCAAACAAGACCCCAGTTGATCAACTTCCTACATGTGGTTCTATTTATTATGCAAATCTCTTCCAACGTGTTTAAATCAACATGTGGTGGTGGGGGGTTGCAGCTTCAGCAGAGGATTTTTGTGGGCTGCACAATTTGGGCTCTGCATGCTCCAGTTTGATGGATCCAGTGGTTCGTGCTGTAGCTGCAAGTCAGTTTGCTTTATTTAGGAAAATAATCCCCAAACCTGCTTGTCATGTTCTATCTGTGAGTATTTGACCTTTTCACCTTAACTTCTGTGGATCTTGGACTAAATCAGTTTTTTCCTGAGATATTCCTAGAAGCTGGATGGATAGAGGGTGCTTCCATGTCCATCCCAGTGATGGCACACAAACCTCACACTGCAGAAGAGACCAAATGCTGTTTCATGCCATGTTCTGTGTTTAGCTGTGGTAATTCCTTCTAAACATGCCAGTGGAAATGAATCTCATGGATGTCCCAATAGAAATGAGTTGGTTTTATTTTTTTAAAGGGCACTGGAAGACCTTATGTAATTTAATTGCAAATTTAGGATAATAGAAGTGAGAGATCTTAGTTTAAATTAGTTGGATTGAGGTCAAAGTGTTTGGATTTTTGGTGATGGGTTTTTCTGGGTTTTTTTTTTTTTTTGTATTTTTTATTTTCTTCTTTGTTGTTTTGTTGTTTGGTTGTTTTGTTTAGTTTTGTTTTTTGTTTCACAGACATATTTTGGCAATAAAATGGAATTTCAACAGTTCTCAAGTATTTTGGGCACTCAAAACCTGTGGGGGCAGGAGCCAAGGGTTTTATCAAGAGGTCTGGCACCTTGTCAAGTGAATTTTATTTTATTTCTTATATTGCTAATCGGGACTAGAAGGCATCTATTGCCCATATTGAGGGTCCTTGAGACCTGATAGTTTTGGAAGGTCCTGGTGTGGGGTTTTGGTGCGTTTTGATGAAGGAAGGACCAAGTAAGAGCAATAAATCCATGTCCTCAGGCTGGGTCATCCTTCCTTTCTGCATCTGCCCACCTTCTGCTTTGTCTTTTGGCCTCTGTGCTTTTTGGAATTTTAGCTTTCATTGCCTCCCTGATTTGTCCTTTTGGAATGTGCAGGTCTTCCAAAATAATATTTTAAGGTTTTTATTTTAGAGAAAAGCAACAGGATTTGTGCTCTTCTTGTTACCCTTGTGCAGCTCCCTTCTGGCTTAGCAGGTTTTTTTGCCATTCTCCAAGTCAGCAGCAGTGATTTGCTCACTCATCTTTTTTTAATCTTCCATGGTGATAAAATCCAGTGGTTCTCTTTTATGGAAGCTTGTTGACATTTATTAGGGAGCTCTCCCAGTTTGTTTCACACACCTAAACCTCCTCGAGTCAGGGATAAGAGACTGATGGTTTTCTTTGACTCCTGAGAGTCTGGATATGAGCTGAAACCTCCTCATCCCCTTCAGCCTTGGCTGCTCCTTCCCAAATCCACAGCAGCTCCAAGCAAACCATGAGAGTTGATAGTTTCCTGTTAGGGCAGTGACATTTTTCCCAATACCCAATCTAAAGCTCCCCATTCCATTGCTCCCTGTCTGGGAAAACATTCCTTCCCACAGGAAGGGAGGAAAACATCCCAGACCAAGCTGTGGTCCCTTTGGAATGCCTCAGTCGTGGGCAGGTCTTGCATGCAGTGTTCCCAATGGAAACTGCTGCTTGTTTTGTCTCCTCCTCAAGTTCTTGTCACCTGGGTGTGGTGCAGAAAGGTTTTCCTGGGGTCCAGTGGGACTTCAGGTCATGGAACAGGAGCTGCATGACCACAGTGTCTTCTCTTGCACTCTGAGCCTTTGGTTTTCCTTCCCCTGCCAGTGAGTGTGTGGGAGACAGCTTGTACCTGTACCAAAATACTGATTATTTTCCAAGTGTTTTCATAGAGATACACACAGGATTTATTCATGGCTGAAATACAAAGGGATGGGTTAGATAAAACTGGAGAAGGTTTCCTAATTCCTGGCTAATAGGTCTTTTCTGGGATATTGAGGCAAAAGCAATATATTTCATAGAGATAGACTGGAAAGCACAAGTTTGCTTTGTGATTGTTTTTAGGTGGGTGCTGGGAGAGCTTGGATGGGTTTCTGAAGTCAGTGAGGGTTGCATCTGGAGTAGGAAATTGCCTCCAATTTCTTTACTCTCCAGATGAAAGAATCAAATGGAACAGCCTTCTCCTCCTGGTGATGGTGTACTGGAGGGGAAGCAGTGGCTGGCAGGACCCTAAGCTTGTTTAGCTTAAAAAGAGGCTTGTTTAAAACCAGCGTGGTCAGGTGTAACCTTGCAGCTCCTCTCTTCTGTGGCATCAGGGAACACCAGGAATGTCAGTGCTGCTCCATTTCCATGGAGCTGGAGCTGATGTGCTCAACAGGAGCATCCTGTGCAGCACAGGCATTCAGCTGGTTTGCATGGCTCTGGAGGGGTTAAATCAGCATCCACACTGGATTTGTAGCAGAAACATCACTGTTTGCTTACAGCTAACCAGACCTTTATGGCAGGAACAAAATGATAAGTGTTTTTAAATACAGAAAAATAGAGCCTTATTTCTGTTCTATGGTGTGGAATTGTCAGTGAGGTGCAGCCCAAAGAGCTTAATTTCTGTGATAAACCTGCCTTTCTTCAAGAAATCCACCCCTGCCCCAAGTAGTTTTTAATTAATTCTGTAGTAGATGGCTCTGTGGTTTATTTCTGCCTAGATTATGTTACTGGAAAAGTGGTGTGTTTGAGGAATAAAGAGAGATTTTCCCCTGCCTGAGCAAGGATGTTGCCACTGACTCAGGTTGCTGCAGTTGCTGACATGAAGTGTGATGTGCAGTAGAAAATAACATGTTTCAGAGCCAGCAAATTTTCTTATTTACCTGGGAGGAGAAGTTACTGCAGCTGGTGGCTGGCAGCTGCAGTCAGTGACATGTAACATGACAAACCCAAGGCTTTTCCTGTGGGGAAGGAATGTGGTGGTGTGGATGGGAAATGGCTTAACCAGGTACACACTGGGAGAGCCTTTGCTCTAACTGGAGTTAGTTGGAGCTTTGTGATGATGTGGGAGCACCTGCTGCTGGGAGCAGATCCGTGCAGAATGGGAATTTCTGGGAGTTTTTATACCATTTCCCCAAGCACCTGGTTTTTGTCACGTTGGTCTGTCAGCCTCCCAAGAATCAGACCTTTGGTCTCGCGTTCCCAAAGCCGTGGCATGAAATTGTGTGCAGCAGAGCATTAAATGTCATTATCCTGATGTTGGAAATGTTCTCCTCTTCCACAGATGCCTTTGTAAACAGCCAGGAATGGACACTGAGCCGATCTGTACCCGAGCTGAAAGTGGTGAGTTCATGTTTGCTCCTGTCTTGGAACATCCTGGAACTGTCACACACGAGTGGGGATCTGCCATGCCTCATTCCAGCTGCTGGTGGGGGAAAATGCAGAGAGCAGTTTTAATGAGTAAAGAATTTTTCTTTACATATTTATTGCAGACTCACAGAAGGGTTTGGATTGGGAGGGACCTCAAAGCTCATCTCATTCCACCCCCTGCCATGGACAGGGGCATTTTCCACTAGCCCAGGTTGCTCCAAGCCCCCTCCAACCTGACCCTGAACACTTCCAGGGCTGAGGCTATCTTTATGAAGATGATGTATATTCAGAACTCATTTTAATCATACTTCAAAGATCTCTCAGTATTTTATTGCTGTTTGAATTTGTTCTGCTCCATGAACCAGCTTCCAAGGGGGATCTTCTCAGCAGGGAAGTCTTATGAGGGCAGTGGAAGTTGGCAGCTGACATGTAAAGCTCATTTTATCTCCCTATAATAAGTTTCCATGATTTCAAGGACCAAATGTCTATTCTCCCTCTCTTTAAAGAATTTAAACCTTTTCCAGCATCTGAGTTGACAATAGTGTTTTGTGGAGGTGAGAGAATCTGCAAGGCCACACTTAACAGGGTAAATGCACTTAGAGAGGCATTTTAATGGGAGCAGCATCCTCACAACTACACTTCTGTGGCTGTTTTGATTTTAGCAGTGCTCAAGGTGAGTGCAAGAAAAGTCTGGCAGTCAGTGGATGCAATTCCCTAATACAGGAAGGGTCCCCAGGTTTTGTTAAACAGATGGTGTCATTTGGAAGGCCCCAAATACCTCACACAGTGAAAAACCAGGAATTCAGGACTGGAGGGTGTTGCTTGGGTAGGAGCCCAGCACTGTTAGCTGGCTTGTCCTGGGCTTCCTTGCACATCCCTTCCCCTTCTCTGAGCCCTGCTAATTCACAGCATCCCCCAAGAAAACTGGGAATTGCAGGTGAGAGCAGAGCTGCAGGCACTCCATGCTGTGATTCAGAGCACAGACAATTACCAGGTGATGCTCTCAGGGTACATTTTTCTCTTGTGCTAGCCTGGCTGCATCATGTGAGTGCTTACTTTGGGTGTCCTGCCCCTGAGTTGTCTGAAGCAGGGGTGGGAAAAACAGCTTTCAGCTGCTGCTGAGAATTGATTTGCAGTGGTCAGCGTGCCACGAGAGCTGTCCAAGGGGAAAAGCAGAACTTCTGCTGTTACAAAAATAATAATCTGATTGTAACACTGCAAATGATGGAAGGCAGCAGCACCAGCTGTGCCTGTGAACTTGTGCTCCAAGAGGAAGGGTAAATTAGGAAGCCCAGCTGAAATCTGCTCTGCCTTTTCTGCACATCTGCCCTTGGGGAGGGGTCAGGGCCGTGAGTCACCTCTGTCATTCCCTTACTTCAGCTTCATCCTGGATGCTCCTGGGGCTGAGGAGCATAAGGACCATGTTCAAGAGAGAGGCTGTCCTCCTGTACGAGCTGGGAGGTCTTGAAATTGATTATTATTGTTATTTGTTTTTGATTTATTTCTAGAGTGGCTGTTGTTTTGCCCTTTGGGCTCTGCAGAATTTTAAAGGGAACAGAAACTGGCTCTAGGAGAGCAGAGAAAGCCCCCAGGGCTGCAATAAAGGAAGGAGGTATTTTTCAGTGTGCCTCTGAGGAAAGAACCCCAGTCTTTGCCTCCTTTCTTTAGCCACACGAGGCTTGGTTTCTTTCCTGTGCTCAGAAGGATATTCAAGGCCACCTTGGAGGGGTTTGGAGCAGCCTGGGATGATGGGAGGTGTCCCTGCCCATGGCAGGGGGAGGAATAGGATGAGCTTTGAGGTCCCTTCCAACCCAAACCACTCTGGGATTCTATAACTGGTTCCTGCTGATCCAGTACTTGGGTTTTCCTTACGGATTTTGATGCTTTTATTGTGGTCAAGAGCATGGTGAGAGCACTACCTTTGGTGCTCCTGGGTCCTGTTTATTCAAATATTAAATGAGGATGTGTTAGGCAGAATAAACATGAGAGATTTCTGGATAGAATCACTGAATTTCTTGCACAAAAATATGCAAAGTGCAGTCAGGCTCCTCTCCTGGACAGCTTTAAAATGCCAAGTGCCATCAATAGAGTTTATGATTTTTCCCAACAGGCTTTAGGAGGCGTGGGCAAAGTGGCTTTAGTTTGGTTTACAGCATGTCTGGCACATGGAAATAAATGATTCAGTGTTGCACAAGTCATAACTGAAAAGAGCAGTGCGTTGTAGCTGAATTTTCTCCTCTCTGAACTGGGTTAGGGTGGTATTTTTGTTCCCTAACACGCTTGTCATAACTTGGTGCATTTCAGACGTATCCATAAATAAATGGAGATGACTGGGATTGTTTGTGTATAAAGCAGGGGAGAGAGGAATATGACTGCTGTGAAAACAGGCTGGCATTTTTGTCATGCTGTGGGGGATCAGCCTTAAAGCAAATATTAATGCTGACAAAGAGAGAAACTGTATCAGAAGTCAGATTTTTTTTTTTCCCAGTGTAGAATTTATTGCTCCTACTTTGTAGGAATGTGTCAGAGAACCTGAAGTGCTGTCAAATGATGTAGCCTGCTATGACCTTTGGGATATTTAAAAAAATTAAAATATAAAATTGTGTTCTTGAATCCTTTGATGTCTTTCAAATACTGGGGGTCTCTGGATAGAATAAGACATCCCAGCTATGGGATGTTGCCTCTGACTGGACCCCCAGGTTGATGCTTTTCTGTTGTCCCTGGCAGTTACAGTTTTGGCACAAGTGTAATAGAAAATAACATTAATTTCCATCCACACAAGGCTAATCACTAGTAAGTGAAGGTTTCACTGGAAAACTGTTGTCTTGGCCAAATGTGGAGACCATTAAAAATACAGTTTCACACATTAAAATAACTATTTTTCACTGGTGAATGAGGGGCATTTTGTATATTGTTGTAGGCAAAAAAAAAAAGGGAAGGAACTTCTCCTTGGGAAGCTTGGGTGGAAGGGGAGATGGTGTCAGTTTGGTGATGAGAAGAGGTGCCAAGGCCAAGCTGTTTGCTCACAGGGGTCCCTCAGGCCTCAGTGGGTTTGTGGTGTGAGTGGGAGTAGACAAATGTACATGCAGTTCATATAATGGAGGGAAAAGTCATTAACTGGAGAGGTTGCTTCATGTTCTGGGGGTAAGGGACACGTGTTGGAGATGTCATTTTCTTCCTGTGACTCATCCCAGAATCCCTCCCTCCCTCCCTGCTGCCCACGCTGTGGGATCAGCCCAAGGCAGGGGGGAATTTGGGGTGCCAGCACACATGGCTGCGTCCAGCCAAGCCATTTTTGATAAGGAGGGTGGTGTCCTGTCAGCTGGGGTTGAGAAGATGGGGTAGGGAACATGCAGCTCCCTGCTGCTGCCTCGGCCCGTTCGGCAATCCCGGGCAGATCAGCAGAGTTCATCTTCTCTCCAGGGACCTTCTGTTCTGAGCCTCCAGTGAGGGTCAAGTAAACAGGAGAGAGCAGAGCAGGCTGGGCTTGTTTCAAAGGGGGAAAGAAGTTTCCATCACCTCCCTCCCCCAAGAAGGGAGCACAGTGTCCTCAGCTCTGTGCGCCCCTCGAAAGCCACAAACCCCAAATCTCCTCAAGTCCTTTGGCATTTGAGCACCTCCAGGAAGAAAACTCTGTGGGGTTGGGCTGAAATATTTCCCTGGGAGGGTGGGGAGGCCCTGGCACAGGTTGCCCCATCCCTGGCAGCGTCCAAGGCCAGGTTGGGCCAGGCTTGGAGCACCCTGGATAGTGGAAGGTGGTAGAACAAGACGATCTCTAAGATCTTTCCCACCCCAAACCACCCTGCATTTATTTTATCTCTTTTGCACCGTGTCTGCTGCTTGGGGTGTTACTTCTGTGTGAAGATTTTGCTTGAAGACACTGCTTTTTACAGGGATGAATTGCAGTTGAATTCCTTGTTGCTGCTTTTCCTTTTCCATTGCAGGGGATCGTGGGTAACCTGGCGAGTGGGAAGTCAGCGCTGGTGCACCGCTACCTGACCGGCACCTACGTCCAGGAGGAGTCACCTGAAGGTAGGTGCAGCCACAGCTCCCACTCTCCTTTTCCCCCCACAAACTACATCCTTGCTCATTTTTGATCATGCAGAAATGAATTAGCAAAAAAAAAAAAAAAAAAAAAAAATCCCATGTGCTACTTCAGAATGCATGGAGATTTTTGCTTTAATGTTCTCCAGACCGGGCTAAGTATGTCCAGTGTAATTGTAGATTTTCCATAACTGCTTAGCATCCTTTAAATACTTTGGCCCCCAGTGTGTGTCCATATGGGAATTAGTCCTGATGGAGAGGAGCTGACTGCTCTCAGTAGTGCTGCTGCTTTCACTTGGGCTGTTGAAAGCCTCAATTGCTGTCTGTAGCAGTGGGTTTCTGTACAATCAAGATGTTGGAAGAGTAAAAATCTTCACCTAAAAAGGTGTAACTTACTTATTGTTTAATCCATTAAATATCTGGTCTTTTTTTTAAATGTTCTTATGGCATAGAAAATTAATTTGTATGCTGTAGTGTTTAACATTAATCCAAGTTTATAGCTTGAAATCAAAAATATCACAGTACCTTATCAAGGTTTATCTTGCAGCAAATACTTTTTTGATTATTTTTCTTTATCTGTTCTCCTTATGACCTTTTAAATCCAACTCTGAGACACTGAATTTCTGGTTCCTTCTTTTCCTTACTGGCTGTTCCCTTCTTTGCAGATATGGATGCAGGTAACTATACATTGTCTTCATGGCAGCTCTGGTTTTGAAGGGCCAGGTGGTGGTTTCTGTACTAGAGCGTTTTTTCCCCCCTTGTTTTGTGTATCATTTTGAGTTGTTTCCTTTTGATTTCAAGTCTTTAGTACATCTCACTGTTTTTGTCTCTTGCTGTAGTTGTCTCTTCAGCAGTAGTTTGTAGTTTCATGCATCTCTGATAACATTTGTTTCTAATTAACTCTTACCACAGGAAGCTGGTTTAGCTTGGTAGTTGACATTTTAACAGCCTGGAATTGTAGTTAAAATGGGAGGAGAGGGGAAGGGAGGGATGGACAAGGCTTTTCCTGTGGAATTGCACTAACACTGAGGTCCTGCAGTTTGTAAGTTTGCCCTAAATGCTTTTGCTGGTTTGTAGCTAGAGCTGACAATAATAATTGATGATAGCAGTTGAGCCTGTGCACAGAAGTGCGTGTGGATCGTGCTTCTGGATGCTGATAGTGAGAAATGCTGACAGAGGGTGTAGTGGCACTGAGTACAGCAAATCTTCAGCAAAAGTCACTATCTTGACAGATCTCTTCCTTCACTTCATGAACAGAGGATATTTGTTTTTATTTTTGTGGTTTTTTTTTTCCCTTGGAAGATTCAAATCTACTGACTGTTGACAGGGCTAACCCTCCTCTCCTCCTGAAGGATGAATATTTTAGGTGATATTCCTTGGGAGTGTTGCCATCTGTCCTCTTTGTCTTGAAGGATTTTTATTTACAGTGCTGGAGTGACGTTGTGACTGTTTTTCCTGAAAGGATTAGATGACAAAAGCAGTGTCAAATCATTTCTCTGCACATAAGTGTGGCTGACAAGCCTCACTAATGACTCTGTTGCATTTCATTAACAGGAGGAAAACTGGAATAATTAAGAGCTCTGATTCGCCTTGTGAGGGATCAGGTCAAGGTTTCCAATCAAGCCAGCATTAAAGGAAATTCCACCCATATAAATTACCCTCAGTAAACATCTGCAGTGGTGATTTGGTAGTGTTTTACTTCACTGTAAGAGAATCACAGAGTGGCTTGGGTTACAAGGGCCTTTAAAGCTCACCCTGTTCCACCTCCTGCCACAGGCAGGGACACTTTCCACTGTCCCAGCTTGCTCCAAGCCCCCTCCAACCTGGCTTGAGCACTTTTAGGTCCTTCAAAGAAGTGCCTAGAAAAGTGTAATCCTTGATGTTGGAGACCCTTGTGGATCCTCCCCTCTCTCCTTTTCTGAGGGACTATAAATGTGTCAGATTGTTAAATTGGATAAAGAAGAGGACGTATATCGGATGTGAAGGTGTCAGCTGCTTGATCAGTTAAGGAAAACCCGAGTTTACTGGCTTGGAATGGCTTCCTAACAGCTAAATTTAACAGGCATCATAAAATCAGTGCCTAATGGGTGGAGTGATGGATATTTGCTTCACGTGAAAGTGGTGATTAGGGCCAGGGACTGCTATTTCTGCTCGCCTCTGCCTTCTAAATTGCTGCAATTACCAGGAAACCTGCCCTGCATCAGACAAGTGCCACATCTCCTGTAGGCCTCGAGGGCTTCAGCATTCCACTAAATGAATTTTAGCTATGTAAAGATGGCTTCAAGTTTCCTTCAGCTCTCCAAGTGAGAGATTTCTCTTGCTGCCCATCACCACCTTCCCAGCAGGAGGAGGAACCCTACACTTGGCAGTGGAGTTTTCTCTCACTGCCTGCCCCAGTTTTTATTTCTGCTCAGAACTTTTCAGTCTCTCATGTGTTTGCAACTTGCAAACCTTCGTTTTCTCAAAGAATAAGTTTTTTATTGGGAAGAAAAACTGCTTTGAGACTCTTCCTTTGCATATTTAACATACACTCAGCTGTGCTGCTGAATGACATGTTTTAAATCAGGTGTAAAAAAAGCAGCAATGTGTTACCTTGTTGTAAGTGAGGAATTTCAGTACTCTGGGACTTTCAATTTTTTTCTGTGAGGATACAAGAAGGAAATTGTTATAGATACATGTTTTAGTATTGGCTTTTTGCAAATATTAAAATGGATTTTATATGTGTGATGTTAAAGTAATTTTGTTAGAAAGATATAGTTTTTATTTCTGTTGTTAATTAAGCTTAGACATGGTAGTGAAATAGCTGATATGTGTGCTTGTGTTAAAATACCTACTTAGAGAAGATAACATCTAATAAACATATAAAGAAGACACCTACTGCAGATATGCCAACTATCAACACTCACTCTCTGTAGACCAAAGCCCAGAAACTGGAGGTGATAAGAACAGACTAAAACCATAACCAAAGAATACACATAGTCTAAAAAAAATAGCTCCAAAAAGATGTACCAAACAGTTCTTAGAACATGTAAACTAATTTGAAGAAAAGTTTACTATGCATAAGAGTCTCTGAATATACAGCAAGCTGATGTAAAAGAAAAAGCATTTAAAGAGTATCCCCAAAGATAACAGTGTAGTCTTAGCTGTAATAACCTTTACTCTAGAATTCTTATCTCCTATTATCCTTTATTAAACTTTTTAAATTTTCACAAGAGTAAACATGGCTTTTCACAGAAATGATGGGAGATAAGGAATTCTAGGGATTTGTGGTCTTTTAAGGACCTTCTCAGCAATTGGAAGGAAGACCACTACTGCTGGGTGCTTTACCTGCTGAAACAACAAGTAAGGGGTGGGAAATGTTGTGGCTTTATTTCCCCCCATCTAGAATCTAATTCTGCCTGTAGGAGCCAAGTGAAATGTGTGGTGTATGTGGAATTTGAGACTGAATTCTTTGCAGACCAAGGTGAACTGAAGTTTACAGGAGTAGAGAGAGTGGCAGGAGGATTCTGTTACTTGTTTGGGTTTTGTTTCCAAAAAGCCACAGAGGTGTGAAACATGACTTAAAGGCTTTTCCACATCTCTGGCATGTCTGTGAATATTTAAGTCATGTCATGATTATTTCAGTACTTTGTTTTCCAGTGAGTCTAATAAAACAAAGGAAAAAAAAAAAGACAAACTGTGGTCCAAGGTGTTTCTGCTGGGATGACAAAAAGGAGGTTTTTTCTCTACGTACTTTGGGATATATTTAAGAGTTCTTTATTCATTTCATGTGGAGTAATTATTTTTAAAAGTATAGAAGCCATCCACCATCCTGACTTCAGGCAGCAAGTAGCTGTTGCAGTCAGTGGAGGTTTCATCTCTCTTTGTGGAGGAACTTACAATAAAAATGAAAATTTCCCCCAGTAAAAGATAGAGAATAAAGCCTTTAATGTGTGTTTTTCAGAAAGCTGTGATCATTTACTCTCTTTCCAAATTTGACCTAAAAATACTTTTATACTGCAGCAGCATTCAGCACAGAACTTTTTTCAGTACCACGGTGAGCAGGGTATCACTTGAATGGCAGGAATGGTCTTGTTTAATATTAAAATACTAAATGAAGTGTCACCCTCAGCCTTCCCTTTGAAGTATGTAATGAAAGTACCATGAAAATAGGTTGCCAGCCCGTAGCAGAAGCATGCATTGGTGATCTTCAAGCTTTTTCCAACCTAAAGGTTTCTGATTCTGTGTAGAAATTGCATCTTGAGGGATGGGTGTCCATGTTTTTCAGTTTATCTCAAGTAACTATTCCTGGCTGATGCTTCCTCAGCAAAGGGTAATTATGCAAGGAGGATTGAGGAAGAGTGCTTTAAAATTTCAGCTGCTTTTGTTCACATCCTCTTAAGAGATTTTCTCCTGGTCACAGACCCTTACACAATATCTATGCAGAAAGTTCAGGCATAATCTATTAACTGGGATGACCTTCCAGGTGTCTTCATTCAGGTCTGATCCTGGGCTGGACCCAAGAGTGTGGACCTGCTTCACCTGGGGAAAAAAAAAGCAAAGGGATAAAAACACTGCTTGGAGCAGCCTGGGATAGTGGAAGGTGTCCCTGCCCATGGCAGGGGTGGAATGGGATGGGCTTTAAAGGCCCTTCCAACGCAGACCACTGTGGGATCCTTCTTTGCTGGGAGATTTCACCTTGGGGAGTTTGTTTTGGGTTGAATAGAACATGGGAGCTGCAGCAGAACTGGACAGTTTTTTCCCCTCTGCAGCACTGGGATTCTTGTCCCCTTCTCCACACGATTCCTGCAATTCTGCCTGCTGTGAACAATCAGGTTCCTGAGGCTGCCAGTCTCTTTACAGAAGCCACTTGCTATTTTTATCTAGTTAATATTTTTCAAATACCTAGGAAGGCCATATTTACTAAACACCCAGATTTGATCTTGGATGCATAAAGGGAGGATGTGTCCCAGACTAATCTGTGAGCTCTGTTCTCGGTGAGCAGCTGGCTGAAATATAAATGAAGAGCAGAGAAATGTGTCCTGTGAGGATGTACTTGGAGCTTTCCTCAGAATCATTCATGCCTTTTCGTTGAGGATTTTTTGGAGTTCCAGAAAATCACTATCATACATGTAAAAATGTACACAGAGCTTACACAGGGAGGCTTTGCAAGAATCCCAACATGAGTTTAAAAAAGCCACGTTAACCTTAAATTTGCATTTTGTGGTTCTTGAACTGCAAAAGAGAATTTCAGAGGAAGCTGAAGTTTTCTGGGTTGGTTTCAAATCCTTGGTGCAGTTTTCACAAGTCCCCTCAGCACTTTGGGGCAGATGAAGTTTTTTTTTTTGGCCTGTCAACCCACAGGCAGACTCTGTCTCGTGTTCAGAAGACAGTGATGACTTGGGACACGTGTTTCAAAATTACCTCTTTCCAGTTCTTTGTCGTCTTTTTGCTGGAATAGTACCAAGTGATTATTTTTATTTGGCATTTCATGCTGACACCCAGATATAAAACAACACTTGTCTCTTTTTTGATCCCTTTAAAGCACTGCTGCAGAGGGTTCTCTTGGGCTTTTGGAGCCTTTTAGGCTCAGCATAAAAGAGGGTGTTTATGCATTCTGCCCTCTCCCCTCTGGAGCCCTTCCCTCTCCTGTGTGGGTTAGAGAGCCCTTTGAAAAACTCTCTGTTCCAGCTGGGGACTGCTTAAAGTGTCACACAAACAAGGAGGTCTGTTAATTAAAAGAAAAACTCAAGTATTTGCTCTTTAGGAGGTGCTGAGGAAGCAGATTGCCAGAAAAGCTTCCCTTTTAGGTTGTGTTCCCTGAGGGTCTTTAAGGTGTTCTCTTTAACACCTTGCACCTTGAATGGCCAGAGATTTTTGGGAAATTATGTCTGTAGCATTTGTGTCCTTCTCATAACGGGCTCCTCTGAAGGTTGTGTCTCAGGGAAAATCTGTAAAGCAGATTTATAACTTCTGCTACAACTTTAGGCTCTTAACAGGAATAAAAGTGACTTCTCCCAAGTAGTGGGTGATGCTGCAAGAGGAAATGGCCTCAAGGGGAGGTTTAGGTTGGATATTAAGGAAAAGTTTTTTACCAAAAGGGTTGTCAAGCATTGGAACAGGCTGTTCAGGGCAGTGATGGAATCACTGGAAGTGTTCAAAAACCCCTGTGGATGTGGCACTGGGGACAGGGGTTAGTGGTGGCCCTGGCAGTGCTGGGGGGGTCAGACCTGGTGATGTAAGAGGGCTTTTCCAGCCCCAGCTCCTCTGGGATTCCATGGCTTTGAGTCTCCAGTGCTCCCTGCTTTCTGTTGCTGTTGAAGCCAGTTTGAAGTGGCTCCTGCTGGACCTGCCTTTTGCTTTATTTCTCAAATACTCCTTCTGGATGTATTTCTAAATCACAGCCACTGATTCACTCTTGATCTTAAAGCCAGGTTTAAATATTTTTTCTTTGAACTTGTTCCTTGTTCAGCTTGTATTTGATTTCTTATTGTGAGCTTTTTTTTTTTCCCCCTTCACTGAATCTTTTGTTATTATGGGAAGTTGTATCAAAAAGAAATATTCACAGTATTTTGAATTCTCAACCTTGCTTTGCTGCCACAGCAGGCTGTCACCAGGTGTTTGTACCCATTTTAGGAAGGGCAATTATGGTGTAATCACTGCTAAGTCCAGTTTTAACTTCAGGGTTGCTATTTGTGATGTAAAACTGCAGTGAAAGGACAGGTATTAGAGAAGCTGGCTAGGTATAAAAAGCAAAGGGGTCTTTGAAAAGGCAAGAGGAGTAAGAAAAGGCCTGAGATCTGTGCATTGGTGCTTATATTTTGGGCTATCTTTGTGAGCTGTTTAGGGTTTGTTAGTGCACATTAGGATTTTGCAATTATGTTGGAAGCTTGTGAGGTCAAGCAGAAATTTTGAGCAGTTGAATTTTGTGTTAGATTGAAAGCTGGGATGGGTTTGTCTGGAAGATGAAATGCCTGAGAAGCCAACTTAGAAGGAGCTGCAGCAAAAAAAAAGGATGATATTTTAAATCATGGGGCTGACTTTGTAAGGAACTTTGTTTGGAAAGTGGTGTTTTGGGCTGTAAATGTTTAAAACTGGAAAAGACTGGTGGTGGAAAAAGGTAGGAGTGTGCTAAAGTGGTATCACATCCTGCCTGAAGGAGCTGACTCGCTGTTTTTTGTCTCCAACTGCTTTGATAAAAATAAGCTTTTAAAATTAGACTTGTGTATATACAATTAGTGGGTGTGAGGTGTAAGCAACTCTCTGCACCTGCTGTCAGTAAAGTAAACCAAGAGAAGGAAATTTAAAAAAAAAAAAAAGATGAAAAATGAGCTATTGGTAGAAATGGGAGCAGTGATGGAATTGTAGGTCCTTGTCAGATTGTGGCTGCAGGAGGCTCCTGATATTGGGGAGGTTGGGTGGGTGTGAGGGCTCTGGGTGGGTTTCAGAGGAGGGGGTTCCCCCCAGGTTCCTGGAGGTTGTTTTTCCTCCCTTTTAATCTGTCAGAAATGCTTCTGAACTAGGAGAAAATACAGCATATTCAACTTTTACATGCTCGGTGCCACAATTGTTGTGTATTGGTGTGCAGTGGGTGTCTGATAAAGATGAGTTCCTGCTTCATGTTGGACTGAGGGGTGTCTGAACCCAAGGCTTATCCCTGGAATTGGGGTGTGGAGCACTTTGTATGTCTGCTCCCACTTGATATTCTTGCCTGTTTAGCTGGGACCATAATAATTAATAACTGGAAAGATGGGAAAAGCATTTCCCTTGCCCTAAAATGGGGTCAGCAGTTTATTTCTTAGTAAGAACTCACACCTCTTCTCCCTTCCTAGTCTGTTCTCCTAAATAACCAGGGTTCACACGTTTATTTTTCTGACTGGGTGTTTTGTAGGCAGATTTTGGTCCTTATCTGCCATGGCATGCCCTATCCACATCAGCACGGGCTGAGGCTGGCGTGGTGACACAGGCTAGGACAAACTGTCCCCTTCTCTGCACTCTGCAGGAATTCCCAGCTGCTTTTCTCTCTTGTGCCAGAGGTTTTTGCCATCCTGCCCCATCTTTCCACAGCTGGTTTGTCCCCACTTTTGTCCCCGTGATGCTGCTTTTATTTTTCCCCTCTATTTCTCGAACTCGTTACGGTCACGTTGAAGTACAATCCAATTTTCTACCATAATTGCAGTCCCTCCTGCTTCATTATCTGGAAACTAAATAGCCTGTTACTTCCATCGTCTAGGTTATTAATAAAGTGGGTGCAGGAGAGTTGAAACTGCTGCAGAAACTCGGATTGGTTTCGTGCTGCTTCTCTCAGATGAGTCATTTGATGGGGACAGAGTGTGCTTTACCTCTCTGTCTGCACTCACAGTGATTTTTTTAAGATTGGCCCTCTCTAATTGGCTTAGCACAGTCTGCACTGGCTGTCAGGAGCTCTGCAGTGAAAGTAGAACATGCGCTGCTCTGCTCCTGAGCCCTGTCTCTGGGTAATGAGGGAAACTTAATTGCTCAGAGGCCGGCTCTGGTTTGTTCCCATTTATCTTGGTGGTTAATCAATCACCTTCCTCTTCTGCTTGAGATAGAACACTGGATCTAGCTCAGCCTGTTTGTCATGGAATCCCAGCATAGTTTGGCTTGGGAGGGACCTTTAAGCTCATTCCATTCCATCCCTGCCATGGGCAGGGACACCTTCCACTGTCCCAGGCTGCTCCAAGCCCTGTCCAACCTGGCCTTGGACACTGCCAGGGAGGCAGCCCCAGCTTCTCTGGGCACCCTGTGACAGGGCCTGCCCATCCTCACAGTTTCTTCCCACTATCCCATCCAACCCTGGGGATTCTATGCAGCTTGAGGTATTTTTTATATATTTTTGAAGTGTAAGCTTTTTTTCCTAAACACTTAAAAACCTAAAATTCCATTGATCTTCCTTCAAATCACTGCCAGGTTTTGGGAACCCATTACATCTGCCCTTCTGGAGAGGCACTGCAAATTCATCAGTGAATGCATCTCAGAATTCAGTTGTTAAATGGCAGCTAAAATTCCAACTCCTCTTTCCATGGCATTGCAAAATCATATATTAGTGCTTCCTTGGCAGTTTTTAGGTAAAGATCAGATTATAAGATAAAATATTGCATTTATATATGGTGCCTGTGGGGGTACCTTGCTTTAATTGGGTATGGCTTGATACTTCCAGGAGACCTCTCCACATATTTCCTGAACTATATCCTAAACCTATTGAGAGAAGCAGATGGTGGGGGTTGAAAAGCTCCGTCTAGGCTGCTTTTGTTGGCTTTTGGGGTTTGTTTTGCCCAGGTAGTCGGTTGGGAAGTGGTCCAGGGCTCCTTTTGCAGCTTCAGTCTCTTGTGGCAGTGATGGTCCCTTGGTCTTTGATCCTCGACCCAGCTCAGCTGCTCACGGTTTCTGAATTTTTGTTTAGCACAGTGATTATATTCAGGAAATACCCAAAATTGTGGAATATCCTGAGCTGGAAGGTTCCAACACAGACACCCCAACAATCCCACCCTGTGCATCCCTGAGAGCTTTGTCCAAATACTCGTGGAGTTTTGGCAGGATGGAGGTCATGACCATTCCCTGGGGAGCCTGGTCAGTGCCCCAGCACCCTCTGGGGGAAGAACCTTTTCCCTTTATTATTTATTTATTTTTTCTTTTATGGAAATGCTGCGAAAAACATTTTAAAATTCGTTTATTTAAATAAAAATCCCGAGTAGCAAACCAGAAGACCACTATTTGGCCATCTGTTTGAACAGAGAATTTTTGAACGTGTTTCCCTGAAGAGGAGCCAGGTTCTTGGCACTGAGGGGAAAAAAAAAGGGGGAGAATGTGCATGTGTGAGACAACTGGCTGCTGCTGTCAAAACGCACATGTCACTGGGAATATAAAATACAGCTTTCAGAGCTGCCTCAGTCCCCCCTTCTGTCTTGCCCTGCCACGGTAGACGTTCAGCTGCTGCCTGCGCTTGTCGTGCGGCCAGCCCCCCGAATTTATCCTTCTCTTATGGCTAAATAACTTCATCCCCGTGGCAATTTGCTTGAATAAAGAGCCTGGTGAGCACAGTGGAGCCTGGGGATACGCAGGAAAATCAGCGGCTGCTCCGGTGAGCAATTACGCGCTGGAAGGGCTCTTGGCGAGAGGAGGGGGTGGCCAGGCTGTCAGAGCCTGGATTAAAGCCTTCATCCCCGGAATTCCCCATGTAATTCCCAGCTTTTGTAACAGAGAGCACCTCTGATTACAAATGTGTGCAGTGTTTAAAATTAAGTCCAATTTTTGCTGGTTAATTTCTGCGCCGCCGCCGATTCCTTGCGCTCACCTACGGAGTGTCGTGCATGACAATGAGATCAGGAAGCTGCGGTTGATCCCCCCTATTCCAATTTGTGCTGGGTCTTCAGCCAGGATTGTCAGTTGCTGATGCACAGAATTTATTTAGCTTTATAAAGCTTTATGTTGATCGAAGCTTGTATTTATGTGGGGCATTTTACAGCAGGAGTGTGGCCAGATGCACCTGGGGAGAGCGGGGGTGGTTTGTGGGCTGCTTCACGAGTTTGGGCACAGGGAGCAGTAATTTGTCACCTGTAAAAATTCTGTGCTCATCTGACAACGAGCCTGTGTGAATGGACACTGTTCTAGCCCTGGAAAACTGGGAATAACTGCCTTGAAGTGCCTGTGGTGCCCCGTCCTGTGGCCACCAGTCGTCCCCTCCCCGTGGCCTCCCCTGGCAGGTACATCTGGGAGCTGAGGAGCTCCCTCATTAAAAAGCTGCGTGTGTCATAATCCTGATGGGACCAGAGCAAAGCCAGCCTCCTCCCCTGGGAGTGGTGCTGTGGGTTTTGAGCTCGTTCTTTATATTATGAAGGTCATTTCTTTGTTCTCAGTGCCGTTGATTTAGACAGTAATTCCTGGCTCCGTCACATACGCAGATATTTAGGAAAATAGGGGGTGTTTTGTAGCCCTGGGAGAGTGTTTGGCTTCCTCGTGGGTTGCTGTAGTCCAATATTTGAACTGGCTGATCTCTGTAATTCCTCTTTGCTTGTGGTGCTTTACAAACTCCCGGATGTGTTTTTTTAAAAATAATGAACGTGCTGTCCCAGCTGAACCACCCCAAAACCGCTGCCCTTGCCCACGCTGCTCATGGGTCTCATCAAGGCCCATCAAATCAAAGGCAGAAGCAGTTCATTGTTTGCCTTAATCCTACAGCCACAGATACCTGCAGGGTACAGCCTTGCTCTTTATTTTCTTCACTGTTTATGCTTTTGTTTGTGTAAATTCTTGATATTGAGGTAGGTTTTCTTAATCTCTGTTCTGTGCAGCTCCTAATTTTGTGGTGTGCTCATGATAAGGGCTCCTTAATGGTGTAGAAGCACAAGTTATTAGGGATGAATCCTGCTGTGAGCTGAGATTTGCATAAAATAATTCTTACTCGAGGGATGAGCGTGAGTTTGCTGTTCCATTTCTGAGCCTTCAGATTTGTTTTGAAATATTTAGTACAGCTTGGAAATGCAGGGCATTCTTTGAAACAGTTCAGTTGGAGGGGTGTTAAATTCAAACTGTTTGTCATGAAACACTTAAATCCAAACAAAAATCAAGGATTCTGAGGATGTGCCTATTCCAGCTAATGAGCACGTCCTGCTTTTAAGGGAGAAGAAGGCACTTGAGCAGATTTGAGCTGACTGTGGCTGTTGGCTGCAGCAGGGTGACAGCTCTCGGTGAAGTGGGACAGCCCATCAGGATGTGAATTTAATCCTGGAAATAACAATAATTGCACTGAGCTCCACGCCCAGTGTTTTTGGGGAAGGCAAGGAGCAGGTCCCCAAGGTGATCATTTAGTGTGGATTCACATAGGAAAAGAGCTGCTGGCTAACTTGCACTGTATTTATTAAACTTAATGCCCTTTTCCATGCTGCTCTCAACAGTCAAATCATGAAGAGTAAATCTCGTAGGGCTCACGTTTGTGAGCTGGGTATGTACACTCAAATATTTTTTTTTAATTTTTCAATTCTCTGCTTAAGCTTTTTAATCCACCCTGTCTGTACCTTCTTTGTGCCTCTGTTTGAAGGTACAGTGAGACTGGCAAGGCATCCTGTTGACCATGGGAATAACGAGTTGGCTCCTAAATGCATTTGGTGTGTGGTATTTTAGAATTAGCTGGGGGAACTTGCAGTGTTAAAAAAAAAAAAAGGAAATAGGAAATGGCATTTAGGCAGAACTTTCCCTCTCTGATCAGTCATATACTGTATTTCCATTGTTACTTACAGCTTTAGAAGCCCTCTCTGGAGGGCTCTATATTAAGTAATTCATCTTAGTTAACGCTTCATTGGCAAGTGTGTGCAATTAATCGACAGCATATAGAAATAATGGCCTGATTAATAGAAAGAGAGACTGAGACTGTTTCCTTTACAAGTTTTACACTTGTTTGGGATTGTTCTTTTCAGGTTCAGTAATGATAGATATTTATCTGCCACTTTATCTGCGAAGGCAGGATTGAAATCCACTTTGTGAGCAAGATAATGAAAATCCATACGTGGCTCTTCTGCTCCTTCTGTGCCATTAAACAACCAGAAATGTGATAGTCTTAATTGTTGCATGTTTAATACTGCTAATAGGATAAGTTTATAAAGAAAAGATTTTTAAAAACCCAAACAAAAAACCCCAGCACAAACCCACAAAACCTCCTGTTCTTACATCGTTTATGAAACACAAAATGTGTTTAAACACGCTTAGATGTTGCACAGAGCTGAGCTGTGGAGTAATCTTGGTTTGAAAGATGCTGTTGTGGTTGGGCTGGGGGGGAATGGTGGGTCTGAGCCAGTGTGGGGTTCCCCCAAGGCAGCAATTTTTGTGCAGACTGTTGTGTTTTGAGGATCAGCATTAGCCTGGGAGTGCTGACTTATTGCTTAGGGAGCTTGTCTGGAGAGCAAGGCAGAGCTGTTGGCTCTCTACCATTGGTTTTGGTAGAATGACACATTTTTAAGCTGGGAAATAGGGTTCAAATCAGAACTAATTCCAGTTTTTAAAAATAGGAAGAAGAGAGAAGTTTGGGGTGTGTTAATGGATATGTTTTATCTCAGCATGGTAAGCTCAGCCGTGGGGGTGGATGATGCTAAGCTGGAGGCCTTGGGGGCTTTGGGGCTTAGGTGGGGAGATAAGAGTGGGTTTGCTCCAGGAGAGGAGCCTAAATGCCTCCCCAGTGCTTAGGCCAAGCTTGCTAATCCTGGCTTAGGCTTCATCACAGCAGAAGCCCTAAATGGGATTTGTCATTTTTGAGAGAGGCAGCAGAGTGCCCAAAATATGTTTTCAGCCCCAAAAGAAGCAATGCCAGCCCTGCCCTGGGGTGGTGGCTGAGTCCCTGTGAGCCAGGGGACAGGAGGTGGCAGAGCAGCTGCTCCAGCTGCTGGGCTTGGAGCCTCCTTGGTGGTCCCAGGCACCCCTTGTTCTGCATTCCCTGGAAATCCAGGATCAGGACTAGGATGGGGTTGGAGGCTGTGGCTGCACTCTCTTTATCCAGATGTCCAAAGCAGGTGTGGGATTCATGCCGAGCCAGCAGCACAGAGTTCTCTGCTAGCTTAGCACATCTCTCCAGAGGTAGCACCATTGTAGCGTTTTTGTCTAACATGTGTGTGGTACCTTCCCCTAACTGTGGTGTGTGAGTGTAGAGCTCTCATTGCCATAACATCCCACGTGTGCTCTGAGAACTGGGCTTCCCTTGAGGAAATGCTGCATGACACAAGAAACTGGCTTTGGTGACGAGACACGACGCTGTTTGTGTGCACTTTGCCTTTCTTAGAGACACTTCTCTCACAATTATTAATAACAAAGGTGACACATACGGGGTTTTAACTGGATGTATCCACCCAAGGACACCTAACGTGGGTTGTAATGCAATTGCTGCCTTTTTCCCACATTATCCTTATTCTTTATATATATATATATATATATGAAAATTATATATATAAATAAGGCAAGTACATGCCTTAACTTTAAGTAATTCCCATGTATGTGCATATAAACTTCAGTTACATTCCAGTTGTTGGTTGATTTGAAAAGACCTTTTTTTCCACAAGCGAAGCCTTTTTCTGTTGTGTGTTTTGTACCTTTGCTCTCTGTAACGAGCTGCTTTGTGTGGCAGGTGGGAGATTCAAGAAGGAGATAGTGGTTGATGGACAGAGCTACCTGCTGCTGATCAGAGATGAAGGAGGCCCTCCAGAGGCACAGGTGAGCCCAAAGCCTCGCTTTCCTTGTTTTTCAAAACTTCCTTTGAAAGAACTGGCTCTGCTTTGTTCTGTCCTGGCTCCTTCTCATCTTCCTGCCAGGAGAATTTCAGCATCACCCTCAGGTGAAAAAGATTTTGTCCAGCAAATGGTTGGGATTTCAGGTACGACGGATGGATGAGTGTGTGTAGCAAATATTTGGGATTCTGACTGACACTCCACAACTCAGGATATACAGCTCATGAATTCCCAAGCAATGTGCTGCCCCTGGTCACACATCAGGATTTCATAGAATCACAGAATGGTTTTGGTGGGAAGGGACTTTAAAGCTCATCTCACTGCCACCCCCTGCCATGGACAGGGACACTTTCCACTATCCCAGGGTGCTCCAAGTCCCCACATCCAACCTGGCCGTGGACACTTCCAGGGATTTGGGCACCCTGTGCCAGGGCCTCCCCACCCTCACAGGGAGGAATTCCTTCCCAGTGTTCATTTAACCCTGCCCTGTGGCAGTGGGAAGCCATTGCCTGTGTCCTGTGCTGCTCCAGGCCCTTGTTCCAAGTCCCTCTTGAAGCCCCTCTGGAAGGGGCTCTGAGGTCTCCCTGGAGCCTTCTCTTCTCCAGGTTGAACACCCCCAGCTCTCGCAGCCTGTCCAAGCCACTGGCTGTGAAGAAGACACTTGAGGGTTTGAGTGCTTGACCCTTACTCTGTTTTGAGCAAGAGTTTGCTCATGTGCTGCTTAAATCACCTCAGACCCAGCTGTGCTTTCTGCAGGCAGCATCCTTGTCTTGGGCATCCTCCTCCTCCTCCTCCTCTACCTCTCCTCACCTGGGCACGGGCAGGATTTCCTGAGTGTTGGCTGCTGCTGGCCTTGCTTTGCCCGGTGCTTCCGGGAGGGATCAGCTTTCAAACAAGCAATAATTTAGCATCAGGAACTGCACTGTGGCCAAACAGCTGAGGGGGAGCAGTGCCAGCAGCAGCAGCTTGGGTTTCAATGCAGCACCACAGCTCCAGGAGGGTGAGAGCGTGGGGGAAGGTGCCAGGACAAAGGGGAAGAGAAAGGACATGGAGGAAATGGAGGCTGAGAGAGACATCCTGGAAGGAAGTCACAGGATCAAATAAAGCCTTGGCACATCTGCAGTCGTGTCAGCAGGAGCAACAAGGAAAGCTCTGTCTGGGGCTGGGAGGGATTTGGCTGAAGCAACCCCTGGTTTCCAGCCTCTGATGCTTAGAGAACATTCACTCATCTAAAAATGTAAATAGTGGAGGTGTAAAGGTACACGCAGCAATCTGACATGGTTTTGTGCCTGGAGAACTGGGTTTGCAGAGCTCACAGGAGCTGCCTGCAGACTGATGAACAACACCTGGGATGTGCCAGGTAAATCTGGGGCTTTGCCTGCTGTTGTCCAGTGGAAGGTGTCCCTGCCCATGCCAGGGGTTTGGTATGAGATGAGCTTTAAGGTCTCTTCCAACCCAGACCATTCTGGGATTCTGTAGTGGCTCAGATTTGTTCTCCATCCTCGTGATTTGCTGAAGAGGTCTGAGGTGACAGTGCTGTCTCACGTTTCAGCATGAGGCTTTCCTGTAAATTCCCTTTGGAGTTTTTGGGTGTGATTTCAAGTTACATGTCTATTAAAAAGTCTTTAATCTGTTCATTAATTCCTGCAATGAAAAGTTTGCTTGTGTGTTCATGAATAATTGGGATTGAATTCCAACTGTAATAAGTAAGGAGCTGACATGTGGAGTTCTGGCACTGGGTCATGGGTATTCCCCAGGTTACTGTCCCCTTCTTTTTGGCAAGAAGGGAGAAAAAACAAACTTCCCTGAAGACTTTTTGTGGGTCTGTGATCTCCTTTTTCTTTGCCTAAATTAAAATGGTTCAAAGATGAAAATAATTCAATTTTCTGTTGTAAAACCAAATTAACCTAGTGACTGATCTACAATGAGCTGCTGCCTGTAACTTTTTAAATTTAAAACATTTTTACAGTTTGGTTTTGGGCTTGCCTTGAACTAACAGCTCTGCCCACTCACAGTAATAAGTCTGAGAATGGATTTCTATACCAGCAGCTGATTTGTCCTTGTTTCAAACCATTTCCTGCACAGTACTCTGGATGAGACATCCAGTGTTTCCAGACCTTGTGTTTCCCAAAATTCCTTTGGGTTTTTTTTGGTTTTTTTTTTTTTTTTTTTTTTTTTGTACCACAGGTCTGATATCCACAAAGATTAAGCTTCATTTCAATATGAAAAGAGCAATAAGGAATTGCTGGAAATGTTTTGTGTCTGCAGGAACTGCACTGTGTAAATCTGTGGGGTGTTATAAAATAATCTTTATTAGAAGGCTGTTGTACACACTGCTCAAACATTCAGAGGGTTTGGAGAGACTGTTGGCTTCCAAATGGATGCCTTAAGGGCATTCCCAGTTGTTGGGAAGAGTCTTTGGCATGATGCTGCTGAGTCCAGTCAACAAAAACCATTTTCTAATGAGACCCAAGCCCACATCTCCCAAATAATGATGCTGTCTCCAGTTCCTGTGGTTTTATCTTCTGGTTTGAACAGTTTAACATTGTGGTGGTTGACCTAATTCTGGCAGTGACTCTGCTATGTGTTAACCAGTCCTGTCCTTCCCCTCTGGAAGATTGTCCTCCTGACTTGAAAACCTCTTGAAAACCTCAAAACAAATTTTTGTGTATTTTTACACCATAACAGCCCAGACAGTGTTTGGTTTCAATGCAATCATCATGAATATGCAGAGCCTTTCCCCAGTGAACCTCTCTGTTCAGTGTGTCCCCTGGCACATTGTAGTAATAATATAACAAAGCATGAAAAAAAATCCCTGGCTGAAGCTTGTTTCCATTGCTCCAAATTTGGGTAGGAATGGAGTCACTTAGGGAAAAATAAAGGCAGCGAGGTAAGCTGGAGTTTTTTCTTGATGTCCTGTTCATGTTCACTGTTAAGTTAAATGTCTTAATTCACTTGTGAGCTAGAAGCTTCTCACTTGCATGGTCACTGAGGAGCACTTTGCCTTGGCCTGTGCACCTGCATGTCTCTCAGCAGGTTCCTGATGCCAAGAGAGAGCAGTTTGCTCTTCCACTGAAAGCAGAACGAGGCACTTGGTGCTGCTGGCTCAGCTGAGAGCGTCTGTATGGTGAAGAACTGGAAGTCTCAAATTAATGAGATCAAGATGTGAGAATTCCTAGCAATGCCTGTCCTGGCATTACCAGCAGCATCAGCATGCGTGCATGCAAATGGCAGCATGGGGGCTCAGTCAGCACTGCAGATGAGTGCTGCTCACTTCAAATGCACAGACCCAGCACTCCCAGCCTGCTGTGTTTTCTGGGAACCAAACCCAGTGTGCACTGACAGTGGTTGGTTACACACCCCAGTGAAGAAGGGGTGCTCTTGTGGGAACATCCCTTGTGTATCCCAGATCCCCATGGCTTGATGAGACTCATCATTTTAGCAGCCCTGTTGAGGCCTTGGTTGTGTGAGAGTTTGTCTGGTGTGTATTTCCCTTGCAGGAAGGTAAGAACGTTTCTCTCTTGGTTCTCCTTCCTTCCCCCTCCTCGCTGCTCTTCTCACAGTTGGCCTTTTCCATTTTTGTCCTGCAGTTTGCCATGTGGGTGGATGCTGTTATCTTTGTGTTCAGCTTGGAGGATGAAGTCAGCTTCCAGACTGTGTACCACTACTACAGCCGCATGGCCAGCTATCGCAACACTAGTGAAATCCCCATGGTCCTGGTGGGCACCCAGGGTAAGTGCAGATTCCCAGCTGGGGCTCTGGGACCATATTGACTCCTCCACGCTGCCAAAGCCATGTCCTGTCCTTTCCCTTTGCTACAGGGCTGTGGCAGTATTTGAGGTGAGCGAAAAACGTCCTGGCAGCTCGCTTGGAGAGAGAGTGTAGGACTTCAGCAGGAAAGAAAGAGGGGAAGTTTAGGTCAGAGATGTACAAGAAATTCTTCCCTCTGAGGGTGGGGAGGCCCTGCAGAGAAGGTTGCCCAGAGAAGCTGTGGCTGCCCCTGGATCCCTGGAAGTGTCCAAGGCCAGGTTGGATGGGACTTGGAGCACCCTGGCCTAATGGAAGGTGTCCCTGCCCATGGCAGGGGGTGGAACACAATGTGCTTTAAGGTCCCTTCCAACTCAGACCATTCCAGGATTCTGTGACTTGCAAGGAAATTTTAAATAATACTTCTAGTGTGTGCTGGTCGTGGTGGTTTACTTGCCCAGCAGGGAGATGCCCTCGTTGAATTTGGGCAGGTAAATCAGTTGTGTAGGGAAGTTCTGCAGCCAGACCAGGAAGCTGCCATGTGCTTGGCAGTCTGGAAGGGTTCAACACCCTGGCATTGCTGAGAGGCAAAAGGATGACAAAGGGAGACCTCCAGCAGCACGACAGGAAGTAGAGGTGAACCCTGGCCTCAGGCTGTGCCTCTGGGAGACCTCTGTAAATCAAGTAGAAATGCAGCTTTTTGCCACCTGAACCAATCTGTCACCCCAGTTTTTCCTTCTGAAATAGCAGCTGTCCTGAAGGGAAATATGGCAAGGGAAAGGTACCCAAAATGTTTCCGTTTCTTTGGCATTTGAGTGGTTTTTTGAATATTCTCTGCCTTGTTGTGCCAGCATAGCCCAGTAATATTTCACCAGTTTCCCATACTGTGATTGGTTTGCTGCATTGGTGGAGCTGAGGCTGTTCTGTTTCGGACCATGGAATCATTAAGGTTGGGGGAAAAAAACCCTTTTAAATAATGAAATCCAACTGTTCCCAGCACTGCCAACACCAGCATTAAACCATGTCCCCCGGTCAATCCACACAACCTTTACATCCTTCCAGGGATGGTGACTCCAGCACTGCCTTGGGCACCTGTGCCAGGGCTGGACAACCCTTTGGGCACACTTTGAGGCCATTCCTACTCATCCTGTCCCTTGTTCCTTGGGTACAGAGCCCACCTGGCTGCACCCTCCTGTCAGGGAGTTGTGCAGAGCCACAAGGTCCCCCCTGAGCCTCCTTTTCTCCAGGCTGAGCCCCACCAGGTTGCTGTTGCGTGGTAGAGGCAGAACACAGGTGTTGTGAATTGTTCTTGGTTCAATTTTGGGCATCCTTGTTAGTGTGTCCCAGTGGTTTTGGTGCTGTTGAAGCTTTTTGGTGTTTTTTCAGCCACATGGTTAGGGAGCAGTTGGCCTCCCCCTGCCTCCTGCCAAGGGGTGACAGTGCAGTGTGGACAGCAGGGAAGGAGGAATCACAACCCAGCTAGAGGGAGGAAACAGATGATAAGAAGGAAAAGGGGAAGTAGGAACAGAAAAAGTCTTAGGACAGCAGAAACTCCACCAAAAAGCAGGAAGGAGCTGCTTTGAAGGGCCACGTTTTGGGCTTGAAGCTGGAATTGAAAAGATGAAGGGGAAACATTTCTCCAAATTTTTTTTTTCCTTTGTGCCCTTCCGACCCCCTTCTGGGGTATGGTTTTCCACTGCCTTCCTGTTACTTCCAGAAAAAGAAATGCTAGTTTTTTGTTGCAGCACTGATGCAAAAGGGATTTTTTTAAAAATGGAAATAATGCTAATTCTAGGAATAAGCATCAGGAAAAAACACAGCTTTTTGTCTGTGTTTGACAGTGAAATAAAATATATGACATACATAAATACACTTGTTAAAATACATATTTGAAAGCTACCTTTCATATCATAGAATGCCAGAAAGCACATTTAATTCCAGCTCTCTGCCATGGGCACGGGCATCTTCTACTAGCCCTGGTTGCTCCAAGTCCTGTCCCACCTGGCCTTCCTGGTTTTGTCAGGTATTCCTGAAATGAGATGTGAAATGAAATCCTTCCCACAGTATTAACACTGGCCCAGTGCTTCCAGACGTTCTCCCCTGACTTCCAAAGGCAGCTCAGTGTCCCAGCTCGACCCACCTTGGAACAAGGAGGCAAACTCCTGGGAGCTGTGGTGTTCTGGAACTGAACCCTACCAGTTCCTTTCTGCTTACAAGTTACCAGCGCCCTCTGCTGATAAATAACGGGCTCCTACTTCTCCTAATTGCTGCTTTATTTTTGTTAATTGGATCTGATGAGAAGGTAATGACAGCATCAGTTGAGGTCTGGTCCTGCCCGGGGCAGAGCCTCACATACAGCGTTGCAAGAGGCACCGATTCCATGTTTAGGTTCAGGTGATGCTTTTTTCCCAAAGAACAAATCTGTTTTGCTGCTGTGGGCAGTTGCAGATTTTAAGGAAGGTTTTCTGGGCAGCTGTAAATGTTGAAATTACTGCCTGTTGTAGAATCCCAGAATGGTTTGGGCTGAAGGGGACCTTGAAGATCATCCAGTGCCATGGGCAGGGACACCTTCCACTCACTATCCCAGATTGTTCCAAGCCCCATCCAACCTGGCCTGGGACACTTCCAGGGATGGAGCAGAAGAGTAACACAGTACTCCTGGGGCAAAAACTTCATTTTCAAGATATGCTAATGAGATTATCACTTCAAATAGTATCACCTTTGTATACAGAGTTCATCACTATGATGGAGTAGCAAGAAAGAAGCCTCTCCTTCATCTGTTCTGGTGTAAGGTTTTTTCAGTTCCTCTGGATAAGCTCTAGGAACTGAAATTTCTGATTTTCAGCTTTCATGAGAGGAAGTTCTTGGAGAGAATTACCGAGTATGATTGTTTAGAAAAATACAAATTTTATCACCTTTGCAGTATGTTCCACAACATCTCTGGGTACCATTATAGCAGTTTGAGAAAGTAATTTACAATTAAGTTCTATTTCTTGAAAAATACATAATGTTTAATATTTCACACTCTATAGTCACTGATACTTACAGAGATCTAAAAACATTTGACATGTTTGTACTAATCACCCACTTGTTTCCTAAGTATATTTTACATCAGAGCTCTTGTTCTTCCATGTGATTGTGTATTTCTTTTTTTTTTTTTTTTTTTTTTTTTTTAGCAACAACTGAGCTCAATACATGTATTTAAGGAAAGCAAAAAGCCTTGGAGGTTTTCCCCCTGGCTTTCAGAATCAGCGTACTGGTAATTTGAATAAGGAAATGTAAATTAGAGTGATGTGCACCCTGTTCTATGGTTTGTATTTAAACTCACTGCTTGGTATTGGTCAACATGAGAGGAGCTGGCCTGAAGTTGTACCAGGAGAGGCTCAGGTTGGATATTAGGGAAAATTTGCTCACAGAAAGGGTTGCCAAGCGTTGGAGCCATCCCTGGAAGTGCTCAAAAACCACGTGGATGTGGCACTTGAGGGCATGGGTTAGTGGTGACCGTGGGTTGCCATTACTCGGTGATCTCAGAGGTCTTTTCCAACTTCCACGCCCCTCCTGTGACTGTGTGAACCCCAAGCTGGTGTTTCCAAGTGACCATTAATGGGTGTTTTCCCCTGCAGATGCCATCAGCTCCACCAACCCCCGCGTCATCGACGACGCCAGAGCCAGGAAGTTGTCCAATGACCTCAAGAGATGCACTTACTACGAGACCTGCGCGACCTACGGGCTCAACGTGGAGAGAGTCTTCCATGACGGTACAGCTGCCTTTTTGCATCCAGCACATCACTCCATCCTCCAGCTGTCCTTTCTCAGGAACGGCCCATCTGGGATAGCTCAGATATTTGCCTGCTCAGTTAAAGAAAACACTGGCTTTTAGGCATTTTTGTTGTGTTTTCTAGGACGGCTCCTTAACTACAACACATTATATGTGCATTGATGTGTTCCCCACTAGCACCTTTAGTCTTAAGCACCTGAAGCTATTTTTAGGCCTTATTTAATTTTCAGTTTTCTTTGGTGCTTGCTTTATGGTAGCAAAGTTTTCTTTGCTTTGGTTTTAGTGCTCATGGAGAGGCTGAGGGGCTGTTGGTTGCAGAGTAGCTGAAAATGCTTTGTTCGAGTAACCTAAGGTTCGTGGGGTGTTAAAAATTGAGAGCTAGGTTGGATGTTGGGAAGGAATTGTTCCCTGGGAGGGTGGGCAGGCCCTGCACAGGGTGCCCAGAGAAGCTGGGGCTGCCCCTGGATTCCTGGAAGTGTCCAAGGCCAGGCTGGACATTGGGGCTTGGAGCAGCCTGGGACACTGGGAGGTGTCCCTGCCCATGGCAGGGGTAGGACAGGGTAAGCTTTAAGCTCCTTTCCAACCCAAACCATTCTGGGACTCTTTGGGATTCTTGTGTAGGGGTTTTGATCCTTATGGGTGCCTCCCAGATCAGGATAGTCTATAATCCCATGATCCTGGAGTTGTATGAGATGGGATCTGTGCCCCCTCTAGTGGAATTGCAGTCAAGTGTCCTGGGGCTTGGCTGGCTTCTCTTCTCACCAGCCTCCTCTCAAGGCTGAACTTGTCAGCCCCTTATCACAGCAGTTTTCTGTGTCTAAAAACATTCTTAATTAATTAAGTTTTAATGCTTCTCAGAGCCCCCTAGTTCTGGGGGGTTTTTGTTGCCAGCTTCTCATTGCAAAGTCCTGCTCTGCCTGTGCTTACATGAGGCAGTGTCACATCAGCACCTTGCAATGGGGTGTGAAAAGACACTTCAAATTAAAAAAAAAAAAAAAAAAAAAGGCAAAACCATCAAATTTTTACATGGAATAAAAAGGCGATACATTCTGATGTTTACATTGGAGGCAAAAAATACAGT